>NC_064631.1:73518457-73825826 GCF_023864275.1 Schistocerca cancellata
GATTACGCTGATAAAATAGCTCCCTACTTAGCAATCATATACAACCGCTCGCTCACCGATAGATCTGTACCTACAGATTGGAAAATTGCGCAGGTCGCACCAGTGTTTAACAGGGGTAGTAGGAGTAATCCATCGAACTACAGACCTATATCATTGACGTCGGTTTGCAGTAGGGTTTTGGAGCATGTACTGTATTCAAACATTATGAATCACCTCGAAGGGAACGATCTTTTGATACGTAATCAGCATGGTTTCAGAAAACATCGTTCTTGTGCAACGCAACTAGCTCTTTATTCGCATGAAGTAATGGCCGCTGTCGACAGGGGATCTCAAGTTGATTCCGTATTTCTAGATTTCCGGAAAGCTTTTGACACCGTTCCTCACAAGCGAATTCTAATCAAGCTGTGGGCCTATGGGGTATCGTCTCAGTTGTGCGACTGGATTCGTGATTTCCTGTCAGGAAGGTCGCAGTTCGTAGTAATAGACGGCAAATCATCGAGTAAAACTGAAGTGATATCAGGTGTTCCCCAGGGAAGCGTCCTGGGACCTCTGCTGTTCCTGATCTATATAAATGACCTGGCTGACAATCTGAGCAGTTCTCTTAGGTTGTTCGCAGATGATGCTGTAATTTACCGTCTAGTAAGGTCATCCGAAGACCAGTATCAGTTGCAAAGCGATTTAGAAAAGATTGCTGTATGTTGTGTCAGGTGGCAGTTGACGCTAAATAACGAAAAGTGTGAGGTCATCCACATGAGTTCCAAAAGAAATCCGTTGGAATTCGATTACTCGATAAATAGTACAATTCTCAAGGCTTTCAATTCAACCAAGTACCTGGGTGTTAAAATTACGAACAACTTCAGTTGGAAAGACCACATAGATAATATTGTGGGGAAGGCGAGCCAAAGGTTGCGTTTCATTGACAGGACACTTAGAAGATGCAACAAGTCCACTAAAGAGACAGCTTACACTACACTTGTTCGTCCTCTGTTAGAATATTGCTGCGCGGTGTGGGATCCTTACCAGGTGGGATTGACGGAGGACATCGAAAGGGAGCAAAAAAGGGCAGCTCGTTTTGTATTATCACGTAATAGGGGAGAGAGTGTGGCAGATATGATACGCGAGTTGGGATGGAAGTCATTAAAGCAAAGACGTTTTTCGTCGCGGTGAGATCTATTTACGAAATTTCAGTCACCAACTTTCTCTTCCGAATGCGAAAATATTTAATTGAGCCCAACCTACATAGGTAGGAATGATCATCAAAATAAAATAAGAGAAATCAGAGCTCGAACAGAAAGGTTTAGGTCTTCGTTTTTCCCGCGCGCTGTTCGGGAGTGGAATGGTAGAGAGATAGTATGATTGTGGTTTGATGAACACTCTGCCAAGCGCTTAAATGTGAATTGCAGAGTAATCATGTAGACGTAGATGTAGATGTAATTAGACAACCCGAGAGCACCAACTTTTCAACCCACACGTCTCTCATAGAAATAGGCAATCAAAAAGCTAAGCAAACACTCATATTCAGCTCTCCCAAATACAGCTTGGTAATTTACTGCCATAAGAGATCGTGCAATCATATTTCTCAGTATCTTCTTAAGATACGCTCTTTTTTGGAAATAGACGAATCAATATGCGTGATTGTAAGCTTACACTCAAATTTAGTTCTCGCAGTAGTAGTACAGTAAATGCTCTTTTTTAAAATAATACATTTTTATAACTACCAATTTTATGCCATGCCAATCAGACGCCTTCCTATGACAAGAAAAGAAAATGGGATATGACATTCCCATGCAGTGGTGATGGCAGTTCCATTATTGTCCATCTTGCAAGTCGGAGCCGACATACACGTCACTTATCTATGTGCTTGTGGGTATCAACAGGTGCGATAGTTGCAAATTACAAAAAAACATTGAAATACATAACTCATTATATATAATGGAAGTGTTTCAATACATACAACAGGTAGGTTACAATTTTACTTTACATCATTTCCACGTATACGACAGATAGATTACAGTTTCGGAAATTTACATCTACAACCAACTATTCACTGAATAATCAATCTGAAATTGCCCCCTGTCACATACACAGCTGCTGACTTGCCGTTTGTGAACTGTTTGCAGAGCGTACAATAGCAGAGTTCCATCGCCCGCTTAAGATAACTATTTCACTTGTTTGTAGATTCCTGATCGCCAAGTCGGATGACGTTACAGAGACGTATATGAACAGTAATACTGCGTCTCTATTATTACCTGAGGATGTCAGTGAATGTTATTAACCAATGTTACAGACCGACTTTAAAAAACTATAAACTTTCCAAGTTCGTGGTACCAGTTGTGCGTTAAAAGAACTTTCGTAATTTTGCATTAACGTTAGTACTAATAACAGGTCTTATGCAGAAATCCACAGAAAATTACCAGTGATTGCAAACTCAATATGCCACGATAAATGTTGATAAAATGTACGATAAACTTTGCTTCTAACGGTCAATTATATATGGTTTGTACCCATCACATGATAATATGAGTACAGTACTAATTATCGTCCATATTCAGATGCATTAAACTTCATAAATATTTTATTTCGTAGCAATCTGAAGCATGTGGAAATACACACGTCAAAAACAGTTTTACATCGCCCCGGTTCCCAGAACACCAGAAGATAGACGTTGGTTCAAATGGCTCTGACCACTATGGGACTTAACATCTGTGGTCATCAGTCCCCTAGAACTTAGAACTAATTAAACCTAATTAACCTAAGGACATCACACACATCCATGCCCGAGGCAGGATTCGAACCTCCGACCGTAGCAGTCGCGCGGTTCCGGACTGAGCGCCTAGAACCGCTAGACCACCGCGGCCGGCGATAGACGTTGACTGTGAATGTTGTGTCACAGACACAGTCCCTTTGACTGTTCCAGAGATGTCACTAAACCCGCCCAAAGTTGTAAACAACCATGCATGAGCACCGCCTATTAGACGGAGGGGTCCGACAGCCGATCAGTACCAGTCATTCCATCAGGAATGAGGTACACGGCTCGTGTTGTCTGTAGTTCAGCCATGCCTAGACAGTCAGTACCGCGGTTCGATCGCCTCCGCGTTGTAACTTGGTGGTAGGAAGGGCTCTCAACATGGTAAGTGTCCAGGGATCTCGGAGTGAACCAAAGCGATGTTGTTCGGACATGGAGGAGATACAGAGAGACAGGAACTGTCGATGACATACCTCGCTCGGGCCACCCAAGGGCTACTACTGCAGTGGATGACCGCTACTACAGATTATGGTTCGGGGGAACCCTCACAGCAACGCCGCCATCTTGAATAATGCTTTCCCTGCAGCCACAGGGCGTCGTGTTACGATTCAAACTGTGCGCAATAGGCTGTATGATTCGCCCGACGTCCATGCCGAGGTCCATCTATGTAGCCACACCATGCAGCGCGGTACAGATGGGTCCAACGACATGCCGAATGGACCGCTCAGGATTGGCATCACGTTCTTTTCACCGATGAGTGTCGCATATGCCTTCAACCAGACAACCCAGGCAACCTGGTCAGGCTGAACGCCTTAGACACACTGTCCAGAGAGTGCAGCAAGGTGGAGGTTCCCTGCCGTTTTGGGGTGGCATTATGTGGGGCCGACGTACGCCGTTGGTGGTCATGGAAGGCGGTGTAACGGCTGTACGATACGTGAATGCCATGCTCCGATCGATAGTGCAACGACAATTCGCGCCCCCATCATGCACATCCTGTGAATGACTTCTGTGGTGTCACCGCCAGACACCACACTTGCTAGGTGGTAGCCTTTAAATCGGCCGCGGTCCGTTAGTATACGTCGCACCCGCGTGTCGCCACTATCAGTGATTGAAGACCGAGCGCCGCCACACGGCAGGTCTAGAGAGTCTTCCTAGCACTCGCCCCAGTTGTACAGCCGACTTTGCTAGCGATAGTTCACTGACAAATTACGCTCTCATTTGCCGAGACGATAGTTAGCATAGCCTTCAGCTACGTCATTTGCTACGACCTAGCAAGGCGCCATTACCAGTTACTATTGATGCTGCAAAACATGTACCGTCAAGAGCGATGTTCACCAGTTATGGTTTAAAGTTAAGTATTCCAGAAGATACGTACGTTTTTTGCTAGTTTCATTTCCTTGTCCTGTTCCAGATCTCACGCCAGCCTGCGTGAGTTTAAACGAGTGCCTTTCGGCTTCCTTATAGTGGGTTGGCTGTCTTGCCAATCCACAACAACTTCCTTCAGCATAACGACATCGCTCGACTAGAGTGGTCAGCATGTTCTCCAGACATGAACTCTAACGAACATCCCTGGGACAGGTTGAAAAGGGCTGTTTATGGACGACGTGACCCACCAACCACTCTGAGGGATCTATGCCGAAACGCCGTTGAGGAGTGGGACAGTCTCGACCAACAGTGCCTTGATAAGCTTGTGGATATTATGCCACGGTGAATAAAGGCATGCATCAATGCAAGAGGACGTGCTACTGGATATTAGAGGTACCGGTATGTACAGCAATCTGTACCACCACTTCTGAAGGCCTCGCTGTATGGTGGTACTACATGCAGTGTGTGGTTTTCATGAGGAATAAAAAGGGCGGAAATAATGTTTATGTTGCTCTCTATTCCAATTTTCTGTACAGGTTCTGGAACTCTCGAAACCGAGGTAATACAAAACTTTTTTTCTGATGTGTGACTCTGAGCCAGCCTCTGTCGCAGAGAGGTTCTAGGCGCTTCAGTCCGGAACGTCGCTGCTGCTACGGTCGCAGGTTCTAATCCTGCCTCGGGCATGGATGTGTGTGAAGTATGTGTGTGATGTCCTTAGGTTACTCAGGTTTAAGTAGTTCTAAATCTAGGGGACTGATGACCTCAGATGTAAGTCCCATAGTGCTCAGAGCCATTTGAACCATTTTTGTGTGTATTTGAGCGAAAGAACGATAATTATCTGTTAATGTGTATGGTGGTATTCAATATTCCTACGCTGAGTAAATGGGTATGCAGGTATAAGGGAAAAAGAAAACGACGGAGAAGAATTTGAAGGCGTTGCATTGAATGTCTTGAAACACAATCGTGAGAAATATGTGACTCTGTTAATGCTGCCTTGCCGAAAACATGGAAATTTACAATTTTTTTTTTCATAGATCGAAACCTCCGAGGCAAGAGTGTAGTAGCATTACTCTTTCTCATGATTTTACGGAAGTATGTGAATGAGATTTGTGGTTTTTTTAAATCTAAGGCAGATTTGGATGAACATTTGGTTGACTGTTTGCAATTAAAAACATTCAGTGGCGGCATATCCAGAGCAGAGACACAGAACGCAAAATTCGCCAAGTACAGCGAACAATTAAATCTGTCTACATCTACCGAAACGTCCCCTTAGAAAAATTTATGAATGACTGTGCTGATAAGCCGTTTACATTATTTGATCTTCAAACAACTGAGCAGAACTGAACGTACTCAGACATTTCTCTCTTTACATATTCTGATCAACACTAAACTGACACACAATATTTTTAGCGCAACGCAATCTGACTTTCAATAATGTCTACAAACAATGGCCCTGACTAACAATAACCTATACCTTTCATGAATCACTTACCTCACAAAAATCTTCGTTACTCGAACTACTGCAATACAACGAGCGCCAATACTGCCAGCAAAATAAAAGATTCTAACCACTGAAGGCACTAACTGCTGATAGGCATAGTTAGCAAATAAAAGATTTTGATAGAAACAAACAATGTATTTACCTAAATAGTGTTCAAAAGTCATTATATATATATATATATATATATATACAGGGTGTTTCAAAAATGACCGGTATATTTGAAACGGCAATAAAAACTAAACGAGCAGCGATAGAAATACACCGTTTGTTGCAATATGCTTGGGACAACAGTACATTTTCAGGCGGACAAACTTTCGAAATTACAGTAGTTACAATTTTCAACAACAGATGGCGCTGCAAGTGATGTGAACGATATAGAAGACAACGCAGTCTGTGGGTGCGCCATTCTGTACGTCGTCTTTCTGCTGTAAGCGTGTGCTGTTCACAACGTGCAAGTGTGCTGTAGACAACATGGTTTATTCCTTGGAATAGAGGATTTTTCTGGTGTTGGAATTCCACCGCCTAGAACACAGTGTTGTTGCAACAAGACGAAGTTTTCAACGGAGGTTTAATGTAGCCAAAGGACCGAAAAGCGATACAATAAAGGATCTGTTTGAAAAATTTCAACGAACTGGGAACGTGACGGATGAACGTGCTGGAAAGGTAGGGCGACCGCATATGGCAACCACAGAGGGCAACGCGCAGCTAGTGCAGCAGGTGATCCAACAGCGGCCTCGGGTTTCCGTTCGCCGTGTTGCAGCTGCGGTCCAAATGACGCCAACGTCCACGTATCGTCTCATGCGCCAGAGTTTACACATCTATCCATACAAAATTCAAATGCGGCAACCCCTCAGCGCCGCTACCATTGCTGCACGAGAGACATTCGCTAACGATTTAGTGCACAGGATTGATGACGGCGATATGCATGTGGGCAGCATTTGGTTTACTGACGAAGCTTATTTTTACCTGGACGGCTTCGTCAATAAACAGAACTGGCGCATATGGGGAACCGAAAAGCCCCATGTTGCAGTCCCATCGTCCCTGCATCCTCAAAAAGTACTGGTCTGGGCCGCTATTTCTTCCAAAGGAATCATTGGCCCATTTTTCAGATCCGAAACGATTACTGCATCACGTTATCTGGACATTCTTCGTGAATTTGTGCCGGTACAAACTGCCTTAGACGACACTGCGAACACCTCGTGGTTTATGCAAGATGGTGCCCGGCCACATCGCACGGCCGACGTCTTTAATTTCCTGAATGAATATTTCGATGATCGTGTGATTGCTTTGGGCTATCCGAAACATACAGGAGACGGCGTGGATTGGCCTCCCTATTCGCCAGACATGAACCCCTGTGACTTCTTTCTGTGGGGACACTTGAAAGACCGGGTGTACCGCCAGAATCCAGAAACAATTGAACAGCTGAAGCAATACATCTCATCTGCATGTGAAGCCATTCCGCCAGACACGTTGTCAAAGGTTTCGGGTAATTTCATTCAGAGACTACGCCATATTATTGCTACGCATGGTGGATACGTGGAAAATATCGTACTATAGAGTTTCCCAGACCGCAGCGCCATCTGTTGTTGAAAATTGTAACTACTGTAATTTCGAAAGTTTGTCTGCCTGAAAATGTACTGTTGTCCCAAGCATATTGCAACAAACGGTGTATTTCTATCGCTGCTCGTTTAGTTTTTATTGCCGTTTCAAATATACCGGTCATTTTTGAAACACCCTGTATATATATATATATATATATATATATATCAGTTCATGATATCCAGTCTTACAAATTTACTGTCTCTGATGGACACACGTCCAGATCATCCGTTCTCAAAACTCCGCCATCTCTCTCCCCATATCAACCACTGCTGGCGGCTCACCTCTAACTGCCGAACGCTACGCGCTGTTCACATCCAACTGCCCAACACTACAATAGCAAATTCCAACAATGCAAACCAACCACAGCCTTCACACAGTACAGTCAGTGATTTTCATATAGAGCGCTACGTGGCGTCACCAATATAAAAACCTAAACAGCCTACTTACACTACATACACACTCCGTAAGCCATCGTACGGTGCATGACGGAGAGTACCTTGTACTACTAGTAGTCATTTCCTTTCCTGTTACACTCGAAAATAGAATGAGGGAAAAACGACTGTCTATGTACCTCCGTATAGCCCAGTTAAGATTTAATGACGGCAGCAGAAGATTCAGACATACACCGCATTTTAGAAGGTGGTCCTGGGTAACCAGAAAATATCTGTGAACTTCGCTCTGATCTACCATTATGTCCATCAACCATCAGGAGTTCCAGAGATGCAAATCTCATGACATCGTACCTCTCCTCAGATCTTCCAGGCGGTGGTAATCTCTCAGTGCAGGACTGTAAATGCTACCGTTCACATAAAACAGTTTCACTAACAGCGCCGGGTCTCTCTTCTCGGCCACACAGTTCACTCACGTTATGGCTTGTCAAATGTTAGGGTGCATGTCAAACCGTCATAAAGTGTACAGCGCCAGACTTGCACCTGGTGGCCGAACCTAGCGCTATATTTGATCTCCAGCGTAAATCGGTTCCGCACTAACGCATTGGAATATCTGTCAAGTTTTGCTGCTATACGATAATTACAACCCGCATTGGACTCCTTGTGTATAGCTGCACTTTGATTATAACCACTCGTACAATAAGGCTCATTTTCAGAGCTTCGTTTTAGAGTTTCTTTGCGCCCACACTACTTTTATTGTCTCAGAATGCTCTCTTTTCAGCTGGTCAGACCAAGGTATTCCCGACTCCTTGGGGTTTTCGGCCAAGACAGTTGCCCGGTAGCGTAATTCCTTATTAAAAAAAATTTTCTGCTTGGTGTATCAAGTTCTGAAGAATACGATAATGAAATTCGAAAAAACGAGTGAGCTTGGTGTGGCACTTGGAAATCGAAGGCGTCCTGTCCCAGCAGAAGTTACTGACGAGGTTGCGGTTGCTGTAACCAACCATGCAGCACATGTCCCGCGTAGTGCCAGCGCTCGTGTAGTGTTAGGGTAATTTCCATATCATGGTCAACAGTATCGCAGTCTATTTTACTCTGGTACCTGCACAAGATGCGGACGGTAACGCTAGTGAAACCTCATGATCAACAGAAACGTTTGAAACGTCCCCTTAGAAAAATTGTACAGGACTGAGCTTAAACTGACACACAATATTTTTAGCGCAACGCAATCTGACTTTCAAAAATCCCTACAAAAGAATGGCCCTGACTAACATTAACCTATACCTTTCACAAATCACTTACCTCATTAAAAATCTTCGTTACTCGAACTACTGCAATACAGCGAGCGCCACTACTGCCAGCTAAATAACAGATTCAAACTACTGAAGGCACTAACTACTGATAGGCACAGTTAGCAAATGAAAGATTTTAATAGAGAACAAACAATGTATTTACCTTAATAGTGTTGAAAAATCATAATATACATAGCAGTTCATGACATCCAGTGTTATAAATTTCAAAACTCCGTCATTTCTCTCCCCACATCCACCACTGTTGGCGGCTCACCTCCAACAGCGCAACGCTACGCGCTGTTAACAGCCAACTGCCGCTGCCCAACACTACAATGGCAGACAACAATGCAAACTAGCCTCAGACTGCACACAGCACAGCCAGTGATTTTCATACAGAGCGCTACGTAACGTTGCCAATAACAAAACATAAACAGCCTACTTACACGTTCTGAATCTGCTCTTCAGATTCTGGCAAGGATCGAAGTCGATGACATTTGGCCGCGCAACATTCTATGGAGTGACGAAGCACATTTTACACTACCGGATGCCGTGAATACACAGAACTGCCAATTTAGGATACTGTTCGATCGCGTATTGTCCACGAAGACCCATTACACACGCCGTCGTGTGACAGTGTGATGTGGATTCACAAGCACCTTTATTTCCGGTCAGTTCTTCTTTGGAGATAATACACCCAGAGGGCCCGTCAGCTGCAACGTGGCGTCTGCACGTTTTCGAGACCTCCTTGTGCAGAGTATGATTCCTAATCTGGAAGAGAGCAACTGTATGGAAATCACCGTTTTCGTGCAACGTGAGACAACACTTCATGTTTTTCGCCCAGTGAGAGGCCTGCTTAACGCAACCTTCCGCGAACGTGTTATCTCCAGAGGCTTTCCAGATGCATAGTCTGAAATATCATCTCATCTGAATGCATGTGACTTTTGCCTCTGAGGATATCTACAAGAGCGCATTTACCAAGGACACGTTCGGTCTCTACGTGATCTGAAGGCCAGTATATATTCCTTGCCGAGAAAAGTCTACTAGTATCAAACATAGGCCTTAATTTGAGGAAGACATTTCTGAGAACGAGCTTTCAGAGCACAAAATTGTATGCTAGTGAAACATGGATTGTGGGAAAACCAGAACAGAAGAGAGTCGAAGCATCTGGGATGTGGTGTTACAAACAAATGTTGAAAAGTAGGTGGGCTCATAAGGTACGGAATGAGGAGGTTCCGCGCAGAACCGGGGTGGATCGAAATACGTGGAAAACACGGGAAGGGACAGTGTAATAGGGCATCTGTTAAAGACATGAGTGAATGACTTCCACTGTAGTAGAGGGAGCTGTAGATGGCAAAAACTGTAGAGGCAGACAGAGATTGGAATACATCCAGCAAATAATTGAGGATGTACGTTGCAAGTGCTACTCTGAGATGAAGAGGGGGTAAAGGAGAGGAATCTGTGGATGATCTCATCAAACCAGTCAGAAGACTGATGACCAAAAAAAGAAAAAGAGAGGAACACGTTGCTGAGATTCCACCGGAACTGAGGAGAGCAACTGTTGATCACGTCGTTTTACGGATTTTGCTTCTCGTTGTGTTGAAGAAATTGTGTAAGCGGCAGTTAACAACAAAATCAACATTATTCCTTTCTCACTTGTTAACCTTTTCCGCCCAGGTCCCTTTCCCATTACATTTGGAAACATTTGTACAATTCTTTCTTGCATTCACAGCACCAGATTTGCACCAGGTGACCGAAATTATAACTAATTCTGTATACAAGAAGCTGCACTTTAATTATAACCATCCGGTACCTCGCGTGGTCCAGTAGGGCCCAGACTTGACTATTATTATTATTATTATTATTCACAGCTCATGTACTGTGCTCAAAGCAGAGTAAGCACACTAAGGAGAGGTAAATGGTTCAAATGGCTCTGAGCACTATGGGACTTAACATCTTAGGTCATCAGTCCCCTAGAACTTAGAACTACTTAAACCTAACTAACCTAAGGACATCACACACATCCATGCCCGAGGCAGGATTCGAACCTGCGACCGTAGCAGTCCCGCGGTTCCGGACTGCAGCGCCTAGAACCGCACGGCCACCGCGGCCGGCAAGGAGAGGTAAGAGAGGGCCTTGAGATCCTAGTCTTGCCATGGGGAATAACTAAATAAATAAATAGTTCGCGCTTTTATTAATAATGCTACGTTTACAGCAGTGCCTTTTAAAAATAGAAAACCCGCGATAGGTACAGTAAATGTCGCAGGGCGTTGCATCCCACGCCGGAAACCAGTAGCTGGCAGTCCATGGCGTAAATCCGGCTTGGAGTGCCGGCTGGTCAATTACTGACAGTCACCGATAGTCGCTGCTCCGGGATTGTCTGCTTCGACAAGTGGTTCAACTTTTACTTGGCTGACTCAGCGCTCGTAAGGACAGAGAATGAAACAGCGTTAAGTGCCAGAATAACTGAAGGTGAACTTCTCTCGCGTTACGGGCTGGCCGTGTACATTAAACGTTCATGGTAAGGAGTGGTAGGGATCTCATCTATTGGCGGCAGATACAGCTCGTAGGTGCTGTCGCAAGCATTATTTCTTTGTGTGGCTATGGTCAGGTGCAAGTTTTTGACGGATTTGTGGAAGCAAACAAATGGGTTTACCAACTACGGTCTCCCAATGACCGCTGACTGTATTTGTGGGATGTGAACGCATTCTCTAGACATGGCTCCCTGAGTTGCTTCTACAAGTGTACTCTGAAATACGCATTGCAACGTGACTCACTCGTTCAATTGTTTCTTCCAAAAGCTGGTATGCGACGAATTGTGGCACGCAGTGGCCCAGAGAGAGCAGACAATGGAGAAACTAGCGTTGAACAGATTCCTGAAGATAGTTCTTGAGAACTTTGAGGAGAGGGAGCGGTCAGTCAAATGTCTGGAATTGTCTCAGGCGTAGGTAGACAAGACGATCAAAATTATTTGCGGTTAATTCTGTTGTCTTCACAACAGTCTTGTGTAGATGAAATGGTTTCGAAGTCAACGTGGTTTGTACCTATTTCTGTAGAACACTTCCAAATCTGATGTCAACCGGATAGAAAATAGAAGAGGACACTTCTCACTGTTTCCCAATTCCGTCTTCCAAATATTTACCTCGCCCTCTCCCTCTCTCTCTCTGTCTCTGTCTGTCTCTACCACTGTTTTAAAAGATGTGTACTACAGATATACCTTACGATGCTATTGGGAGATTAATTAATGATAGAGGAGCTTCGCAGAAAGATTCCATATCACCAAAACCGTTCAAAATAGCCTTAGAGGAAGCTTTAGTATCTCAAAATTTGCAAAAACAAAAAGGAATAAGAAATGCTAAAACATTCATGAACGACTTTCGTTTTGTTGATGGCGCTCAACCACTTGCCTCTACTGGAGACAAACGTGAACGACGAATGAAATCACTTGATGTGGAAAGTAGAAAAGTTCCAGTGAAAATGGATTACAATAAGACGGTAGAACATAAACGAAGTACTGGAAATTAATAGCAGATACTAAGTAGAGCCATTTGATTTTGCTTATTTGTTTTTCGCTTAGGACAGTTGAAGCTAACAGATGGTTGGGAGAAAAAGGCATAAATAGACGAGCTAAAACTGCCTAGAATATTTGTTGTAAATTAAATAGAATTTCAAAAACAAATATTCCAATGTATCTGAAACAGAAAAGCTACATATAGTTTGTATTAACCAAGGTTACAGTGGGAAAATTGTAAACGAACAGACAATTCCTATTGATTTTTTTATTCTGATTATAGTAAATATCACAGAACAATTCAGTCTTGGTGAACTGTGACGTAATCACACTGACGTACACATTCTATGTTTCCAGTTTTTTTTCTTTATTCTATGAGCGCTTTCAATGCATGAGGCAATCATCAGAAGCGCTTCTCTAAAAAGTAAACAAAACACCAAAAACAATAGTAGGCACGACAGGCACAGCCCTTTGAACCTGCCCGTGAGACTCCTTGCATATTGCGCGCGAATGCGCGCGCGAGCGTGAGCGTGTGCGTGGGCGTGGGCGTGGGCGTGCGAGTGCGAGTGCGAGTGCGCGTGCGCGTGCGCGTGTGCTTGTGCGTAGATCGTGGGATGTTCTCTGACCGGTTTGATGCGGCCCGTCACGACTTCCCTCCACTGCGCCAACTTTTTTGTCACAAACTAACATCTGCACCCAGTGTCTTCAAACCTGGGGAGAACCTCTTCAATTCTTGTCGGACCGTTTAACCGAGAGCTTCCTCGTGTAGCCCTACATTTCACACTTCGATTCTCTCACTTTACCCAGGAATGCCCTACTTGCCTGTGATAGTCTTTACGCTCATTTGTTTCGCGCGTCATGTGTTGTTTTGCTTCGAAGATAGCAGAATTCCTTCACTTCTTTAATTCCATGGTCCCCTTTTTATGTTAAGTTTATCGCTATTCTCATTTCTGCGAATCCTCATTACTTTCGTCTGTCATTAGTCTAAATCCATAAGATTTTTATTCTTTTCAGCAGAGCCACCATTCTTCCTCACTTTCATAGATGATAGACACGTCATCTGCAAATCTTATGATTGATACCCTTTCACCCTGAATTTTAATCCAACCCCTGAACCTTTCTTGCATCCAGTGGGGCGAAAGGCCATATACCTGTTTTGAACTCCTTCTAATCGCGGTATTTCGATCATGGATTTCCCCCGTCATTGTTCCATTTTGATTATAGAACGCACTGTACAGTGGGGCGGAAAAAGTCGTCGGATGCCTCCTAAAACCGACTCGGAATTCCTTTTGCCACGAGTTGTGGAGCAGATCGACTTGGCATGTACTCAACCAGTTGTTGGAAGTCCCCTGCAGAAATGGTGAGCCATGTTGCCTGTACAGTGCCCATAAAAGTGTTGACGGTGCAGATTTTATGCACGAACTGAACTCTCGGTTATATCCCATAAATGCTCGATGTCGGTCGATTTGGGTGGCCAAATCATTCGCTCCAACTGTCCAGAACGTTCCTCAAACCAATAGCGAACAATTGTGGCCCCGTGTCATGGCGTTTTGTCATCCACAAAAATTCCGTCCTTGTTTTGGAACATGAAACCCATAACTGCCTGCACATGGTATCCAAGTAGCCGAAGATAACCAATTATAGTCAATGACTGGTTTAGTTGGACCACAGAACCCAGTCCATTGCGTGTAAACACAGCCAATACCATTATGGTGCCAGCACCAGCTCTATGCAGACGCCGCTGCTCTCGGTCGTTAAGTGAAAGACCGTCGGCCGCTGCGTTGGCAGTGGTAGTTTGGTATTCTCGGCACACTCTTGACGCTGTGGATCTCGGAATATTGAATTCCCCAACGATTTCCGAAATGGAATATGCGACTTGTTTAGCTCCAACTATCGTTCTCCGGTCAAAGTCTGCTAATTCCCGTCGTGGGGCCATAATCACGTCGCAAAGTGTTTCACATGAGTCACCTGTGTACAAATAACAGCTCCATTAATGCTCTGCCCTTTTGTACGAGGGTGAGTCAAATGAAAACCTTAAATTTGTAATAACAAATCGAAATTCCGCGCCGTTACCCTGTAAGTTGGTAAGCGTGCTACCAACAGCGTACAGAATGGCCTGTAGGTAGCAGCATAGTGCAGATGCACACATACCGTCGCAGTATCAGTATAGAGATGGCCACCTCACTTGCGACTTGCACCAGGGAAGAACAGCGTTCTGTTATTCGGTTTTTGCGTAGTGAAGGTGTGAAACCTATTGTGATGCATGTTTCTCACAGCAGCAAGTCTACGAATGGAGTACGAAGTTCGCAAATGGTGTGACTTCAGTGGAAGATGCTCCTCGTCCAGGTCAGACACAACGAGTTGTGACTCCACAGAACATTCCAACAGTTGAAGCCATAGTGAATGACATTGCGCCATATTCACAGATTAGTCCTGGGTCAGCACACCACACTGTACATGATGTGCTCCAGTTTCACAAAGTGTCTGCAAGATGGGTGCCACGGCAGCTGAATCCTGAAATGAGAGAACGACGTGTTGATGCTTCTGAAGAACTTCTTCGGCGCTTTGAACGAGAAGGTGATGACTTCCTTGCAAGAATAGTTACTGGGGACGAAAACTGGGTTCACTTCCACCAGCCGGAAAGGAAGAGAGCGAGCAAGGAATGGCGCCCATTGCTTATCACCAAAACCAAAGAAGTTTCGAACAGAGCCATCAGCAGGGAAGGTTATGCTTGTAGTGTTGGCAGAAGAGCCAACACTGTGTTGCAAGAAAAGGCCGAAATGCACGCGTCAACTCACGCAGGTGGGCGGTAGGTCTGAAACAGGATACGTAATGAATGCTATAAAGAAAAGTAGGTAACTGCTGGAATACTTAACTTTAATCCATCATTTGTATACAGCATTCTTGATAATACAAGTGAGACTCTCTCTAGAAATGGTTAATGGCGCCTTGCTAGGTCGTAGCCGTGGACTTAGCTGAAGGCTATGCTAACTGTCTCTCGGCAAATGAGAGAAAGGCTTCGTCAGTGTAGTCGCTAGCAAAGTCGTCGTACAACTGGGGCGAGTGCTAGTACGTCTCTCTAGACCTGCCGTGTGGTGGCGCTCGGTCTGCAATTACTGACAGTGGCGACACGCGGGTCCGACATGTACTAAAGGACCGCGGCCGATTTAAAGCTGCCACCTAGCAAGTGTGGTGTCTGGCGGTGACACCACAATGCTGACTCTCTTTTGGGACGAAAAAGACGTCATTTTGGAGTATTACATGCCTAGAGGGACCACTGTCACCAGTGCGTCATACACAGATCTCCTAAAAGTCATCTGAGGCCTGCAATCAAATCAAAGCGACATGGATTGCTGTCAGCAGGTGTCCTTTTGCAACATGACAATGCAAGGCCCCACACTGCCCGTACAACAGTTGCAACAATCACAGACCTCTTTCTCATCCACCATACTCACCAGACCTTGCCCCAAGTGATTTCCATATGTTTGGACCACTCAAAGACGCAGTGGGAGGAAAGAAGTACCGTTCTGATGAAGAGGTACGCGGACTACCAAAAGAACTTTTTTCTAGAGGAATTTATGCACTTTGTAAGCGCTGGAGGTCTTGCATTGAGCGTGGGGGAGATTGTGTTGAAAAGTGATACAGCTTTGACCCACTTCTGCACAATAAATAATATTTTAAAAAATATTTAAGGTTTTCATTTGACTCACCCCCCGTAGCTAGTGTATTCTATACTACCGCAACATCTGGTCCCGTTTTCGGTCGTCAACATGTCGCACCATTTTCTATCGTCATTTTAGTTCGATAAATACTTTGAATGCGTCTCGATTTGTGAATTGCTTTGGCTATCGCTTCTTCTCTGACGCCTTAACGCTCCTACAGCCTAACTAATCGTCATCTAACGTATCCCCAATTTTCTTTCCTTGTTTAAAGACCGTCGAACACTGAAATTGCCCTAAAAAAATTTAAAAAAATAAAAAAACACTATAAGCAGGTTGTCGGAATGGCGGCTCGGGCTTTTTCACGAAATCGACAGCTTCTCGACTAGCTGTTGCTGGTTTGGCTCTGGCTGGCCACGGGCCACCGTGCGATGGTTCGCGGAACAGGGCGTGGCCAGCCGGCCCGACCTCGGAATAGCAGGCCAGGGCAGAGCAGACGGCGCGACACGGCGGTTTGTCCTGTCCGTCTGGCCACCCGGCACTGTCACATTCGGACACGGCGGGTCAGCACGCCGCACTGTCAAGGCCGGCGGCCGCCGACGTGTTTCCCCGCCCTGGTCGCTGCCGCTGCGTCAGCCTCGGTGCGAGGTTGGCAATGAACTGACGGTCCCAACAGTGCCACATCCGTGTTTGGAAGTTAAAGCGACGACAAGGTCAGCAACAAGTTCAACAACAAAGTAAGACAAAAATGCACCGTGGGAAAAACGTCGCTGCAACCTCATAACACGCCATCTTTTGCTGAAAGTAATGAAAATAGGCGAGTAGTGGATGTGATTACTCCTAAGTTAATATTTTGTTCAAGTGCACATGCTAGATGTCTAAATTAAAATTAAAGAGCCTTAGGACATTTTTTTCCTTTATTTTTATTTCATCCAGCTTCCCCCCCCCCCCAACCCCCCACACTCTCCCCTTCCTCCCGATCCATATGGGCAAGGGGTGTGCTGACAGCGGATACGTGTCCCTCTTCAGTCACATGAAAGGAAAATTTTAAAAAATATATACATAAACTGGACATGGAACTTGACAAAAACAAAAGTTTTATACGATACAAAGACAGAATATTAGTTGGAAAAGGCTGATTCGGTGATTAATTCAAATATAAACACATATAAATGGAAAATGAGGGTCGCACACGAATATATAAAAACAGATAGACAGTTGCACAAAGTAAAATCTAAAGGTCAGTGTGCGAATTATTAAAAGAGAGTCATGGATGAGTGAAGAGATGGGTGGAAGTAGACTGTCAGGGAGAAGGCTATCAGGGGAACGTAGCATTTAAAGGTGGCATTTAGAATGGGCCTGTGTGGGTGGATGTTTGGAGGAGGGTTGTGGCAAGAGTGTAGAGGGTTGCGGTTCCGAAGCAAGATTTAGAGAGTGGGTGGAGAGAATTGGAGGGGAGGAAGTACAAGATCTGGTAGGACAGGCATTTATCAGTGCAGATATCTTGGCCGGGTAAGGGACGGCGATTAAATTTGGGAGAGGATGTGACGAGTGTAGTGTAGTGTTGGGGGAAAGTGCTGGTAGAGGCATGGCACAGAACCAGGATCAGTGAGCAGTGGGGAAACTAGGGGGTGGGTAGCGCCGAATTTACAACTAACACAGATATTCGGAGGTTTTCTGAGTGGAAGAGTAGTCTGGGGAATTTTATTAGTTTGTAGAGGATGCGGGAGGGGAAGGGTAAGATCCGAAAGGCTAGGAGGAGTGCATGGGCTTTGTGGAACTCAAGGCCGTGATAAAGCGAAGGAGTCAAGAGCGGAAGAGATGAAGAAACGTGTGGTGTCACCGCCAGACACCACACTTGCTAGGTGGCAGCCTTTAAATCGGCCGCGGTCCGTTAGTATACGTCGGACCCGCGTGTCGCCACTGTCAGTGATTGCAGACCGAGCGCCGCCACACGGCAGGTCTAGAGAGACTTCCTAGCACTCGGCCCAGTAGTACAGCCGACTTTGCTAGAGATGGTTCACTGACAAATTACGCTCTCATTTGCCGAGACGATAGTTAGCACAGCCTTCAGCTACGTCATTTGCTACGACCTAGCAAGGCGCCATTATCATTTGCTATTTATCTTGTGATGCACGTACCGTCAGACCGATGTACACCAATTATGGATTAAAGTATTCCAGCAGCAACGTACCTTATTGGCTATATTAATTACATTGTCCTGTTCCAGACCTCACGCCAGCCTGCGTGAGCTTAAACGCGTGCCTTTCGGCTACCGGTCATAGTGGCTTGGCTGTCTAGCCAAGTCACAACAAAACGAAATGCATGAAAAACATAGAAGCAATTGAAATCCACTGAAACAATAAGAAGGTTTCAATGGGGAATGAGAAAATTGTAAATTTGTGGTAAGTTCTATGGGACCAAACTGTAGAGGTCATCGGTCCCTAGGCTTATACATTACTTAATCTACAGAGCTATTACAAATGATTGAAGCGATTTCATAAATTCACTGTAGCTCAATTCATTGACATATGGTCACGACACACTACAGATACGTAGAAAAACTCATAAAGTTTTGTTCGGCTGAAGCCGCACTTCAGGTTTCTGCCGCCAGAGCGCTCGAGAGCGCAGTGAGACAAAATGGCGACAGGAGCCGAGAAAGCGTATGTCGTGCTTGAAATGCACTCACATCAGTCAGTCATAACAGTGCAACGACGCTTCAGGACGAAGTTCAACAAAGATCCACCAACTGCTAACTCCATTCGACGATGGTATGCGCAGTTTAAAGCTTCTGGATGCCTCTGTAAGCGGAAATCAACGGGTCGGCCTGCAGTGAGCGAAGAAACGGTTGAACGCGTGCGGGCAAGTCTCACGCGTAGCCCGCGGAAGTCGACGAATAAAGCAAGCAGGGAGCTAAATGTACCACAGCCGACGGTTTGGAAAATCTTACGGAAAAGGCTAAAGCAGAAGCCTTACCGTTTACAATTGCTACAAGCCCTGACACTCGATGACAAAGTCAAACGCTTTGAATTTTCGACGCAGTGCAACAGCTCATGGAAGAGGATGTGTTCAGTGCGAGACTTGTTTTCGATGATAAAGCAACATTTTTTCTTAATGGTGAAGTGAACAAACACAATGTGCGAATCTGGGCGGTAGAGAATCCTCACGCATTCGTGCAGCAAATTCGCAATTCACCAAAAGTTAACGTGTTTTGTGCAATCTCACGGTTGAAAGTTTACGGCCCCTTTTTCTTCTGCGAAAGAAACGATACAGGACACGTGTATCTGGACATGCTGGAAAATTGGCTCATGCCACAACTGGAGACCGACAGCGCCGACTTCATCTTTCAACAGGATGGTGCTCCACCGCACTTCCATCATTATGTTCGGCATTTCTTAAACAGGAGATTGGAAAACCGATGGATCGGTCGTGGTGGAGATCATGATCAGCAATTCATGTCATGGTCTCCACGCTCTCCCGACTTAACCCCATGCGATTTCTTTCTGTGGGGTTATGTGAAAGATTCAGTGTTCAAACCTCCTCTACCAAGAAACGTGCCAGAACTGCGAACTCGCATCGACGATGCTTTCGAACTCATTGATGGGGACATGCTGCGCCGAGGAACTTGATTATCGGCTTGATGTCTGCCGAATCACTAAAGGGGCACATATCGAACATTTGTGAATGCCTAAAAAAACTTTTTGAGTTTCTGTATGTGTGTGCAAAGCATTGTGAAAATATCTCAAATAATAAAGTTATTGTAGAGCTGTGAAATCGCTTCAATCATTTGTAATAACCCTGTAACTTAACCTAACTTACGCTAAGGACAACACACTCACCCAAGCCCGACGGAGGACTCGGACCTCCGACGGGGGAAAGCCGCGCGAACCGTGGCAAGGCGCCTACACCGCACGGCTGGGGAATGATTCCACTGCAAAGCGTTTTCACCTAGCGGGATGTGGAAAACCGAATAAAAACCACATCCAGGCTGAACATGCAATGTACGAGGGGTGTTGAATAAGTAACGCAACACATTTTTCGCAGGCCAGTTTTGGTTGAAAAAATGCGAAGTTTGTTGTGGGACATCGTGGAAGATTCCTGCTGCAGCCCCCATAGTTCCATGAAGTCCCACTAGGTCGCGACACTGTACAGCCTTCAGCCTTCAAAATGACGTCTCCGACTGTGTTCCAAGCAGAGACCTACGATTGGGTTCCTTCTGGCGGATAACAGAGCATCGCAAATATTTCATAGGCTCTTGCAAGTCTACAGGGGCCTATCAATGAACAAAAGCACGGTGAGTCGTTGGGCGAGGCGTGTGTCACCATCGCGCAACAGGGTCGCGCAAACCTGCCCGATCTGCCGCGTGTCGGCCAGCTGAACACATCTGTGACTCTTGCAATGTTGGACGTGCAGACACAAAAATGAAAACGAATTCTGCTTTTCCATGACGAAGCAGGGCCTCACACAAATCTGCGCACTCGAGAGAAGCTCACAACACTTCGTTGGATTGTTCTTCCTTATCCACCCTATAGCTCGCATCTCGCACCTTCTGTGGACCCAATGAAGGAGGCACTCCTTGAGAAGCAGTACGTGGATGATGGAGAGGTTACTGTTACAGCAAGACGTTGGCTCCGACGTCGACCAGTAGATTGGTACCAATGAGGGCATCCAAGCCCTCCCAGTGAGATGTAGTAAGGCCGTCGTATTGAACGGAGATTATGTTGAAAAGTAGGGTTTTGCAGCCAAAAGATTGCTGGGTAATAAAGTGTACTGGAATCCTGAATAAAACCGACTTGCTTTAAGAATGAATGTGTTACATTACTTATCGACTGCGGTCGCAGGTTCGAATCCTGCCTCGGGCATGGATGTGTGTGATGTCCTTAGGTTAGTTAGGTTTAAGTAGTTCTAACTTCTAGGGGACTGATGACCTCAGAAGTTAATTCCCATAGTTCTCAGAGCCATTTGAACCAATTACTTATCGAACGGCCCTCGTAATAAATACGTCGTGACAAGTGCAAATTTGTGCAGGTTCGAATGGAACACGGATTTCCAGTATCGTATCAGTAACAGTGAAATCTTTAGTCAGGTCTGGAGGCGTGCCAGCAGTTACGGCGGCAGCTCGTGACAAGCACAAGATCCGGGTTCGACTCTGGTCTGGCACAAATTTTCGTTTGTCACGTCTCATTCATTATTTATTTCATTTCAGTGCAGTCAGTTTATTTCTGATACAGGGTGACGGAGCTAAACTTTTCATCCCGTATACATCCTGAAACGATTAGTGCCTGGTTTACGGTGGAGCGACTGGCTGGAAGCAAACGAGCATTCCCAGGCAATTCGCTAGTGCTCGCTACCACTCGCTTGTATCTGAGAGAAAGCTTTTGCATTTAGGGAGCGTAATAATTGGTACACAGGACACAATATTATGTGGTCACAAACACGATGCAAAACTGATATTTAGAGTGACATGTTTTACTTGGCCGGTGCATTTTTTTTTTGACGAAGTGAGCAAAATGGTGTCGTAAAGAAAGAATTCAGGTGCCAGTGCATAGGCGTGGAGGTAGTTCCATTTGACACTGAATTGCAGCTTCAGTTTTGCTAACCATTAGGACAAAACTTTGCACATACGTCGGTTGACGCTTTTCTTTTGTTTCTCGTTGCAAATGAGGAGGAAATTACAAACCAGCACAACGGAAATGAAATGGAAATTAGCGTTTGGCGTAAGTGGCCGGGAGGCCCCTTACCGGGCAGGTCCCGTCGCCTTGGTGCAGGTCTTATTACATTCGACGCCACATTTGGAGATGGGGATGAAATGATGATGAAGACAACACAACACCCAGTCCCTGAGCGGAGAAAATCCTCGAGCCAGCCAGGAATCGAACCCGGGCCCGTAGGACGGCAATCCGTCACGCTGACCACTCAGCTATCGGGGCGGACACCAGAACAATAATCACCGACGACCAACATACCCTGAAGAAATGCTGACATTTACATTCTGATTATCAGCTACTGAAGACATTTATGTTATTACGAGATTGGAGCGCGTGTGTTGTTAAGAAGAACGATGCGTAGTTCCTTAGGACATGAATGCATGTCCAAAGGAACAGGAACAGCAGCGACTGCAGCCGTTATGAGGTACGTGAAACGCAAATACGAACAAGCGTAGCTGTATAAGGCAATGACGGCAATATATACATTTCATGTAGTTTACAACGGCTGTACCCGCCGCCGTGCCTGTTCTTTTGGAAGGAACATTGCACCATGCTACTTAACAACGCACGCATTTCTTTTCTTTCTTTTCCTGTAGGCCTTTATCCCGCAGGAACGCAGGGTCGGCTTTGTGACTGTGGGTTTGGCAATGTTAGTGTCAGCGGGTGGCCGGATGCCCTTCCGGCCGTCACCTCGAACCCCCCAGGATGGAATTAGTGTACCCCAGCTGTCTGCGTCTAGTGCAAGCCATGAAATAGTGCCAACGTTTTCAGATGTCTGTGAGTCGTGTAACTGAGGCGAAACATGGGGACCAGCCCGGTATTCACCTAGCAGGATGTGGGAAACCGCCTAAAAACCACATCCATGCTGGCCGGCATACCGGCCGTCGTCGTTAGTCCACCTGGCGGATTCGATCCGGGGCCGGCGAGCCAACCTGAGTCCAGGAAGCAGTGTATTAGCGCTCTCGGCTGATGTCATATTTATTCTCCGGTACCGGGCATCGACTTTCAATTAAAAATGTCTCCCCTGTATGGGAATACACATAATGTGCTTACGAGTACAGGTTGTATCGCAGACAGGACGATATATGGACGTTTGCGTCGCGCCGTCAGTCGTGCGCGGATAGCCGAAGCGGTTAAGGTGACCGCTTTCGTAAAGCTGGAAACTCGGATTCGTTTCCCGGCCCGGCTCAAATTTTCATTGTCGTCAATTCCTTACACAGCTGATGGTTGTTCGTGAACGCAGCAAGCAATACTTTTCATGTATTTACATTACTGACTGTTTCGCATTCCAATAGCTGCTACATGACGGTAGTTTCTGATGTCTGTAGTGACTTACGCACTTCAAGAATATGTTAGAGAACAGATCCCGTGTAAACCATTTTTATTTATCATTAAAAATCTCTAACATGACAGTGATAAAGCCCGCATCTCGTGGTCGTGCGGTAGCGTTCTCGCTTCCCACGCCCGGGTTCCCGGGTTCGATTCCCGGCGGGGTCAGGGATTTTCTCTGCCTCGTGATGCCTGGGTGTTGTGTGATGTCCTTAGGTTAGTTAGGTTTAAGTAGTTCTAAGTTCTAGGGGACTGATGACCATAGATGTTAAGTCCCATAGTGCTCAGAGCCATTCTGAACAGTGATAAAACACACGCCTACTTAGAGATACCACGAACGCAAGCGATGACAATGAGGAAGTATTTCGTATGTTTTTAATTTTAATCAGAGTAATAGATAAATATTTTCGTACTTGGCACTTTCAATGAAATTTATTATGCTTTTCCTTTTTAATACGAAGAAACCCTTGATCTTGTGATGAAAGCATGAAATAAATTTATCGTCTTTCTCACTTGTCCAGTTGGACCTTTGAATGCTCCGTCAATTACCTACCAACCATTTTTCTTTTCCTTCGCCATTGTGCTGTGGATTTCCGGAATCCCAGAAGCACGTATGATATCTTCTTTCTTTTAGTCTTAATATATTCTCTTCAGATCACTTCATCGCTTACGTAAGTTATGTCAACAAAGTCATTAGACAAAACACCAGACGAAAGCTACCACCGAAGCGAAGAGGGTTCGAACTTCCTTTTATGGTTAACTAGAAGACACGCAACCAGTAGAACACGCGGAAACACTTGCTACTGTGAACAGAACACGACTGAATGGTTTTCGTTCGCACTCGCGCCATTTACACCGACGTGACAAAAGTCATGGGACACCTCCTAGTGGCAGGCACCTGTGGCCGACAGGTTCTAGGCGCTTCAGTCCGGAGCCCCACTGCTGCAACGATCGCAGGTTCGAATCCTGTCTCGGGCATGGATGTGTGTGATGTCCTTAGGTTAGTTAGGTTTAAGTAGTTCTATGTCTAGGGGACTGATGACCTCTGATGTTAAGTCCCATAGAGCTTAGAGCCATTTGAACCATTTGATACCTCCTAATACCGAGCCGGACGGGCGTTGTGCAACAACTCGTCCTGGAATGGACTGGACAAGCCTTTGGAAGTCCCGTGTAGAATTATTGAGCCATTCTGCCTTTATAGCCGTACATAGTTGCTAACGTGTTATCGGGGCAGCATTTATGTCCCATAAATGTTCGATGGGATTCATGTCTGCCGGTCTGGGTGGACAAATCATTTGTTCGAATTGTTCAGAACGTTCTTCAAATCAGTCGCGAACAATTGTGGCTTGGGGTGGCATGGCGCATTGTCATCCATATACACTCCTGGAAATTGAAATAAGAACACCGTGAATTCATTGTCCCAGGAAGGGGAAACTTTATTGACACTTTCCTGGGGTCAGATACATCACATGATCACACTGACAGAACCACAGGCACATAGACACAGGCAACAGAGCATGCACAATGTCGGCACTAGTACAGTGTATATCCACCTTTCGCAGCAATGCAGGCTGCTATTCTCCCATGGAGACGATCGTAGAGATGCTGGATGTAGTCCTGTGGAACGGCTTGCCATGCCATTTCCACCTGGCGCCTCAGTTGGACCAGCGTTCGTGCTGGACGTGCAGACCGCGTGAGACGACGCTTCATCCAGTCCAAAACATGCTCAATGGGGGACAGATCCGGAGATCTTGCTGGCCAGGGTAGTTGACTTACACCTTCTAGAGCATGTTGTGTGGCACGGGATACATGCGGACGTGCATTGTTCTGTTGGAACAGCAAGTTCCCTTGCCGGTCTAGGAATGGTAGAACGATGGGTTCGATGACGGTTTGGATGTACCGTGCACTATTCAGTGTCCCCTCGACGATCACCAGTGGTGTACGGCCAGTGTAGGAGATCGCTCCCCACACTATGATGCCGGGTGTTGGCCCTGTGTGCCTTGGTCGTATGCAGTCCTGATTGTGGCGCTCACCTGCACGGCGCCAAGCACGCATACGACCATCATTGGCACCAAGGCAGAAGCGACTCTCATCGCTGAAGACGACACGTCTCCATTCGTCCCTCCATTCACGCCTGTCGCGACACCACTGGAGGCGGGCTGCACGATGTTGGGGCGTGAGCGGAAGACGGCCTAACGGTGTGCGGGACCGTAGCCCAGCTTCATGGAGACGGTTGCGAATGGTCCTCGCCGATACCCCAGGAGCAACAGTGTCCCTAATTTGCTGGGAAGTGGCGGTGCGGTCCCCTACAGCACTGCGTAGGATCCTACGGTCTTGGCGTGCATCCGTGCGTCGCTGCGGTCCGGTCCCAGGTCGACGGGCACGTGCACCTTCCGCCGACCACTGGCGACAACATCGATGTACTGTGGAGACCTCACGCCCCACGTGTTGAGCAATTCGGCGGTACGTCCACCCGGCCTCCCGCATGCCCACTGTACGCCCTCGCTCAAAGTCCGTCAACTGCACATACGGTTCACGTCCACGCTGTCGCGGCATGCTACCAGTGTTAAAGACTGCGATGGAGCTCCGTATGCCACGGCAAACTGGCTGACACTGACGGCGGCGGTGCACAAATGCTGCGCAGCTAGCGCCATTGGACGGCCAACACCGCGGTTCCTGGTGTGTCCGCTGTGCCGTGCGTATGATCATTGCTTGTACAGCCCTCTCGCAGTGTCCGGAGTAAGTATGGTGGGTCTGACACACCGGTGTCAATGTGTTCTTTTTTCCATTTCCAGGAGTGTAATTCCATTGTTGGTTGGGGACATGAAGTACACGAACGGCTGAAAACGAAGTAATCGAACATCACCGTTTCCAGTCAATGATCGGTTCAGGTGGACCAGAGGACCCAGTCCATTCCATGCAAACACATGCCACACCATTATGGAGCTACCTCCAGCCTGCACAGTGGCTTGTTGACAACTTGGGTCCATGGCTTCGTGGGGTCTGCGCCACACTCGAACCCTACCACACGCAAACCCGCCAGATGTCAGAGAATCACCAAACGTTGCATGCCGACAGAGTATCAACCAAAACTCCTATCTGGTTTGTATTATGTTCAAAATGGCTCTGAGCACTATGGGACTTAACATCTGAGGTCATCAGTGCCCTAGAACTTAGAACTACTTAAACCTATCTAACCTAAGGACATCACACACATCCATGCCCGAGGCAGGATTCGAACCTGCGACCGTGGCGGTCGCACGGTCCCAGACTGTAGCGCCTAGAAGCGCTCGGCCACTCCAGTGGGCGTTTGTATTATGTGCTGTCATCCAGGAACAGGGAGGAAACGTTAATTAAAAGTAACACAAGAAATACCAGAGTGTAGGTAAAGCGTACATGTGAGTCGTTGATATGGATAGTTCCAGTGTATGTGCTGTTAGAATAACGGTTAGGTTGTCGTGAGAAGGGCCCCGGATTCAAATCCCGTTAACGCATTTTTTATTTCTTTTTACTGTGTTATGCGTGAAAGTGTTATATGGGACAACATGGTTATGACATGTAAAAGGGCTGTTTGGAGTTTACAGCAATGTCCTATCGGCAGTATGCTTTCGTTTTATTTCTTTTAAAGTAGTAAATCTGTAGAGTACATTTGTAATTTCACAGAATAAACATAGAATTCGACAATAGAATGAAAAAATAACTGCATCACATGTGCCGAAGTAATAATAATAATAATGCACTTAATAAAACTAATAGTATTAATAATAAACAGAATAATAAGATTGATGGTAAGTACATAGAGTCATAACGTTCAAAAATCCTTACAAACTGGACCCTCTCCCCCCCTACCCCACCCCCTCACCTCTCCACACACACACACACAGAGAGAGAGAGAGAGAGAGAGAGTCTCATTTATTCAGGAACAAAGGCTTCACAATAATCGTTGCATACGATGAAACGTGTGAAGCAAATTACTTTCGTACACGAAGCACTTCTGATGAATCCCATAATTGCCCATCCACCCTGTATATTGCAGAGCGGCAGCTTGTGACCGAAACAGAACTTGATCTAAGTTTCGAATGGTCTTGGTTGACCAACGAGTTTAGCCATAAGCAACTGGTGACTGTGAGAGCTACAGAAACGTGGAGAACACAACTCATTTTATGTGGGGGACTGCAGCTTAGGAAGATGTTGTTTTCCATTCTAGCCACATGTCCAGCCCATTGCAGTCTCCTACTTTTTAATTTCTGGATGATAGTGGGTTGCTTCATTAACTGATAAATTTCGTTGTTCTTTCGAATTCTCCATACACCATTCTCCAACACTGGTCCCCATATCTTTCTCATTACTTTTCTTTCGAAAACATTCAGTTTCTCTCTTTCATTCTTTGTAAGCGTCCAGCTTTCTGAACCGTACAGTACTATGGGTCAGATGATAGTGTCGTATATCTTCATCTTTGTGGCGATTGACAAAGCTTCTCTTTTGACTGGATTGCTTATTGAGTACAGACATCTTGACCCTGAGGCTACTCTTTCATTTACATCAAATGGCTCTGAGCACTATGGGACTCAACATCTTAGGACATAAGTCCACTAGAACTTAGAACTACTTAAACCTAACTAACCTAAGGACATCACACACACCCATGCCCGAGGCAGGATTCGAACCTGCGACCGTAGCAGTCCCGCGGTTCCGGACTGCAGCGCCAGAACCGCACGGCCACCGCGGCCGGCTCATTTACATCTATTGTTATGATATTTTTAGTGTTGAAACGTGATCTAAGCTATTTAAACTGGAGAACTTTTCTGAATTTAGAATGCTGGTCAATTTCAAAGTAAGGATTTGGGTTTATGACTCGACCTATTTCCATATATTCGGTTTTCTCCTGGTTAATCAAAATCCCCACTGTGCCTGAGAGATCTGTACATGTCTTTCAGTTCTTCTTCAGTTTCACTGAGCAACACACTGCATAAGCCAGGAGTTTTACTTCACTGTGACCGAGTGGTTCTAGGCTCCTCAGTATGGAACCGCGCGACGGCTACGGTCGCAGGTTCGAATCCTGCCTCGGGCATGGATGTGTGTAATGTCCTTAGGTTAGTTAGGTTTAAGTGGTTCTAAGTTCTAGGGGACTGATGACCTCAGATGTTAAGTCCCATAGTGCTCAGAGCTATTTGAACCATTTTTACTTCACTGTATTCGAATCGGAGACCATTGTATTGATGTAAATTACTCTCCCGAACCACTTTCTCTAATCCAAGGTTGAAGAGGACACATGAAAGAGCGTCTCCCTGTCGCAAGCCTGTTTTAATTGGAAAGGTGGAGGACATGGATCCTCTGAACTTCACTGCTGCCTGGGAGCCATCCATGCACAGTTGTATTATCCTAATGATTTTACTGGGTATACTGAAATCCCGTAATGTGGTGTAATGGTTGGTTTATTACGCAGTAATACCCGGGTTCGAGTCCCGGCTGCAATCCAAATTTTAATTCATATCTTTAGCTTCCAACATTATCGTACTTAAGATCAGTCTGAAATGTCTCGGGGGAAAATTTAATTGAAAGATCTATACGACCAATACTTGAGCATTTCTATTTTCTCGTATCTTGAATAAAATACTACCCTTTTTTCCTTCTGTGGCATTTCATCACTGCCATCGCTTGAGGACTCTTCTGGCGACAATATCGAAGACATCAACTCCAGTCCGTTCACTTGGTAACGTAAGAACTATTCCATTCCACCTGGTGTGCAGTCGTCGATATCTAACTTTTCCTGTTCTCCGACGTATTCCATTGATCAATTATGTCCAGTACGAATGCTGCACACTTTCTCTCGTCTCCCGTTGTTGTATGTAGACAACAATCGCTATGTCAATAACGTTCCAGCGATTGGTGTAGCACAACAGCAGAACGTGTGCACAAACACGAGAATCTGCCAACAATACGCACATTTGACATGCGCTGCGCTGCCGTCTGCAGTCAATTATTATCACTGTTATTTTTGCTATGTTATTATTAATACTAATAATACTTCCGCACGTGTGATACAATTGTTTCTTTTTTTTATTGTCCCATTCTTTATGTTTATTATGTACTCTATAGATTTACTACATTAAAATACACTCCTGGAAATGGAAAAAAGAACACATTGACACCGGTGTGTCAGACCCACCATACTTGCTCCGGACACTGCGAGAGGGCTGTACAAGCAATGATCACACGCACGGCACAGCGGACACACCAGGAACCGCGGTGTTGGCCGTCCAATGGCGCTAGCTGCGCAGCATTTGTGCACCGCCGCCGTCAGTGTCAGCCAGTTTGCCGTGGCATACGGAGCTCCATCGCAGTCTTTAACACTGGTAGCATGCCGCGACAGCGTGGACGTGAACCGTATGTGCAGTTGACGGACTTTGAGCGAGGGCGTATAGTGGGCATGCGGGAGGCCGGGTGGACATACCGCCGAATTGCTCAACACGTGGGGCGTGAGGTCTCCACAGTACATCGATGTTGTCGCCAGTGGTCGGCGGAAGGTGCACGTGCCCGTCGACCTGGGACCGGACCGCAGCGACGCACGGATGCACGCCAAGACCGTAGGATCCTACGCAGTGCCGTAGGGGACCGCACCGCCACTTCCCAGCAAATTAGGGACACTGTTGCTCCTGGGGTATCGGCGAGGACCATTCGCAACCGTCTCCATGAAGCTGGGCTACGGTCCCGCACACCGTTAGGCCGTCTTCCGCTCACGCCCCAACATCGTGCACCCCGCCTCCAGTGGTATCGCGACAGGCGTGAATGGAGGGACGAATGGAGACGTGTCCTCTTCAGCGATGAGAGTCACTTCTGCCTTGGTGCCAATGATGGTCGTATGCGTGTTTGGCGCCGTGCAGATGAGCGCCACAATCAGGACTGCATACGCCCGAGGCACACAGGGCCAACACCCGGCATCATGGTGTGGGGAGCGATCTCCTACACTGGCCGTACACTACTGGTGATCGTCGAGGGGACACTGAATAGTGCACGGTGCATCCAAACCGTCATCGAACCCATCGTTCTACCATTCCTAGACCGGCAAGGGAACTTGCTGTTCCAACAGGACAATGCACGTCCGCATGTATCCCGTGCCACCCAACGTGCTCTAGAAGGTGTAAGTCAACTACTCTGGCCAGCAAGATCTCCGGATCTGTCCCCCATTGAGCATGCGGTCTGCACGTCCAGCACGAACGCTGGTCCAACTGAGGCGCCAGGTGGAAATGGCATGGCAAGCCGTTCCACAGGACTACATCCAGCATCTCTACGATCGTCTCCATGGGAGAATAGCAGCCTGCATTGCTGCGAAAGGTGGATATACACTGTACTAGTGCCGACATTGTGCATGCTCTGTTGCCTGTGTCTATGTGTCTGTGGTTCTGTCAGTGTGATCATGTGATGTATCTGACCCCAGGAATGTGTCAATAAAGTTTCCCCTTCGTGGGACAATGAATTCACGGTGTTCTTATTTCAATTTCCAGGAGTGTAAAACAAAGAGAAGCAGATTGCCAAGAGGACATTGCTGTAAACTCCAAACAGCCCTTTTACACGTCATTAACATGTTGTACCGTATGACACTTTCACGCATAATACGGCAAAACAAAAACTAAAAATAAAAGAACGGGATTTGAATCCGGAACCCTACGCACGAAGACCTAATCGCTCTACCAACACACCCACTCTTTTTTTTTTCACAATTACACTCCTAACAATGGACCTCCTCCGCTGGCGACCCATGCATGTGCCAATGTTAACACCTCGACATTGGCAACAACGACTGAAATGGGCACGTGACCATCGGCACTGGACGTCGGTGCAGCGGCAGAGCGTTTGTCTGACGAGAATCCCAATACGTTTTTCATCATCCCGATGGGAGGGCGCGAATCCGTCTTCTTCCAAGTGAGGAGCTATTCGACACCTGTGCTGCAGGACGCTGGCAAGCTGGCGACGGCTCCTATTATGGTCTGAGGAACATTCAAGTGGACACCCACTGGTCCAGTGGAGTTCGTGCAGGCCATCATGGACGGCCAAGGATTATCGTACACTGATTACAGACCACGTACAGCCCTTCATGACGATCGTGTTTCCCAACGGCAGCGGCAGGAGTGTGATAGAGTGGTTCGAGGAACACAGCAGTGAGTTCCAGTTGATGTGCTGGCCACCCGACTCGCCACACCTGAATACGATCGAACACATCTGAAATGTGACTGATCGTAACATCAGGGCTCATCGCCCGCCTCTCCAGGAATTACGGGAATTAGGTGATTTGTCTGGGCGTATGTGGTGGCCACTCCCTTCAGCGACCTACCGAGGCCTCATTGCTTTCATACAACGACACTCCACCGCTGTTGTTCGCTACTAGATAGATGGTCATAATGATATGGCTGCTCAGTGTAAAATCGTACGTGTACATATGAGACTCGTGACAAAATTGCTTCTTCCTGATCAAATAAATAATCATATTTTTAGGAAATATGTAAAGAAAGGAAAGGAATGACCTTTTCATTCTTCCTTTTTACTGTAAAGTAACTTCCAAAGCTTTTCTATGTGGCTTTGTAATCTTTAAATTTTCTTATTTTCTACCGTTCCAGTCTTAAAAAATTAACTAAACTCTCCCATTCTTTGTCTCAATAGAATATGATATAGGGGACAAAGTTTCGCATCAGCCATAGTATAAAATTTTATTCTGTTAGCGGTGAGTGTCTCTTCTTTCTTTATAAGACATCAGTTATCTTTGACTGTGTTGGATTTATTCTTTTCATTAAAGGAAGATAAGTTTTTGTCTAAAGGCGTATTATTTGATGTACAGAAAGCTCTACCCCAGATTGTGTTTTACAGCATAATGAACATTTGCTACTTCCACGTAGTGTAATTAAAGCTCTCGTTTGTTGCTATCGTTTCATTCAATACCAGCTGGCAAGCCGGTACCTTTTTAAGAGTTCAGTATTCCTTGCAAATGTTTGTCCATATTGCTCTCCAGTTTTCCCAGTGTACTTCGTTTACTTTCTGTTCGCTTCGGATTTGAGGAGAATTTCTTTATACTCATCCGTAGCTTTTATGGAAGTTCTGCGTCTTAGCCGGCCTGCTATATAACTACACTCCGGGAAATTGAAATAAGAACACCGTGAATTCATTGTCCCAGGAAGGGGAAACTTTATTGACACATTCCTGGGGTCAGATACATCACATGATCACACTGACAGAACCACAGGCACATAGACACAGGCAACAGAGCATGCACAATGTCGGCACTAGTACAGTGTATATCCACCTTTCGCAGCAATGCAGGCTGCTATTCTCCCATGGAGACGATCGTAGAGATGCTGGATGTAGTCCTGTGGAACGGCTTGCCATGCCATTTCCACCTGGCGCCTCAGTTGGACCAGCGTTCGTGCTGGACGTGCAGACCGCGTGAGACGACGCTTCATCCAGTCCCAAACATGCTCAATGGGGGACAGATCCGGAGATCTTGCTGGTCAGGGTAGTTGACTTACACCTTCTAGAGCACGTTGGGTGGCACGGGATACATGCGGACATGCATTGTCCTGTTGGAACAGCAAGTTCCCTTGCCGGTCTAGGAATGGTAGAACGATGGGTTCGATGACGGTTTGGATGTACCGTGCACTATTCAGTGTCCCCTCGACGATCACCAGTGGTGTACGGCCAGTGTAGGAGATCGCTCCCCACACCATGATGCCGGGTGTTGGCCCTGTGTGCCTCGGTCGTATGCAGTCCTGATTGTGGCGCTCACCTGCACGGCGCCAAACACGCATACGACCATCATTGGCACCAAGGCAGAAGCGACTCTCATCGCTGAAGACGACACGTCTCCATTCGTCTCTCCATTCACGCCTGTCGCGACACCACTGGAGGCGGGCTGCACGATGTTGGGGCGTGAGCGGAAGACGGCCTAACGGTGTGCGGGACCGTAGCCCAGCCTCATGGAGACGGTTGCGAATGGTCCTCGCCGATACCCCAGGAGCAACAGTGTCCCTAATTTGCTGGGAAGTGGCGGTGCGGTCCCCTACGGCACTGCGTAGGATCCTACGGTCTTGGCGTGCATCCGTGCGTCGCTGCGGTCCGGTCCCAGGTCGACGGGCACGTGCACCTTCCGCCGACCACTGGCGACAACATCGATGTACTGTGGAGACCTCACGCCCCACGTGTTGAGCAATTCGGCGGTACGTCCACCCGGCCTCCCGCATGCCCACTATACGCCCTCGCTCAAAGTCCGTCAACTGCACATACGGTTCACGTCCACGCTGTCGCGGCATGCTACCAGTGTTAAAGACTGCGATGGAGCTCCGTATGCCACGGCAAACTGGCTGACACTGACGGCGGCGGTGCACAAATGCTGCGCAGCTAGCGCCATTCGACGGCCAACACCGCGGTTCCTGGTGTGTCCGCTGTGCCGTGCGTGTGATCATTGCTTGTACAGCCCTCTCGCAGTGTCCGGAGCAAGTATGGTGGGTCTGACACACCGGTGTCAATGTGTTCTTTTTTCCATTTCCAGGAGTGTATATTTCGTATGACATAGGCTAACGCAGTCCAGGGCGTGACTGATGTGAGACATATCTGCTTCAAAATCGCAGCTGTTAGACAGTTTGGTAGCTCTTTTACTTCGTTCCACAACCTATTCAGAAGTAAGACATTAATCACTTCGTCGTTTAACATCCCACAGCCAAAATCTTCCATCACTCTGCGGTGAAGCTAAAGTTTATGATATCCATTGTGGATGGTAAACCTGAACAGTGATTTAAATTGGAGTGTTGTATAGGTATAATATGCAGCCAGCCGCTTTTTGAAATTGTGATCCGATCTATTTTCTATACTGTTAAATACGTTTCGAACCTCTGGAGGGTCGTCATCAAAAGGAGATGCTAGATGCTTTTGGCGTGAAGCTGGCGGAGAAACGGAAATTTAGTTGCAGTAATGAACAATTTCTGAAACAAAAATATCTTTATATTTTAGGGTACCCACATTTAGGGTACCATGACAAATTCATTCTGATAAGGTACATTATGACATGTGAGACACTAACACGCACACAGTGTTTACTGCACTTCGTTTCACAGTCTTTCACAGCAGAAATAAACGCTGAGCGTAAGTGCAAAGAGTACGAATATGCGAATTATCACACTTCCCACGTCGAGATATTTGATTTAAGATGCGTCACATTACATAATAAACATTTACAACTCTAGATTATGTACATAAGTTAACACTGCAAACGGCAGGTGTATTCTGACGTTGTCAATTTAAGGTAATACGGACCAAAAGGTTACACAAATGATAAACAAATAGAGTGAAGTATTGACTACATTATTAGAGAGTGAATGAATTACCACCATATGTGAGAAGGATTTTATTTGTGGAGCCGTGACGTAATAAACAATTAAGAGCAAAACGGTTATGAGTAAACGAATGAACTGACAAAATTGTTTCGTGAATTAAGAAGATGAGTATATTATTATTGTCCTTTTTAAGGTCTTTTAGTACCAAGATATCTTGCAAATTCTGGAAGAAAAAGTTAGACGTTGATTCCGTTTGATCGTTAATGATTTTTCTGAAGTGATTTTAACCTGCGAATTTAGATCTCTAGCTATTCGAAGAGACCCCTCTGCGAACATATGTCAGCAATGTGTAACAGTGAAAATGACATTTCCTACCGAAATTAGTCTTCAAAAGGCATTATTCACTAAAAGTTGCTTATGGTAGAAACATTAATTTCTTCACTAGAAAACACGCAGAAGCAACAGCAAGGCGCATAGCTGAATATGGACATTGTGTTAAATATCGATGGGAAGCATTTACCGACCGGGAGATCCCAGTTACAGCGATGAAAATGAAGTTGAAAACGATGATGATGAAGAAGAAGATGATAAAGATGAAGAAGAAAATGATGAGGATGTTCATCATGATCATGATTATGAGGTGGAGCATAATCTCATACTCATCGTGACTTCGACAGACACACCATCAAGAATCCATATCTAGTCTCAACACTTTGGTAGAAAAGGGAGGTACAAGTTGAATATTTTCATATAGTAAACTAAAGGTCACCGTACTTATTGCTCAACTGTATCACGTAAGGATTAAAAAACTTTGCGCACAGCCAGCTGTTTTACAATGATGCCACATTCAGCATGGTCAACAGCCATGTGTGGCAACGTAATCACCAAGACTGATTATTATCGATCAATATGCTATTTGCTGACAAATTGTCTTGCGGATAGGTATATCTTGAAAGCAAGAAATTACTCAAATATCTGTTCAGATACGAACACGTGAATAGTCAATGAATAAAGGGGGAGGGAATAAGATCACTTTCCAGGAGTGGGTCTCGTATTACATAGCAGAAACAGGGAGATTTACTGCACCAGACTGAAAGTACTCTATAGTTGCTGCGCAGTGCAGGACACAGACACCACATTTGCCAAGCGCTATTTAGAAACCAACCATAGATATCCCACAGATGCCGCAATACTGCACACATACCTTACAGGATGTATCTCACCAGATCTTGAAAAATTGGAAATTACTAGCTATATCGAGAGCGACCCAGAACCCTACTGAAGGACCAAATGAAGTTTGCTTTCTCACCACTAATACGAGTTACCAGATCAGCCATCCGAAATCCTAGATGATGCATCTCTCCTTTCCCGGCAACTGCAACACATCGAATTACCATCGTTTAATTGACGATATTTTCAATTTTTTCATCCTCCATGTAGTATTCCAGAGGTGCTATTTACGACAGGTTCAAGCGCTGTCGTCTTGCAGTGCACACAAGAAAACAGATAAAACATTTTCCATTCATATTTTGTGCTTGTCCCTGGCCTATACTGCTCAACTGGAGGGCATCTTCATTGTGCTACGATGATAAAAGCTGTGATTACCTGGGGCACATAAGTGCTTTCGCATTACTTATAAAATCCTTTCACAAAACAAAATGATTATTCAGAATCTTAACTAACGTTTAGTGAGAATACCAAAATTATTAATGCACATATTCATACAATGCGGTGAAAAAATCATCCGATAACGATATGCACTGAAACGTCCCCTTAGAACAAATTATACATGACTGTGCTTAAACTGACACACAATATTTTTAGCGCAACGCAATCTGACTTTCAAAAATCCCTGCAAAAGAATGGCCCTGACTAACATTAATCTATACCTTTCACAAATCACTTACCTCACCAAAAATCTCCGTTACTCGAACTACTGCAATACAGCGAGCGCCACTACTGCCAGCTAAATAACAGATTCAAACTACGGAAGGCACTAACTACTGATAGGGATAGTTAGCAATTGAAAGATGTTAATAGAGAACAAACAATGTATTTACCTTAAGAGTCATAATATATATAGCAGTTCATGACAAATTACAAAACTCTGCCATCTCTCTCCTCACATCCACCACTGCTGGCGGCTCACCTCCAACTGCGCAACGCTACGCGCTGTTCACATCCAGCTGCCGCTGCCCAACACTACAATGGCAGACAACAATGCAAACTAGCCACAGACTGCACACAGCACAGCCAGTGATTTTCATACAGAGCGCTACATAACGTTGCCAATAAGAAAATATAAACAGCCTACTTACATAGTTGCCAATAAGAAAATATAAACAGCCTACTTACATAGTTGCCAATAAGAAAATATAAACAGCCCACTTACAGCACATATACAGATGGCGGTAGTAGCGCGTACGCAAGGTATGGAAGGGCAATGCATAAGCAGAGCTGCCATTTGTACTCAGGTAATTCATGTGGAAAGGTGTCCGACGTGATGGGAATTAACAGACTCTGAACGTGGTATGGTAGTTCGGTCTAGACGCATGAGACACTCTGTTTGGGAAATCGCTATGGACATCAATATCCCGAGATTCACAGTGTCAATAGAGTGCCGAGAATAAAAAACTTTCATGCATTACCTCTCGCTACGGACAACGCAGTGGCCTACGGCCTCCACTAAGCGACCGAGAGCAGTCGCGTTAGCTTAGAGCTGTCAGTGCTAGCAGGACAAGCAGCAACGCAGCAACACTTGAAATAAGCGCAGAAATGAATGTGGGACGTACGGTGAACGCATGCGTTAGGACAGTCCGGCGAAATTTGACGTTAATGGGCTATGGCAGCAGGCGGGAGACACGAGCGCCTTTGCTAACAGCACGACACCGCCTGCGGCGTCTCACCTGAGGTCCTGAGCATATCGGTTGGACCCTAAACGACTGGGAAAACTTGCTCTGGTCAGAAGAGTCCAGATTTCAGTTTAGAAGAGCTGACGATAGGGTTAGAGTGTGGCGTAGAACTCACGAAAGCGTGGATCCAATTGTTAACAAAGCTCTGTGCAAGCTGGTGGTCGCTCCATAATGGCATGGCCTGTGTTTACATGGAATGGACTGGGTCCTCTGATCCATCTGAATCCATAATTGACTAGAAATGATTATGTCAGCTGCTTCGAGACCATTTGCAGCCATTCACTGACTCCATGTTCCCAAACAACGATGGAATTTGTAGTGTAACGACGTATAGGTTTGTTTATAAATGGTTTTCTTTCGACCTATGACCATGTGCAGACTTCGTCACCTACGTCAGTTACAACCCACTTCAAAATGATTTATATTCTTTTTAAATTGTCACAGAATGGTTCTTGAACGAAACTGTAAAACATCAGTTGAGTCGTAAGCAAAGAATTTCGTCACTTGCGTAAACTCTTTCAATTTAAATTTCGTTTGTTTCTCCTCAGAACTTATATTGACACACTTTATCTTGACTTAATCGATATCAAAATCACCCATTGACTAAACCTTTTAGATTCAAAGTTGCGATGACCACTGTCAAAATTCAATAATCTTGTCAAATATACTATTCATCAGTTCACATAATTCTCCATAAATAAATCCTCAGAACACGTGTTTCAACTTTAGTAGTATCCACTATTTTATTAACTTCCTACATACAGACGTTCTGAACCTGAGGCTTAACAGAATAGGACGGACTTTTCAACAAGATTAAGCTCTATATGACGTCATTGTTGTACAAAAAGAGTATACAAATTCATTTTTAATTTTTAGAAGCACGACGCAACAACTCGGTTCCAGGATCTTCTGTTGCTCCTCGGCTGTCGACCCGCGACGTATAGCGGCCAGCAATTTCCTCTCTGGTCGCGGCAACGAAGATGCTGTCTCCGTTCGTTGCGCCGCCCTCTCCGTACATGAAACACATAAAAAAAAATACAAAACTTTTAGATAATTCACATCTATTACCAATAATAAGAAAAATATACAAACAAACTAAATTAAACTTATAGTCACCTGCAAACTGGGCTGGCACTGGTGGATGGGTGACGCTTCAATTTCGCGTCCCACTACAAATTTTCGGAGATGAAAACGTGCCATGTCACTGGGCCACAGTTGTTTCCAGTACAGAACATTCTGGACAGTACAAGCGAATGATTTCGTCACCCGTGTCACCTGATATGAATCCCATCGAACATTTATGGGACATAATCTAGATGTCAGTTCGTGTACAAAATCCTGCACTGGCATACACATTCACAGCTATGGACAGCTATAGAGGCAGCATGGCTCAATACTTCTTGAGGGGAGTTCGAGCAGCTCTTTGAGTCCATGCCGCATCAAGCTCCTGTAGTACGCCGGGAAAAAGGAGGTCCGATATGACATTGTCACCTTAGTGTGATGCATAATGTATTATGTTCCTACCTGCTAGGGCTGTTAGTTGAGATGCTCACATTTGATTTGGGGATAATTTGAGCCTACAACTTTGCGACCTTTTCAAGAGACTAAATTACTTAATACATTCCAACAAAAATTATTTAGTGTCACGCCAAGCCGCCAGATAGGACAAGCAGATATAACATTATTTATTTGTGCTTTCAAATATACGTCACTTGATACAACCCTGTGGTCTTCAGTTATATAATCTGAACCAAAAATCTTCATCATCCCCTACTCGTGCGGTTCTAGGCGCTACAGTCTGCAACCGAGCGACCGCTCCAGTCGCAGGTTCGAATCCTGCCTCGGGCATGGATGTGTGTGATGTCCTTAGGTTAGTTAGCTTTAATTAGTTCTAAGTTCTAGGCGACTGATGACCTCAGAAGTTGTCGCATAGTGCTCAGAGCCATTTGAACCATTTGACTACGTGGTAAATACACTCCTGGAAATTGAAATAAGAACACCGTGAATTCATTGTCCCAGGAAGGGGAAACTTTATTGACACATTCCTGGGGTCAGATACATCACATGATCACACTGACAGAACCACAGGCACATAGACACAGGCAACAGAGCATGCACAATGTCGGCACTAGTACAGTGTATATCCACCTTTCGCAGCAATGCAGGCTGCTATTCTCCCATGGAGACGATCGTACAGATGCTGGATGTAGTCCTGTGGAACGGCTTGCCATGCCATTTCCACCTGGCGCCTCAGTTGGACCAGCGTTCGTGCTGGACGTGCAGACCGCGTGAGACGACGCTTCATCCAGTCCCAAACATGCTCAATGGGGGACAGATCCGGAGATCTTGCTGGCCAGGGTAGTTGATTTACACCTTCTACAGCACGTTGGGTGGCACGGGATACATGCGGACGTGCATTGTCCTGTTGGAACAGCAAGTTCCCTTGCCGGTCTAGGAATGGTAGAACGATGGGTTCGATGACGGTTTGGATGTACCGTGCACTATTCAGTGTCCCCTCGACGATCACCAGTGGTGTACGGCCAGTGTAGGAGATCGCTCCCCACACCATGATGCCGGGTGTTGGCCCTGTGTGCCTTGGTCGTATGCAGTCCTGATTGTGGCGCTCACCTGCACGGCGCCAAACACGCATACGACCATCATTGGCACCAAGGCAGAAGCGACTCTCATCGCTGAAGACGACACGTCTCCATTCGTCCCTCCATTCACGCCTGTCGCGACACCACTGGAGGCGGGCTGCACGATGTTGGGGCGTGAGCGGAAGACGGCCTAACGGTGTGCGGGACCGTAGCCCAGCTTCATGGAGACGGTTGCGAATGGTCCTCGCCGATACCCCAGGAGCAACAGTGTCCCTAATTTGCTGGGAAGTGGCGGTGCGGTCCTCTACGGCACTGCGTAGGATCCTACGGTCTTGGCGTGCATCCGTGCGTCGCTGCGGTCCGGTCCCAGGTCGACGGGCACGTGCACCTTCCGCCGACCGCTGGTGACAACATCGATGTACTGTGGAGACCTCACGCCCCACGTGTTGAGCAATTCGGCGGTACGTTCACCCGGCCTCCCGCATGCCCACTATACGCCCTCGCTCAAAGTCCGTCAACTGCACATACGATTCACGTCCACGCTGTCGCGGCATGCTACCAGTGTTAAAGACTGCGATGGAGCTCCGTATGCCACGGCAAACTGGCTGACACTGACGGCGGCGGTGCACAAATGCTGCGCAGCTAGCGCCATTCGACGGCCAACACCGCGGTTCCTGGTGTGTCCGCTGTGCCGTGCGTGTGATCATTGCTTGTACAGCCCTCTCGCAGTGTCCGGAGCAAGTATGGTGGGTCTGACACACTGGTGTCAATGTGTTCTTTTTTCCATTTCCAGGAGTGTAGATTCCAACATAAATTGTTTAGTGTCACGCCAAGCCGCCAGATAGGACAAGCAGATATAACATTATTTTTTTGTGCTTTGAAATATACGTCACTTGATACAACTCTATGGTCTTCAGTTATATAATCTGAACCAAAAATCTTCATCATCCCCTACTCGTGCGGTTCTAGGCGCTACAGTCTGCAACCGAGCGACCGCTCCAGTCGCAGGTTCGAATCCTGCCTCGGGCATGGATGTGTGTGTGATGTCCTTAGGTTAGTTAGGTTTAATTAGTACTAATTTCTAGGCGACTGATGACCTCAGAAGTTGTCGCATAGTGCTCAGAGCCATTTGTACCATTTGACTACGTGGTAAATAGTACATTGTTGTGTCGATGGGAGCCGAGTTGGTGACACTTTGAACTCAGCTCCAGGCTGTGATGCCTTCAGTTGCACTGCTTGAGGCTGCAGTGGATGGGGATCACTATTATGGTCCAGCTGTGGGGATCCAACGGACGTCGAGCACGACCAGGAGTCTTCCGATTGGACCACACTGGTGGGCAGCCCAGTTGCTGCTCGCACTAGGTTGACCTCTCACCCGTGTCCGAGTGGTTGGTCGCCTCAGGGCGTGGCATGCAACGAAAGACTAAGCAGGGTGCGGAACATTAGGCTTCCCCGATTAGTTGGACAAAAATGTTCCAAGTGCTATTTGTGACTGACGCCGTCCCTCAACCAGATGTAGCCGCTTGTCCTGTTTCAGAGGAAACCTCTCATCCTGCAAGATATGGGCAATCACAGAGGGTGGGATTATTGGTAGTTGGGACGTCCGAAGTTGGCGCATTGTGGGACCCATTAGGGACATGGCTGCCAAGGACGACGAGAAAGCCAATGAGTACTCCAGACTGGGTGAAGTCAATCCAGACATGGAGCAGACCCTTCCAGATGCCATGAAGATCGCAGGGTGCAGCCAACTCCAGTTGGTGGCTCACGTCGATATCAATGATTTGTGTCGCTTTGGATCGGAATAGATTCTCTCTGGTTTCAAGCGGCTAGCAGAAGTGGTAAGGGCTGCCGGTCTTGTTTGCGAGATGAAAGCAGAGCTCACCATTTGCAGCATAGTCGACAGGATCGATTTTAGACTTCTGGTACAGAGTCGAGTGAAGGGTCTGAATCAGAGGCTCAGACTATTTTGCGACCATATACGTTGCAGATTCTTCGACTTGCGCCATAGGTTGGTTGGGTTTCGGGTTCCACTAAATAGGTCAGGACATTATACGCAGGAGGCGGCTACATGGGTAGCAGGGGCTGTGTGGCGTGGACTGTGTGGCTTTAAAGTTGGAGAGTCTCAAAGGGTGCAGGTCGATCAGAGGAAGAACTTAGATCTAGAAACCATCTGTACAGCAATTGTAAATTGTCATAGCTTTGCTGGGAAAGTACCAGAGCTACAAGCGCTAATAGTGTGCAATAGTGATGTGCAAATCGTCATAGGCACTGAAATCTGGCTATAGGCGAAGATAAGTTCAGCCGAAATTTTTGCGAAGGACCTCACGGTGTTCAGAAAAAATTGGCTAAACACAGTTGTCGTTGGCGTGTTTGTTGCTGTTATAAGTACTTTATTTGTAGTTAAACTGAAGTAGATAGTTCCTGTAAGTTGATATGGGTAAAGGCTATTCTTGGCAACCGGAATAAAGTAATAATTTGATCCTTTTACGTACGTCCCAACTCAGATGATACAATTGCTGAAAGGTTCAAAGAAAACTTGAGTCTAATTCCAAACATGTACCTGACTCATACCGCTATAGTTGGTAGTGACTAATTTACCCTTGATATGCTGGCGAAAATACGTGTTTAAATCCGGGAGTATGCGTAAAACATCATACGAAATCGTGCTAAAGGCATTCTCTGAAAATTATTTCGAGCAGTTAGTTCATGAACTCACTCGAATACTAAGCAGTTGTGAAATCACACTCGACCTCTTAACAACAAATAAACCTGAGCAAATAACAAGCCTCAAATCGGATATAGTGATTAGTGAACACAGGGATGTCGTAGCAAGACTGAATACCGTAACTCCCAAACCTTCCAAAAATAAACGAAAAATATACCTACTCAAAAAAGCAGATAAAAATTCACTTCACGCCTTCCTGAGACAAAATCTCTAGTCCCTCCAAATTAATAGTGTAATGTAGACATGTGGCTTGAATTCAAAGAAATATTATCGACAGCAACTGAGAGTTCTATACCAAACAAATTAAACGACGGAGCTGATTACCTTTGGCACGTAAAACGGGTCAAGGTACTGTTGTAGAAACAATGAAAAAAGCATGCCAAATTTAAACGAACGCAAAATCGCCGAGATTGGCGATCTTTCACAGAAGCTCGAAATTTAGTGCGAACTTCAATGCGAAATGCTTGTAATAATTTCCACAGTGAAACTTTGTCTCGAAAAGTGGTAGAAAATCCAAAGTCGTATGTGAAGTATGTTATCGGCAAGACACGATCAGAGCCTTCTCTCCACAGTAGCAATGGAAATACTATTGATGACAGTGCTGCTAAAGCAGAACTGCTAAACTTCCGAAATTCCTTCACCAAAGAAGGCGAAATAAATATTCCAGAATTCGAATCACGAACAGCTGCCAGTATGAATAACTCAGAAGGAGACATCCTCGGAGTAGTGAAGCAACTTGAATCACTTAATAAAAGCAAGTCTTTCGCTCCAGACTATATACCAATTACGTTCCTTTCAGAGTATGCTGATACAATAGCTCCATACTTAGCAATCATTCGCTAGAGGAAAGATCCGTACCCAAGACTGGAAAGCTGCACAGATCACATCAGTATTCAAGAAAAGCTGTAGGAGTGATCCACTAAATTATAAGCCTGTATCATTAACGTCGATATTCATCAGGATTCTGGAACACTGCGTTCGAACATTATGAATTACCTCGAAGAGAACGGTCTATTGACAGACAGCCAGTAGGGGTGAAGAAAACATCGTTGACAAGGAATTTCAAATTGATTCCATATTTCTAGATATCCAGAAGGCTTTTGACACTGTACCTCACAAGCGGCTTGTAGTGAAATTATGGAATATCGTCTCAGTTGTGCAACTGGATTCGAGTTTTCCCTTCACCGGTCACAGTTCACAGTAATTGGAGGAAAGTCATCGAGTAAAACAGAAGTGATTTCTGGCATTCCCCAATGTAGTGTTATAGGCCTTTTTTTTTACTTTATTGTTATTGTAAACCTGTACAACAGGCAGGTTGTCAGCAGCGTGAGAAGACACATAAGTGACAGAACGGTGGGCAATAAAACAGGAGACACATAGAGACAAACACGGAGCCGTTCACACTCGTCGATAATCCACACTGCTAACTGATGAGACGACACACAAACACTGAAGATGACGATGGCACTGGTGAACGATGGAGTGTGACGGTGAACACTGAGCACTAAACACGACGGCACACACGAAACACTGATGGCGGTGATCTCCGGCGCGCGAATGTCCACTTAGCGTGTGCAAGTCCGGGGACCTGCCAAGAGGGGAACAGGGGTGAGGTGGGGGAGAGGGGAGAAAAAGGATGCCAATGGCCGAGGAGACGGGGGCGGGAGGAGAGGGACAGGGGAGGGGAAGCCCGGGGGAGGAGGGGGGAGAAAAGGAGGAGGGAGGGAAAAGGGAGAGAAGGGAGGGAGGGTGCCCAGAGGAGCAAGCACAGGAGGAGGGCGGGAGGATCAAAGTTGGTAGGAGGGGTGGATGGAGGGGAGGAGGGCATCATCAGGGAGGGGGAGCTGGCGGAAGCCACCTTGGGAGAGGGTAAGGAGGGTGGAGAGATGGAGACCGGGTGGGACGTGGGAATACAGGCGGGGGTGGGAGAGGATCGGGGAGACGAGCGGGTGAGGAGGATCAAGTTTACGGGAGGTGTACAGGATCCGTATCCTTTCAAGGAAAAGGAGGAGGTGGGGGAAGGGTGTTATAGGCCATCTGCTGTCGCTTATCTATATAAACGATTTAGGAGACAGTATGAGCAGCTGTATTAGTTTGCTTGAAGATGATTGAGCCATGGCCCGCAACGCTTATCGATACTAGTACTGCTATACGATCTTTGGTGTGACCGCTATATTTCCGTGTGTGGTGTGTTGGGCAGTCGGTGGGTTGGGGAGAGCAGCGGGGAAGTCTATATGGCAACGAGGTCAGGCCGGGACCGCTGGCGGCGTGCACGCGCAGTCGGATTTGTGAGGCGCTAGCCGCGAGAGCTACAAAGTTCGTCGCCCACCGGACCTGGACACTGAAGTTGAGTGAGCAGTTAACGTGTTATGAAACCTCAACTGCTGTGACATCTTTTCGTTCATTGCCGGTTGTTGCTTTCTGGACTGTTCCCACAATCATCAACGTATGGTGTGTTGGAGTCAGCGAAATTTTGCAGCTGTCTTCCTGTATGGGGTTTAACTATTGAATTGGTTGTTACTTATCAGTGAAGTGCACCAGCGGTATCTTCTACCTTGTGGCCATTAACGTTCCAGTTAACTGCCCTCGTCGTTAGCATAGTTTACTGGCAGTGTGGTTTTCCTCACCATGAGGATGCTGACCGGCTGGCGTGTAGTTCGACAGCCTTTGGTGATGTTCATGTTTTTTAGTGGTTATTGTGTCTTGACTATATTTAGATGCCAATTTTCAAGACATAGTGCTGCTGGTATCTTCGTCCTGACTGATTTTTCCGTTGCTGTGCTGTTGGTCAGGTAGAAGGGAATTGATCAGGTTGTTGGTCGGTCCTTCAGCCATCCCTGGGTCAGGTTGCCATCCGATTATTTAGTATTACGTTTGGCTGCCTGCCTCACCTAAACGTATGTTAGGCTTACCTCCTCAGCCCGACCCTTGGAGCACTTCTGAGCGCCACTGTTCTGTTGTTTTAGATTGTGATTTTCTTTTTAGTGTCATGTACTGTGCGAAGCCTTCAGCTGTCTATTAGTTTAGTTTGTTTTAATGTTAAGATAAGGCCTTCAGCCATCTTAAATTAAAATTTGAAAAGTCACTTGTTTAAAACCTTATAAAATTTTCTTCTCTATCTGAAATACTTGTTATCCAGGCCTTAAGCCCTCAGTTCTTCTATCTCCAGTGTGTGGCCTTCAGCCGAGTTTTTATGTAAAATTCTGTAACTGAGGCCATCAGCCATGTGTATTCCTTAAGGAAATTTTGATAACTTGTGTTTGGGCCTTCAGCCGTATTGCATTTGAATGCTTTTAAGGGTATGTGTGAGTAAGTGTTTTAGGAAAATAAAGTTTGTATGTTTTGCATAACCTGATCCACTCTGTCCTGCGAATCCAGATTTCAATGATGCTGTCATTTATCGTCTAATAAAGTCATAAAAAGATCAAAACTAATTGCAAAACGATTAAAAGGAATGCGCTTCTCGTTGCGGCGGGATCTTCTCACGAAATTTCAGTCACCAAGTTCCTCCTCCGAATGTCAATTTATTTTGTTGATGCCGACCTACATAGGGAGTAACGGTCATCAATAAAGTAAGGGAAATCAGAGTTCGCACAGAAAGATATAGTTATTCGTTTTTCCAGCGCACTGTTGGAGAGTGAAATAACAGAGAATTTTTGTGAAGATGGTTCGATGAACGTTCTGCCATGCACGTACAGGGGATAGGCAAAATAATGTGAACAGTGGTAGTAAAGGAATGGTTGTGTCTGACGGTCAACAACCCAGGTAAGACACGTGTCGCATTGTACTATGCCTGTTCATATGGTTCAAATGGCTCTGAGCACTATGGGACTTAACTTCTGAGGCCATCAGTCCCCTTGAACTTAGAACTACTTAAACCTAACTAACATAAGAACATCACACACATCCATGCCCGAGGTAGGATTCGAACTTGCGACCGTAGCAGTCGTGCGGTTCCAGACTGTGCGCCTAGAACCGCTCGGCCACCCCGGCTGGCATGCCTGTTCAGTACGGACTAGGCGTCAGTGCAGGTTCTTTACGAGTAGTGCACACTTCATATTTGCATGCAGAGGCCGAGGTCGACGTGCCATGAAAAAAAATTTCCGAAGAGGGCAGATTTTGGGGGCCCGATTATCTGGAGCATCAGTAACCAAGACAGCCAACTTATTGAATGTTTCAAGAGCAACTGTTTCAATAATCATGACGACCTACACAAAACATTGAGAGACATCATCGTGTAAACGTAACACTGGGCCCGAATCAAAACTAAATGACAGAGATCGTCGTGCGCTAACTCGAATTATGTCAAAACAACACAAAACTATGGCGGATAAAGAGCTCAATAGCAATCTTTGAGACCCCGTATCTATCGACACTGTCCGCCGAGAACTCCATAAAGTGAATATTCATGGACGAGCTGCTATACCGAAACCATTAGTAACGACAACCAACGCAAAGAAGCGCAAAACATGGTGTCAGGAGCATAAATTCTGGTCGGGCGATCAGTGGAAACGTGTCATATGGTATGATGAGTCAACGTTTTCGCGGGCGGGGCTTACGTATGGAGAAGGCCAAAAGAAGCCTACAATCCTGATTGCTTGATTCCAACGGTTCATCATGGAGGTGGAAGAGTGATGGTGTGGGCAGCCATATCATGGTCTTCTGCTGGTCCCATCATTACTCTCAAAGGCCGCGTTATAGCCAACGATTATGTGAACATTTTAGGTGATCAGGTGCACCCCTTGATTCAAATGTTGTTCCCCAACAATTATTCCATATTTCAGGACGATAATACACCTATTCACACAGCCAGGACTGTACAATCGTGGAATGAGGAGCATGCAACCGAACTGCACCGTCTTCCTTGGCCAGCACAGTCCCCGGTCTTGAACATTACCGAACCCTTGTGGGCGGTATTGGAGGGCAGACTCCGGAGCAAATTTCCACCTCCCTCGTCACTACATGAGTTAGAACAGGTTGTAATCGATTAGTGGCGCAACATTGCACTGGAGACTATACAGTCATTAAGTGCCAGTATTCCAAGAAGAATCGCAACTGTATTGCGGGCAAATTGAGGTCCATCCCCTTATTAATAAACCATTCCCATTCATGTGAAACCCAGCTCGCGCTATTCGTCCACGAGACTCAGAGGGCCATATACAAGGGTTCACAGGTAGATGCCGTGTTTCTTGACTTCCGCAAGGCGTTCGATACAGCTCCCTACAGTCGTTTAATGAACAAAGTAAGAGCATATGGACTGTCAGACCAATTGTGTGATTGGATTGAGGAGTTCCTAGATAACAGGACGCAGCATGTCATTCTCAATGGAGAGAAGTCTTCCGAAGTAAGAGTGATTTCAGATGTGCCGCAGGGGAGTGTCATAGGACCGTTGCTATTCACAATATACATAAATGACCTGGTGGATGACACCGGAAGTTCACTGAGGCTTTTTGCAGATGATGCTGTGGTGTATCGAGAGGTTGTAACAATGGAAAATTGTACTGAAATGCAGGAGGATCTGCAGCGAATTGACGCATGGTGCAGGGAATGGCAATTAAATCTCAATGTAGACAAGTGTAATGTGCTGCGAATACACAGAAAGATAGATCCTTTATGATTTAGCTACAAAATAGCAGGTCAGCAACTGGAAGCAGTTAATACCATAAATTATCTGGGAGTACGCATTAGGAGTGATTTAAAATGGAATGATCATATAATGTTGATCGTCGGTAAAGCAGGTGCCAGATTCATTGGAAGAATCCTAAGGAAATGCAATCCGAAAACAAAGGAAGTATGTTACAGTACGCTTGTTCGCCCACTGCTTGAATACTGCTCAGCAGTGTGGGATCCGTACCAGATAGGGTTGATAGAAGAGATAGAGAAGATCCAACGGAGAGCAGGGCGCTTCGTTACAGGATCATTTAGTAATCGCGAAAGCGTTACGGGGATGATAGATAAACTCCAGTGGAAGACTCTGCAGGAGAGACGCTCAGTAGCTCGGTACGGGCTTTTGTTAAAGTTTCGAGAACATACCTTCACCGAAGAGTCAAGCAGTATATTGCTCCCTCCTACGTATATCTCGCGAAGAGACCATGAGGATAAAATCAGAGAGATTAGAGCCCGCACAGAGGCATACCGACAATCCTTCTTTCCACGAACAATACGAGACTGGAATAGAAGGGAGAACCGATAGAGGTACTCAAGGTACCCTCCGCCACACACCGTCAGGAGTATGGATGTAGTAGATGTAGAAATACAGGTGTTCACATTATTTTGCCTGTCCCCAGTATGTGTGACTGCGGAGTAGGCATACAGATGTAGGTGTAGTCTGGATGGTGTATTGAGAAACTACATATTCAACAAGTAATCTAAGATATTTCACCTTCGGTGTGGCGTCATTTAATTTTCGTGTTGCATATTGTACAACATTGATGTACACTTTAATTTTCAGTGTCTCAAAGGAGCCCCACTGTGGGTCTCCGTTTGGCCGGCTGGTCGATTTGTGCAGTATCCAGATTTGTGGGACTTTGGGGTGTGACAGTGGCTCGCTGTCGGAGTGTGTGGGAACGTGAAGACAGGCATACTCGCCGTCAAGGTTCTAGTTGACCACGTGTTACCACCACAAGGGAAGATATCCGCCTTGCGCATGGGCATGAGAAAATGCCATCGGCAGCCTGCAACATCCTGAACTGCTGCGCGTAGAGCGGTGCCGTCACCGGGAACCATGGACTGCTGATGAATGGTGTCACACTGTGTTCACTGATTCTGCACTGCCCCAGATGACAGTCGGTGATTAGTAAGGCAGCGAACTGGGCAGAAGTCCCCCTCTTCCTATGTTTTGGACAGGCACAGCCGTTCTACCCGTGGCGTTGTGTGTGGGGAGCAACTGGTTATGACTTCAGGTCATGGCTTCTTGTGTGTGGAGGGACTCCGACGGCACGGCACTACTTCACGGACACCCTGCGTCCTCAAGTATTACCCCTCAGACGACGATACCACCGTGTCGCTTTTCAACAGGACAATGCCCGTCCACGCACGGATCGTGTTTCTGTCAACTGTCTGCGTGATAGTGAGGCAGTCCAGTACTCAGCAGCATCCCCAGATCTGCTGTCGGACCAGTCCGGATACCAACTCTGACTCATTTCCAGTATCAGGATACAGGTGTGGGCCAGCTTTCCGCAGGAGAGGATACAACAGCCTTACGACACCCCTTCCAGTCGAATCAGTCACGCATCCAGCCCAGAGGAGGCACAATATCACAATGGTGGTCTAGGGGTAGCGTCTTTGATTCATAATAAAAACGTCTTCAGTCCCGGGTTCGATCCCCGCCACTGCCTAAATTTTGATAAATAATCAGCATTGGCGGCCGAAGACTTCCGGCATAAGAAGTCAGCCTCATTCTACCAACGGTCTTGTCTAAGAGGGCGGAGGAGCGGATAGAGGTTCAGGGCACTCTCTTGTCCTAGGGGTGGGAAATTGTCCCTAAAGGCGGAAGAATCAGCAAGGATCAACGACATGAGGATGCAGAAGGCAATGGAAACCACTGCATTAAAGACACGTAACGTGTATCCACAGGACATGTGGCCTGTATTTGAAGAAGTGTCATGATGATATCTCCATTGGCAAAAGATTCCGGAATAGTCCCCCTTTCGGATCTCCGGGAGGGAACTGCCAAGGGGGAGGTTACCATGAGAAAAAGATTGAATAATCAACGAAAGGATAACGTTCTACGAGTCGGGGCGTGGAATGTCAGAAGCGTGAACGTGGTAGGGAAACTAGAAAATCTGAAAAGGGAAATGCAAAGGCTCAATCTAGATATAGTAAGGGTCAGTGAAGTGAAATGGAAGTAAGACAAGGATTTCTGGTCAAATGAGTATCGGGTAACATCAACAGCAGCAGAAAATGGTATGACAGGTGTAGGATTCGTTATGAATAGGAAGGTAGGGCAGAGGGTGTGTTACTGTGAACAGTTCAGTGTCCGGGTTGTTCTAATCACAATCAACAGCAGACCAACACCGACGACGATAGTTCAGGTATACATGCCGACGTCGCAAGCTGAAGATGAACAGATAGAGACAATGTATGAGGATATTGAAAGGGTAATGCAGTATCTAAAGGGGGACGAAAATCTAATAGTCATGGGCGACTGGAATGCAGTTGTAGGGGAAAGAGTAGAAGAAAAGGTTACAGGAGAATATGGGCTTGGGACAAGGAATGAAAGAGGAGAAAGACTAATTGAGTTCTGTAACAAGTTTCAGCTAGTAATAGCGAATACCCTGTTCAAGAATCACAAGAGGAGGAGGTATACTTGGAAAAGGCCGGGACATACGGGAAGATTTCAATTAGATTACATCATAGTCAGACAGAGATTCCGAAATCAGATACTGGATTGTAAGGCGTACCCAGGAGCAGATATAGACTCAGATCACAACATAGTAGTGATGAAGAGTAGGCTGAAGTTCAAGACATTAGTCAGGAAGAATCAATACGCAAAGAAGTGGGATACGGAAGTACTAAGGAATGACGAGATAAGTTTGAAGCTCTCTAACGCTATAGATACAGCAATAAGGAATAGCGCAGTAGGCAGTACAGTTGAAGAGGAATGGACATCTCTAAAAAGGGCCATCACAGAAGTTGGGAACGAAAACATAGGTACAAAGAAGGTAGCTGCGAAGAAACCATGGGTAACAGAAGAAATACTTCAGTTTATTGATGAAAGGAGGAAGTACAAACATGTTTCTGGAAAATCAGGAATACAGAAATACAAGTCGCTGAGGAATGAAATAAATATGAAGTGCAGGGAAGCTAAGACGAAATGGCTGCAAGAAAAATGTGAAGACATCGAAAAAGATATGATTGTCGGAAGGACAGACTCAGCATACAGGAAAGTCAAAACAACCTTTGGTGACATTAAAAGCAACGGTGGTAACATTAAGAGTGCAACGGGAATTCCATTGTTAAATGCAGAGGAGAGAGCAGATAGGTGGAAAGAATACATTGAAAGCCTCTATGAGGCTGAAGATTTGTCTGATGTGATAGAAGAAGAAACAGGAGTCGATTTAGAAGAGATAGGGGATCCAGTATTAGAATCGAAATTTAAAAGAGCTTTGGAGGACTTACGGTCAAATAAGGCAGAAGGGATAGATAACATTCCATCAGAATTTCTAAAATCATTGGGGGAAGTGGCAACAAAACTACTATTCACGTTGGTGTGTAGAATATATGAGTCTGGCGATATACCATCTGACTTTCGGAAAACCATCATCCACACAATTCCGAAGACGGCAGGAGCTGACAAGTGCGAGAATTATCGCACAATCAGCTTAACAGCTCATGCATCGAAGCTGCTTACAAGAATAATATACAGAAGAATGGAAAAGAAAATTGAGAATGCGCTATGTGACGATCAGTTTGGCTTTAGAAAAAGTAAAGGGACGAGAGAGGCAATTCTGACGTTACGGCTAATAATGGAAGGAAGGCTAAAGAAAAATCAAGACACTTTCATAGGATTTGTCGACCTGGAAAAAGCGTTCGACAATATAAAATGGTGCAAACTGCTCGAGATTCTGAAAAAAGTAGGGGTAAGCTATAGGGAGAGACGTGTCATATACAATATGTAGAACAAACAAGAGGGAATAATAAGAGTGGACGATCAAGAACGAAGTGCTCGTATTAAGAAGGGTGTAAGACAAGGCTGTAGCCTTTCGCCCCTACTCTTCAATCTGTACATCGAGGAAGCAATGATGGAAATAAAAGAAAGGTTCAGGAGTGGAATTAAAATAAAAGGTGAAAGGATATCAATGATACGATTCGCTGATGACATTGCTATCCTGAGTGAAAGTGAAGAAGAATTAAATGATCTGCTGAACGGAATGAACATTTTAATGAGTACACAGTATGGTTTGAGAGTAAATCGGAGAAAGACGAAGGTAATGAGTAGTAGAAATGAGAACAGCGAGAAACTTAACATCAAGATTGATGGTCACGAAGTCAATGAAGTTAAGGAATTCTGCTACCTAGGCAGTAAAATAACCAATGACGGACGGAGCAAGGAGGACATCAAAAGCAGACTCGCTATGGCAAAAAAAGCATTTCTGGCCAAGAGAAGTCTACTAATATCAAATACCGGCCTTAATTTGAGGAAGAAATTTCTGAGGATGTACGTCTGGTGTACAGCATTGTATGGTAGTGAAACATGGACTGTGGGAAAACCGGAACAGAAGAGAATCGAAGCATTTGAGATGTGGTGCTATAGACGAATGAAAATTTGGTGGACTGGTAAGGTAAGGAATGAGGAGGTTCTACGCAGAATCGGATAGGAAAGGAATATGTGGAAAACACTGATAAGGAGAAGGGACGGGATGATAGGACATCTGCTAAGACATGGGGGAATGACTTCCATGGTACTAGAGGGAGCTGTAGAGGGCAAAAACTGTAGAGGAAGACAGAGATTGGAATACGTCAAGCAAATAATTGAGGATGTAGGTTGCAAGTGCTACTCTGAGGTGAAGAGGTTAGCACAGGAAAGGAATTCGTGGCGGGCCGCATCAAACCAGTCAGTAGACTGATGACCAAAACAAAAAAAGTGTGCTTATACTTCCAAGTTATTTCTAACTTTGACTAGATTTTGTAATCACTGAAATAACATCAGATACCCTTTCAACCCGTCAAGTTTCATTTCGTTACCTCCTCCTCTTCCGGGTGTTTCATTTTTTGCGTGAGGCAGTGTACTTCGATATGTCATTAAAATTTTGTGATGACTGTACGTTACATGCTTTTCACAACAGAAGGTGTGTACCAGGTGTAGAAGTATGAAACCGAAATTGGGCTGCAATAATTACACGTCTGTATTTTGAAACTGATAAACTATATCTTATTCAATCAATCTCCAATGCTATTTATACATTTCTCCCATCTCTCCAACAGGCTATGAATGTCACGCAAAAAGAAAAAGATTTCTTCTTTTGAAGCGAGCCGTTTTCGTACATTTTCGGACTAATTGAAACGTTGTTCAGTGAAAGCGTATCCCACTGATGCAACCAGATGATAATCGGAGTGAGCCAAGTCTGGAGAATAAGCCGCATGCCCTAGTATTTCCCAACTGAACGCCTCGATCGTTTCCCAGGCCCTATTTACTGTGTGTGATGGGGCGTTATCATGGAGCAATAAGACTTTGTGTTGCCTTTTTTTCCATATTCCGGTCGTTTTTCACGTAATGTTCGATTTAAATCGATCATTTGCTGTTGGTAGCGATCAGTGTTTACAGTTTCACGAGGTTTTAGCAGATCATAAGAGACGACACCATTCTGATCCCACCAAACGCAGCGCATTGTCTTCTTTCCAAAGCGATTTGGTCTTGCAGTGGATGTCGATGATTTTCGTGAATTCACCCATAATTTACGACGCTTGGGATTCTCAAAATATATCAATTTTTCGTCATTTGTCACTTTATTTTGTATCTGGCGAGCAGCATTTCACAAGTGGTCTTTCCATTTGTTTGCTGTCTTTCATTCAGTTCATTCGGAACCCATTTTCCCATTTTCTGCGCCTTTCGCATAGCTTTCAACCGAAGAAAAACGGCTTTCTGAGTCACATTCAATTGTTCTGCGAGTTACTGTTGAGTTTGAGTATCATCTTCATCCAAAAAGGACTGCAATTCGTTGTCTTCGAAGTTTTTCGATGGTTCCACGCGCTCGTCGTTTCTCACGTCAAAATCGCCAGTTTTGAATTTTTTGAACCACTCGAAACACTGTGTTTTCCCAAGAGCATGTTCGCCGAAAGCTTCGACAAGCATTCCATGCGATTCTGCAGCAGTTTCCTTCAAATGACAACAGAAAACCAATGCTGTCCACGAATCGAATTTGTAGGCTCAAAACTCGATATGTTTACGGGTTTGAAACAGATACTGATGTATGGAAGTTGGGTTACTGTGCGCTGACATTCGTCGTCAGCCGTTACAGGAAGCAGACGGCACTGTAGACGCGGTCACATGGGCCCTACACTGGTGGGTAGCACCATCTGCAGGGAAATTTCGGTTTCGTACTTCTACATATGATATAAGATCTTCTGAACAGTAATACTAGAGAATACCGTGGAACCCAAATCCTAACTCGTATAAAATAAAATCTCGTAAAACCTAAGTTGGAAAGTACATTTTCTTGTATAATAAAGTAAGCTCGCCATACAAAACAGTGATTACCTCCATAACAGAGTATAGTGTTCGTTTTTTAAACAGCCGGCAACTGTGGCCGAGCGGTCCGAGGCGCTTCAGTCTGGAACCACGCTACCGCTACGGTCGCAGGTTCGAATCCTGCCTCGGGCATCGACGTCTGTGATGTCCTTAGGTTAGTTAGGTTTGTTGTTGTTGTTGTGGTCTTCAGTCCTGAGACTGGTTTGATGCAGCTCTCCATGCTACTCTATCCTGTGCAAGCTTCTTCATCTCCCAGTACCTACTGCAACCTACATCCTTCTGAATCTGCTTAGTGTATTCATTTCTTGGTCTCCCCCTACGATTTTTACCCTCCACGCTGCCCTCCAATACTAAATTGGTGATCCCTTGATGCCTCAGAACATGTCCTACCAAACGATCCCTTCTTCTGGTCAAGTTGTGCCACAAACTCCTCTTCTCCCCAATCCTATTCAGTACCTCCTCATTAGTTATGTGATCTACCCATCTAATCTTCAGCATTCTTCTGTAGCACCACATTTCGAAAGCTTCTATTCTCTTCTTGTCCAAACTATTTATCGTCCATGTTTCACTTCCATACATGGCTACACTCCATACAAATACTTTCAGAAACGACTTCCTGACACTTAAATCTATACTCGATGTTAACAAATTTCTCTTCTTCAGAAACGCTTTCCTTGCCATTGCCAGTCTACATTTTATATCCTCTCTACTTCGACCATCATCAGTTATTTTGCTCCCCAAATAGCAAAACTCCTTTACTACTTTAAATGTCTCATTTCCTAATCTAATTCCCTCAGCATCACCCGACTTAATTCGACTACATTCCAATATCCTCGTTTTGCTTTTGTTGATGTTCATCTTATATCCTCCCTTCAAGACACCATCCATTCCGTTCAACTGCTCTTCCAAGTCCTTTGCTGTCTCTGACAGAATTACAATGTCATCGGCGAACCTCAAAGTTTTTACTTCTTCTCCATGGATTTTAATACCTACGCCGAATTTTTCTTTTGTTTCCTTTAGTGCTTGCTCAATATACAGATTGAATAACATCGGGGAGAGGCTGCAACCCTGTCTTACTCCCTTCCCAGCCACTGCTTCCCTTTCATGTCCCTCGACTCTTATAACTGTCATCTGGTTTCTGTACAAATTGTAAATAGCCTTTCGCTCCCTGTATTTTACCTCTGCCACCTTCAGAATTTGAAAGAGAGTATTCCAGTTAACATTGTCAAAAGCTTTCTCTAAGTCTACAAATGCTAGAAACGTAGGTTTGCCTTTCCTTAATCTTTCTTCTAAGATAAGTCGTAAGGTCAGTATTGCCTCACGTGTTCCCGTATTTCTACGGAATCCAAACTGATCTTCCCCGAGGTCGGCTTCTACTAGTTTTTCCATTCGTCTGTAAAGAATTCGTGTTAGTATTTTGCAGCTGTGGCTTATTAAGCTGATTGTTCGGTAATTCTCACATCTGTCAGTTAGGTTTAAGTAGTTCTAAGTTCTAGGGGACTGATGACCTCAGATGTTAAGTCCCATAGTGCTCACAGCCATTTGAACAATTTTTTTTTTCGCTTGTACCAGGTGGTCTTGTGAACGTCCGCCGCTGACGCGAGTCATGTCAGTGCAGTTGTGTTCTATGAGACGGTGAGTTTTGTTCAATCAGCGCAGGCAAGCTGACTCGACGTCGACATGTGACACGATGGCAGAAAGAAGCTGTCGCGTTTAGACAAAACAATGACCGCTGCGTGAATAAAATTATTTTTTATTTATTAGCAGAACTAATGTCATCGGTCTCACTACAGTGGTAACACCTGTTTCTGTCAGATCACCGAAGCCAAGCACGTTCGGGCTTGGCTAACCCTTGGATGGATACCAGTCCGGTCTGCTGAGTACTAGCTGTGGGAAGCGGGGTGCACTCAGCTCGAGGACAACAGAGGAGCTACTTAATTGAGAAGTGACGCACGGCCGGCAGATCGGTGGACTGACCACATGGCCCTCCATATCAGCACCCAGTGACGACTATCAGCTGAGGTTGACACGGCGGTCGGTCGGTAGGCCTTTCGAGGACTGTTTGGACGGAGAGAGACAGAGAGAGACAGTATATTAGTAGAATTTCAATGATGAAATCGCATCTGAATTGACTCAGAAATAATTAAATGTGTATCGCTACCTTACTGTCACGCCTACATTTTTGAAGCACCACTTCAATACTAGCTCAGTGAGCAACGATTCCGTGGATTACTTTCAAGCAAACTTACACGGCTACAAGGTTTTACAGATCATCTGTTACGTATCTTTAGAAACAATAACAAACCAGCTCCTTTGTTTTATGAAGAAGTCATTCTTGTTTTGCCACATTTTCATCTGCTACAGTTGTCAGAATTGCAACTTATGATGCATTTCTTCTATTTAATGATGGGACCGTAGGAGGATGATGGTATCAGAGAGAATGGCCTTTGAAGATAATAAATTTCACTCAAGGCAAGACATCTGAGAAAAATAAACTTACAGCTTCTCTCTGCAGCTGAAAAGTCAGTTGAAGGCCTGGTAAAGGAAAGATCGCAGCAAACAAGAAACCAAAGGAGGAGCGTGGAAAGGAAAAGGGGCCTTCTGAAGAGATGGTTAAGTTGAAATTTAAATTTTATTTCCTGAAAATGATGTTTTTAAAAGTTTATGTACCTTTTCTCAGAATATGTTAAGGCTAGAATTATGAAATTTTGTATACCTATTTCTACAAACCCAACAAATGTTTAATTTCCGAAATTCTGATTGTAAGCTGAGATATGAGGCAAAGTGGCTGGAATTTTGCACGAATTTTATATACACTTACAGAAATAAGATTTAAGAATTATTAAAATTCTTCTATTGACATATTCAAAGAATCTCAAGAAAGAAGGTTACTATATGCAAAGAGATTAAACAGAGAAAATTATGTAGAAATATCTCGAATAGTTTCTGAGAAAAGGAACATACACTGTTTTTTTAAATAAAAGTTTTTTTAAATAAAAGTTTTAAATAAAAGTTTAAATAAAAGTTTAAAATGCCATATAAAAGATTATATATATATATATATATATATATATATTTTTATATGGCATTTTAAACTTTTATTTAAAAAAACAATGTTTCTCCTTTTCTCAGAAACTATATATATATATATATATATATATATATATATATATATATATATATATATATACACTCCTGGAAATGGAAAAAAGAACACATTGACACCGGTGTGTCAGACCCACCATACTTGCTCCGGACACTGCGAGAGGGCTGTACAAGCAATGATCACACGCACGGCACAGCGGACACACCAGGAACCGCGGTGTTGGCCGTCAAATGGCGCTAGCTGCGCAGCATTTGTGCACCGCCGCCGTCAGTGTCAGCCAGTTTGCCGTGGCATATGGAGCTCCATCGCAGTCTTTAACACTGGTAGCATGCCGCGACAGCGTGGACGTGAACCGTATGTGCAGTTGACGGACTTTGAGCGAGGGCGTATAGTGGGCATGCGGGAGGCCGGGTGGACGTACCGCCGAATTGCTCAACACGTGGGGCGTGAGGTCTCCACAGTACATCGATGTTGTCGCCAGTGGTCGGCGGAAGGTGCACGTTCCCGTCGACCTGGGACCGGACCGCAGCGACGCACGGATGCACGCCAAGACCGTAGGATCCTACGCAGTGCCGTAGGGGACCGCACCGCCACTTCCCAGCAAATTAGGGACACTGTTGCTCCTGGGGTATCGGCGAGGACCATTCGCAACCGTCTCCATGAAGCTGGGCTACGGTCCCGCACACCGTTAGGCCGTCTTCCGCTCACGCCCCAACATCGTGCAGCCCGCCTCCAGTGGTGCCGCGACAGGCGTGAATGGAGGGACGAATGGAGACGTGTCGTCTTCAGCGATGAGAGTCGCTTCTGCCTTGGTGCCAATGATGGTCGTATGCGTGTTTGGCGCCGTGCAGGTGAGCGCCACAATCAGGACTGCATACGACCGAGGCACACAGGGCCAACACCCGGCATCATGGTGTGGGGAGCGATCTCCTACACTGGCCGTACACCACTGGTGATCGTCGAGGGGACACTGAATAGTGCACGGTACATCCAAACCTTCATCGAACCCATCGTTCTACCATTCCTAGACCGGAAAGGGAACTTGCTGTTCCAACAGGACAATGCACGTCCGCATGTATCCCGTGCCACCCAACGTGCTCTAGAAGGTGTAAGTCAACTACCCTGGCCAGCAAGATCTCCGGATCTGTCCCTCATTGAGCATGTTTGGGACTGGATGAAGCGTCGTCTCACGCGGTCTGCACGTCCAGCACAAACGCTGGTCCAACTGAGGCGCCAGGTGGAAATGGCATGGCAAGCCGTTCCACAGGACTACATCCAGCATCTCTACGATCGTCTTCATGGGAGAATAGCAGCCTGCATTGCTGCGAAAGGTGGATATACACTGTACTAGTGCCGACATTGTGCATGCTCTGTTGCCTGTGTCTATGTGCCTGTGGTTCTGTCAGTGTGATCATGTGATGTATCTGACCCCAGGAATGTGTCAATAAAGTTTCCCCTTCCTGGGACAATGAATTCACGGTGTTCTTATTTCAATTTCCAGGAGTGTATATATAATCCAAGGAACTTGACAGTAAAGTGTAAATTTCAAGTAAAATATGATACAAAATTTGATTGCTGTATCTACAAAATGTACCTCCAACCCGATGACGCCTTGAACCTGGTGTGTGTGCAAGGTGTAGTTTTGGCCGGCGGTAGTTTTGTGGTAGCTTTGGCGTGTTTTTCGTACCACGACTAGGGCCCAGTCGCCTGGTTGCAGTGATCATGAACTAGGGTGTCTACTTCAACATCCTCGGTGGTTATAGTCCGTTTAAAATTACTTGACAGCTGTCATCTGTCACTTGCTGCTACGGTGTTGTCACATCGGCCTCCGGCTACCGCTCAAATAGAGCTAACACACAAGAGAGGTAACTCAGGTGCTGTTGACGTGTAACGCGAAGCAGTGTTGGAGGCGGCCGCAGAGAGGCATGTCGGGAATGCGGGACGCTCTGTCGCCAGTTGATTTTAAGTGACCAACGACTGAAATGCGGCAGGAGATGCGTTTTGTAGCCCCAAATTTCAAATCATGTCCTGACCTAACCGCAACCTCGTGATGTGTAATGTATCCGAGATAGCAGTGGTCAACAATCTGCGGCTGAATTAAGATCACGATCGCTATGTTCACGCTGGCCTCTACGGATAAACTTGAGACAGAAAAAGTTCAGTTTCAGAGCTAAAAGGAAACTGTAATTTCTTGATTCATTGGTTACCTGGAACTATCCTCTCACTGGCTACACGAACTGCCGCTTTACCAGCCGATGAACAGTTCTAGTTGGCACTTGATTGCAGATGATAGACAATACCTGCAGATCCCAGACGTAAAAAGAGCGATAGGTAGAAAAATAAAAGCAAACAAAAAAATCAATATGGTGAGGAAAATGACGTGGCAATGAATTAAAAATTAAAAAAAAAACAATGCATTTATACCATTTAATTGAATAAAAACGATAGACCCTTTTGATCAGATCTAGAAATTTAAAAAATTCATTGGTGTTTGATGAAAATTCGAGCCTACGATTTCAACATGGCAGGTTAATACGCTGCCTTAATGCACAACACTGTGTCAAGATGTTATATTTTTGTCTGTTGGTCAGCTAGTCGCAGTGATGAATTGCAGCCTTAAAACATTAGGTCACAATGTCGTGCGACGCTTATCTAATATATGCCGATCTCTGTGATCACGACAACTGCATATGTGACGATGAATTGCGCATTGTACAGAAGTATCCAGTAGTGTTCAGTTAGTGCTGTCTACGAAACGTGAGTATTTCATTAGCGTCGTTGTGTGTGTGTGTTGTTCGTGGCGTGGTTATCGTGTACGATGAAATGCGAAAGAAAAGTGGCAGGCCTATGACTCGGGATCCAAACACATCAAGAAAGAATGCCAGACAATAAATTGGTAGCCAACTGACATGTTGTTGTGACAGTTTGGGAACGGCGAACGGTTCGGATCTCACACTGATCGCTCTGTTTGGACGAAACCATGTTCAAAGCACGCAGTGGCATCCATCAAGAATTTTAATCACACTATATTTGTCGTTTTTTCTTCTACATTTTCGAATACGCTGTTGACACTGTCGTATTCCAGGATGACAAAAGCCGTGATCGCAGGGCTGCCACGCATACTTTTCTGGTTTTGACGACCACTGACGCATGTCGATTGGCGCGCTACATCGGCCGAATCTAACCACATAGAAACTATTTTGGACTGTTTGGTACAGCGGGTGAAATGCGGGAGTATACAGCCCCACACTTTAGACGCTCTGTGGTTCAAAAAATGGTTCAAATGGCTCTGAGCACTATGGGACTCAACTGCTGTGGTCATAAGTCCCCTAGAACTTAGAACTACTTAAACCTAACTAACCTAAGGACAGCACACAACACCCAGCCATCACGAGGCAGAGAAAATCCCTGACCCCGCCGGGAATCGAACCCGGGAACCCGGGCGTGGGAAGCGAGAACGCTACCGCACGACCACGAGATGCGGGCGACGCTGTGTGGGATCCAGTCATCAGTGAGTGGTTTCAGTTCGATATGACGCACTTGAAGAAACTTTTGGACTCTCTTTCTTGCCAAATTGAGGTCATTATCAAGTCCTGACCCGGTGAAAATTTATTTTATCCTGTGCACTTATTTATTTGTTCCGCACAGTAGGACCCAAGGCGTCACTTCAGATATAGGTAGATAAAAAGCAACTAGAAGCAGTAGCATGGAATTCGTCTCTCCGTGCACCTTCGACTGACAAGTGTTATCAGTCAGTAATGACCGCAATAGCTTGAAACTGGTTGCAGGTAAGTGGATGCTGTGCTATCAGCTGTCATATGCTTGTTATGATAGAATAACAACACAGCATGGAAGTAAGGACCATATTAGATAACTACACTTGACGTATTCATAAGAAATGTAAGAACGTAAGTTTCCAGAGCAATCGTAAACCAAGCGCAACGCAACCTGAGCCGAACACCTCGCTACACGAGAGAAGGCTGCTTCCGTACCGGTCTTAGGCGACACCCTGGGGGCATTCCTGCACTCACCTCCGCAACGAGCCTTCATAAAGCAGCTGCCGCTCAGCCTCTTACTTGGAGCGACCTTCCAGCCGACTTTAGTAAAAAGCGACTCCTGCTAACTGCCCGAGATTCACGATAATACTTAGTGGGCAACGAAAGTTCAGTGTCTTAGTGGAACGATACCGCTAGTACTTAGCAGCTTTCAGCGCCCGTCGTATAATAATACACGTCAGATATGTCTCGCTGATCAGTGCCCTAATGCTTATGCAGGCTATTATTCGCTGCCGTTTAAGTCTCAACAGAACATAGCATATAAGCATGTGAGCATATGAGAGCACATTGGGTAAAAGCACAAAAACTTATCCTAAAAATCCATTTCGTCTTGCGGTAATAACTTTTTTTTCTCCCGAGCAGACCCTCAGAAGACCCTGTACCAATTTCAGTTCTTCATATTATGTTGTTTTGCTCTTCCTTTTCCTCCATTATTCCTTCAGCCTTTCACTACGCAGTTTTTCACTCTCCTCAGTCCATTCTGAACTTTTTCTCTTTTCCTTCCTGCTTTTGAATTCTTTCATCTCCAATACTTTTATTCTACAACTATTCCTACCTGTTCGTCTTTTCTTTGTGAATCGTTCTTGATCTCTTAAATCCCTCTGATGACTCAAAGCATGGGCCACCGTGGTATTGAATGCCACGTCATTGCGTCAGAAGCACGTTACGCGGTAAAGCAAGTACTCGTATGTAAGCAGAGAAGACGGGAACAGGGATTCGTTGTAACGACGACACTGGCTTCAAACATGTAATGGATTTTGACGAAGGGCAAACTGGTATGGCCTGTTTGAGGTTACGGCTGAGCAATCGACGTCTTCGTGTGTATGTCAGAATGACCTGCATCGGGTGACCTTACAGTTGAACAGATCACGCCCCAAAGAATTACAGATATCTCGCAATGAAAAACTTACTCATTGAATTAATTAAACAGAAGTGGCCCTAACATACATGAAAAGTGGGTAACTGACAAAGATGATAAAGAGAGGGAATCGACTCAGTTACTGAAGGAAACAATGGTCACTATAAAGCCCCACACCCTTCAAGTCAAACATACAGGGCACAAAACGTACATTACTGGCCATTACAATTGCTACACCACGAAGATGACGTGCTGCAGACGCGAAATTTAACCGATGGGAAGAAGATACTGTGATATGCAAATGATTAGCTTTACAGAGCATTCACACAAGGTTGCCGCCGGTGGCGACACCTACAACGTGCTGACATGAAGAAAGTTTCCAACCGATTTCTCATACCCAAACAGCAGTTGACCGTCGTTGCCTGGTGAAACGTTCTTGTGATGCCTCGAGTAAAGAGTAGTAATGCGTACCATCACGTTTCCGACTATGATAAAGGTCTGATTGTAGCCTATCGCGATTGCGCTTTATCGTATCGCGACATTGCTGCTCGCGTCGGTGAGATCCAATTACTGTTAGCAGAATATGGAATCGGTGGGTTCAGGAGGGTAATACGGAACGCCGTGCTGGATCCCAACGGCCTCGTCTCACTAGCAGTCGAGATGACAGGCATCTTATCCGCATGGCTGTAACGGATCGTGCAGCCACGTCTCGAACTCTGAGTCAACAGATGGGGACGTTTGCAAGACAACAACCATCTGCACCAACAGTTCGACGACGTTTGCAGAAGCATGGACTATCAGCTCGGAGACCATGGTTGTGGTTACCCTTGACGCTGCATCACAGACAGGAGCGCCTGCGTTGGTGTACTGAACGACGAACCTGGGTGCACGAATGGCAAAACGTCATTTTTTCGGATGAATCCAGGTTCTGTTTACAGCATCATGATGGCGACATCGCGATGAACGCACATTGGAAGCGTGTATTCGTCATCGCCATACTGGCGTATCACCCGGCGTGATGGTGTGGGGAGCCATTGGTTACACGTCTCGGTCACCTCTTGTTCGCATTGACGGCACTTTGAACAGTGGACATTGCATTTCAGATGTGTTACGACCCCTGGCTCTACCCTTCATTCGATCCCTGCGAAACCCTACATTTCAGCAGAATAATGCACGACCGCATGTTGCTGGTCCTGTACAGGCCTTTCTCGATTCAGATTGTGTTCGACTGCTGCCCTGGCCAGCACATTGTCCAGGTCTCTCACCAATTGAAAACGTCTGGTCAATGGTGGCCATCACAATACGCCAGTCACATTACTCTTGATGAACTGTGGTATCGTGTTGAAGCTGCATGGGCAGTTGTACCTGTACACGCCATCCAAGCTCTGTTTGACTCAATGCCCAGGCGTATCAAGGCCGTTATTACGGCCAGAGATGGTTGTTCTGGGTACTGATTTCTCAGGATCTATGCACCCAAATTGCGTGAAAATGTAATCACATGTTAGTTGTAGTATAATATATTTGTCCAGTGAATACCCGTTTATCATCTGCATTTCTTCTTGGTGTAGCAATTTTAACGGTCAGTAGTGTAGAACGGCTATATTCATGAAGTAGCAATACAAGTTGCAACTGAGTTAAAGTAGCAGCAAATTGGCAGTGCCTCTGGAGTGAACCAGTTAGCATACGTATGCATTTGCGATATTAACTAACTTCATGGAAGCCGCAGAGTGGCAGCCGATTGTTAATGAAGAGGGAAGGTAAGAACAACAGACAGAAGTGTGCATGTCTGTAATGCATTTATTGAACGCTTGTTGAGTATGCGATTACTAATAAGCGAAACTGAAATAAAAATGTGGCAGTCTTAATGTCGATGTTGGTCTCTGCGGGTCTCCTACGAATCTACACTCCTGGAAATTGAAATAACAACACCGGGAATTCATTGTCCCAGGAAGGGGAAACTTTATTGACAAATTCCTGGGGTCAGATACATCACATGATCACACTGACAGAATCACAGGCACATAGACACAGGCAACAGAGCATGCACAATGTCGGCACTAGTACAGTGTATATCCACCTTTCGCAGCAATGCAGGCTGCTATTCTCCCATGGAGACGATCGTAGAGATGCTGGATGTAGTCCTGTGGAACGGCTTGCCATGCCATTTCCACCTGGCGCCTCAGTTGGACCAGCGTTCGAGCTGGACGTGCAGACCGCGTGAGACGACGCTTCATCCAGTCCCAAACATGCTCAATGGGGGACAGATCCGGAAATCTTGCTGGCCAGGGTAGTTGACTTACACCTTCTAGAGCACGTTGGGTGGCACGGGATACATGCGGACGTGCATTGTCCTGTTGGAACAGCAAGTTCCCTTGCCGGTCTAGGAATGGTAGAACGATGGGTTCGATGACGGTTTGGATGTACCGTGCACTATTCAGTGTCCCCTCGACGATCACCAGTGGTGTACGGCCAGTGTAGGAGATCGCTCCCCACACCATGACGCCGGGTGTTGGCCCTGTGTGCCTCGGTCGTATGCAGTCCTGATTGTGGCGCTCACCTGCACGGCGCCAGACACGCATACGACCATCATTGGCACCAAGGCAGAAGCGACTCTCATCGCTGAAGACGACACGTCTCCATTCGTCCCTCCATTCACGCCTGTCGCGACACCACTGGAGGCGGGCTGCACGATGTTGGGGCGTGAGCGGAAGACGGCCTAACGGTGTGCGGGACCGTAGCCCAGCTTCATGGAGACGGTTGCGAATGGTTCTCGCAAATACCCCAGGAGCAACAGTGTCCCTAATTTGCTGGGAAGTGGCGGTGCGGTCCCCTACGGCACTGCGTAGGATCCTACGGTCTTGGCGTGCATCCGTGCGTCGCTGCGGTCCGGTCCCAGGTCGACGGGCACGTGCACCTTCCGCCGACCACTGGCGACAACATCGATGTACTGTGGAGACCTCACGCCCCACGTGTTCAGCAATTCGGCGGTACGTCCACCCGGCCTCCCGCATGCCCACTATACGCCCTCGCTCAAAGTCCGTCAACTGCACATACGGTTCACGTCCACGCTGTCGCGGCATGCTACCAGTGTTAAAGACTGTGATGGAGCTCCGTATGCCACGGCAAACTGGCTGACACTGACGGCGGCGGTGCACAAATGCTGCGCAGCTAGCGCCATTCGACGGCCAACACCGCGGTTCCTGGTGTGTCCGCTGTGCCGTGCGTGTGATCATTGCTTGTACAGCCCTCTCGCAGTGTCCGGAGCAAGTATGGTGGGTCTGACACACCGGTGTCAATGTGTTCTTTTTTCCATTTCCAGGAGTGTATTTGTGAACGCTGTTGTTCCTCACCATACTTAAACTTACCGATACCAGTCAGTGGCTGTTGTGATGACTGCAAATTTTCGTGTCATCTATCCTCATCGAAGTCTACTCTTACTTAGAGCCCGAAGTCCGTCTCCCAGTTGAACTGTCCCATGTCGAGTCTCGGACGGAAGTGTTCTACAAAGTGCTCGCAGCAAGTAGTCAGTTTGTACTCTTACTTTGTGAGTATGAACCTTATGCATGATTTTGACCACCAACAGTGGTTCGTCCGAGTGGCTCAAAATGGCTCTGAGCACTATGCGACTTAACTCCTGAGGTCATCAGTCGCCTAGAACTTAGAACTAATTAAACCTACCTAACCTAAGGACATCACACACATCCGTGCCCGATGCAGGATTCGAACCTGCGACCGCAGCAGTCGTCCGAGTGGCAACCAATGAAATACGGCCTAATATGGCAGTAGTTCCCTCAATTTTAATATGACTGACCAAAAGGAGCTCAGAAACAGGCAGCGTCTGGCTCCCACTATCTGTCCTATTTCATCTTCCAGCCAATAAGGGTTCCTCCTCTACAGCAAGCTATGTTCTCCCGTCACTTCTAGGACGGAGTCACTATTGCCATCCGAGGAAGTGCGTACAGTGCATGTTCGGCGCGCTTCTGCTCACAAAAAAGACACCGGGCCTAGTGTCTTCCTAGGTGGCATGTGTAGGCACGATCACTTTGGAAAGGACATGTAGCCCCTCGGGACTAAGAGATCGACATTGATCCCCCTATCCCTGCTCTGCGAGCCGTCGCTAAACATGCATTCAAGGAGACTTTCTGCTTCTGATTTAAGTAATTAGCGAAGAATTTTAGTACTGAGACATAGCAACTATTGACGTTAACTTTATCAGTACCCGTACTGTCATTTCTCGACGGACATTAGACTATGTCGTTTTTTTTCGGTTTAAGAGAGTCTAATTACGATGTGTGGCAGGACTGATAAAAACGGTGGCGCGTCACGTGGCGCCTCGGAAGGAGTATCTCTGAAACGGCGAATCTGGTTGTCTTTGCGTGTGCTGCTCCCGTGAGCATGTGTGAAATGTGACTGAAGGACGGCGAAACGATGAGTAGGTGGCCGAATTTACACCTAAAGCGTGAAACATGGCGGAGTTTCGGTGACGATTTGGGCAGCCATATCGTGTTCCCCATGGTTAGTCTGCAAGGTGAAATTACTACCAACGATTATGTGACCATTTTGGCTAATCAGTCCACGGTAGGATACGATGTTTGTTCCACAGTGACGATGCTGTGTTCCAAGACGAGAGGTCTCCTGTTCGCATAGCTCGTATCGTCCAGGACTGAGTTTGTGAACACAAGGATGAATTGTCGCATCTCCTCAGGCCATCACTGTTGTTGTTGTGATCTTCAGTCCTGAGACTGGTTTGATGCAGCTCTCCATGCTACTCTATCCTGTGCAAGCTTCTTCATCTCCCAGTACCTACTGCAACCTACATCCTTCTGAATCTGCTTAGTGTATTCATCTCTTGGTCTCCCCCTACGATTTTTACCCTCCACGCTGCGTTCCAATACTAAATTGGTGATCCCTTGATGCCTCAGAACATGTCCTACCAACCGATCCCTTCTTCTGGTCAAGTTGTGCCACAAATTTCTCTTCTCCCCAATCCTATTCAATACTTCCTCATTAGTTATGTGATCTACCCATCCAATCTTCAGCATTCTTCTGTAGTGCCACATTTCAAAAGCTTCTATTCTCTTCTTGTCCAAACTATTTATCGTCCATGTTTCACTTCCATACATGGCTACACTCCATACAAATACTTTCAGAAACGACTTCCTGACACTTAAATCTATACTCGATGTTAACAAATTTCTCTTCTTCAGAAACGCTTTCCTTGCCATTGCCAGTCTACATTTTATATCCTCTCTACTTCGACCATCATCAGTTATTTTGCTCCCCAAATAGCAAAACTCCTTTACTACTTTAAGTGTCTCATTTCCTAATCTAATACCCCCAGCATCACCCGACTTAATTCGACTACATTCCATTATCCGCGTTTTGCTTTTGTTGATGTTCATCTTATATGCTCCCTTCAAGACACCATCCATTCCGTTCAACTGCTCTTCCAAGTCCTTTGCTGTCTCTGACAGAATTACAATGTCATCGGCGAACCTCAAAGTTTTTATTTCTTCTCCATGGATTTTAATACCTACTCCAAATTTTTCTTTTGTTTCCTTTACTGCTTGCTCAATATAGAGATTGAATAACATCGGGGAGAGGCTACAACCCTGTCTTACTCCCTACCCAACCACTGCTTCCCTTTCATGTCCCTCGACTCTTATAACTGCCATCTGGTTTCTGTACAAATTATAAATAGCCATTCGCTCCCTCTATTTTACCCCCGCCACCTTTAGAATTTGAAAGAGAGTATTACAGTCAACATTGTCTAAAGCTTTCTCTAAGTCTACAAATGCTAGAAACGTAGGATTGCCTTTCCTTAATCTTTCTTCTAAGATAAGTCGTAAGGTCAGTATTGCCTCATCACAGTCGTCATATATTAATATTAGTGAGCCTTTGGAGTCCAGAGAGAACTGCGCTGTCCAACTCTATGGTCATTACCTGAACTGAATAATGGTACACTATCCCCTTGAAAACCACACAGGACCCGTATTTGTCGAGTCCTAAACAACTGTCAGCTGTTTTGAATGCCAACGGCTTTCTTACACTGTATCTTAATGTGTCGTGTTGTGTTTGTCGTGTTTTCAGATTTTGTCCACGCCGTCTCCATTTGATAAATTCGTTTAGTAATTTAGTTAAGTACGGCACTCTGTCGCTGTCCGGGTGAACGATACTATGAACGAATCAGATGATATTGTGAGCAGTTTTATATTTCTAAATTGCATCTGAGAAGCAAATAATCTAACAGCTACTACTGATGCTACTAATATTGATTTTCTTGCCATAAGTCATTGAAGTATGCAGATGACCATTCGGTGTTGGCGGGAATCACTGCAGTTTACGATGGAAGGATTTTAAAAAGTGGAAAAAGAGTATGGAGCGAAGATAAATCTAGGAAAGACCAAAGTGATGAGAATCTCTGAATATGAAGGTTCTGTCAAAATATAACTGGAAGGAAAGACCATGGAACAAGTAAAATCTTGCATAGTTATGTAGATTTGTGATAGAAAATTGAAATCGAGTGGATGAAATAAGAAGTAGAGTACCTACAATATCTGACATTATGAATTACCTCGAAGAAAACGATTTATTGACACATAGTTATCACGGATTCAGAAAATATCGTTCTTGTGAATCTCAACTGGCTCTTTATACTCATGAAGTAATGAGTGCTATCGGCAGGGGATGTCTAATTGATTGCATATCGTTGGGTTTCCAGAAGGCTTTCGACACCGTTCTTCACAAGCGTCTCCTAACCAAACTGCGTGCCTATGGAATATCGCCTCAGTTGTGCTACTGGATTCGTGATTCCCTGTCAGAAAGGTCACAGTTCGTAGTAATAAACTGAAAGTCACCGAGTAAAACAAAACTAATATCCGGCGTTCCCCAAGGAAGTGTTATAGGCGCTCTATTGTTCCTGATCTATATTAACGACAATCTCAGTAGCTGACTTAGATTGTTTGCAAATGATGCTGCCATTTAGCGTCTTGTAATTTCATCTGATGACCAAAACGAATTGATAATGATTAGGTAAGATATCTGTATGGTGCGAAAAGTGGCAATTGACCCTGAATAAAGAAAGGTGTGAAGTTGTTCACTGAAAACTAAAAGAAATCCGCTAAATTTCGATTACGCGATAAGTCACACAAATCTGAAGGCTGTAAATTCAACTAATTATTTAGGGATTACAATCACAAATAAACTAAAGTAGAACAATCACATTGATCATGTTGTGGGTAGAGCAAACCAAAGACTGCGATTTATTGACAGAACACTTAGAAAGTGCAACATGTCTACCAAAAAGACTGCTTACACCACGCTTGTCCGCCCTATTCTGGAGTATTGCTGTACGGTGTGGGATCCGTATCAGGGGTCAGCTCGTTTTGTATTACAGCGAAAGAGGGGATATAGTGTCACAGACACGATATGTGGATTGGAGTGGCAATCATTAAAAGAAAGGCGTTTTTCGTTCCGACGGAATCTTCTTATGAAATTTCAATCACCAGTTTTCTGCTCAACATTCTGTTGGCACGTATACACAGGGAGAAATGATCATCAGGATAAAATAAGAGAAATCACAGCTAGCACAGAAACATTTAAGTGCTCGTTATTCCCGAGCGCCGTTCGAGAGTGAAACGGTACAGATACAGCCTGAATGTGGGTCATTGAACACTCTTCCAGGCACTTTATTGTGAATAACAGAGTACTCACGTAGACATAGATGTAGATGAAGTATCTGGACACCTATTCGCCCCCATTACTATGGAGAGTGACTACACTTCCTCATTATGACGGCTTGAAGTGATTTGTGAAAGGTATAGGTTAATGTTAGTCAGGGCCATTCTTTTGTAGGGATTTTTGAAAGTCAGATTGCGTTGCGCTAAAAAATACTGTGTGTCAGTTTAAGCACAGTCATGTATAAATGTTCAAAGGGGACGTTTCACAGTAGTTCGAGTACCGAAGATTTTTGGTGAGGTAAGTGATTTGTGAAAGGTACAGGTTAATGTTAGTCAGGGCCATTCCTTTGTAGGGATTCTTGAAAGTCAGATTGCGTTGCGTATTAATTTGATTCTGATTTTGTTTGAATTTCCTAATTTGCTCGCACTCTTCTGTGTCAGTGATGGGTACAGGTCTTATGTCATTCAGATCATCATCTACCTTTGCAGATAAGTTAGTGAACTGATCCGGAGGTTCGGCTACTTTCTCCGATAGTGTACTTATTTCCTCAGTGTGTTTTTCTGAACCAAGTTTCAGAGTGTCCATTTGTGTTGAAATCGTATCTACTGTGTCCTTTAAGTTTTCTTGAGTTTTTGCAAGTTGCGTAACCGAATCGGCAGATGCAACTGGGTCAATTTTAGCTTGCAAGGTGTCGTGATTTTCATGAACAATAGTTTGGAGTTCTTTTATGGCTGCTTCGTGATTCTGTAATGCATTTTCATGCCGCGAAAAAATAGGTTGAAAATGCTCACAAATTTGTGTTTTTACATCATTACAGACTTTTTGACATTTCGATTCAATGTTATGTAACTCAGTAGTTAAATCTTCACGTGTTTGTTCAAGCTTATGTTCCACTGAGTCTAACTTTTGAAGCTTTTGTTCCATTGTGTCTAACTTTTGAAGATTTTGTTCCATTGTGTCTAACTTTTGAAGATTTTGTTCCATTGTGTCTAACTGTTGCTGTGTTTGTCTCTGATTTTGTTCCATTTGTTGCATTAGCTGTAATAACAATGCATTAGTGTCTGGAATCTGTTCCTCTACGCTTTTCGGCAGTGCATTCGCACCGGCAACATTCACATTTTGACAAGCAGAAGATGTGTCTTGACTTATTTGAGAAAACGGTGAGGACGCAAAACCTGAATCTACAGTATTTGCAAAATTGTGTCCTGTCATTTCGGATTCCTGAGGCGAGCTGTTGCCAAGCGATCGATCGATAATGCTTCCCTGTTCACTACCTGTTTGACTGTCTACACCATTATTTGCCGCCCACTCCAGTTCCCTATGCACAATTACCAAATTACTACTTCGAATGTCTGTTAATTCACTACACAGTGGTGTTGATAAGCTACGCTCGTTGTCACTATTATTTCTCAGTTTACTTTGGAGCCTAATGTTACGTTTTCCACACGCCATTATTGTCACAATGTTTCACACGACAGCACAGAAAAACACAATTTGAAGAGCAAAAATAGGGGAACACATTAACATAGCACTGAAAATAATATCTAGTTAATTGCAAGCGCAGCTGCGAAATACTTGGTGCAAATCTACATGCATGCCACAACTGTTTTACTGTACAACAATGAAAGACTGCAACTACAAAGGAGATTCTCTCTACAATTACGCACTAGCAATAAACAAAATCTACACTAATTACACAAACTACAAGAAAAAATCAGAAGATTCCAGTGAGGTATCCTCGGCTAAGGGTCGACATATGAAACGTCCCCTTTGAACATTTATACAGGACTGTGCTTAAACTGACACACAATATTTTTTTAGCGCAACGCAATCTGACTTTCAAGAATCCCTACAAAGGAATGGCCCTGACTAACATTAACCTGTGCCTTTCACAAATCACTTACCTCACCAAAAATCTTCGTTACTCGAACTACTGCAATACAGCGAGCGCCACTACTGCCAGCTAAATAAAAGATTCAAACTACTGAAGGCACTAACTACTGACAGACATAGTTAGCAAATGAAAGTTTTTAATAGAGAACAAACAATGTATTTACCTTAATAATCATAATATATATGCCATCCAGTCTTACAAATTTCAAATCTCCGCCATTTCTCTCCCCACATCCACCACTGCTGGCGGCTCACCTCCAACTGCGCAACGCTACACGCTGTTCACATCCAGCTGCCGCTGCCCAACACTACAATGGCAGACAACAATGCAAACTAGCCACAGACTGCACACAGCACAGCCAGTGATTTTCATACAGAGCGCTACGTCACGTTGCCAATAAGAAAACATAAACAGCCTACTTACATAGCCTACTTACACACTGTCAGTGAGGTTTCAGAATGTCTGTGGCTGAATGGCAGCCAATTCGTACTCAAGAGCTGAAACCAGAGAAGGTTAGTGGTGTTGGACGCTGGGTCTGGAACAAAGTCCACGGTCTTCCTCATCCCAAAGATGTCCCATTGGATTCATGTCCGGATCTGGAGAGGCCAGTCCACTTCACTAGTTTTATTGTCCACAAATCGTTGCCTCCCAGACGCTGATTTGTAAATGGATGCATTGTCATGCTAAATACTAACAGTCATCGTCTTCGACTTGTTTCTCTACTGAACGCAGAATACAATGCAGTAAAATGCGTTCTTGTACTTCCGCGTGTAGCCTTTTCGTAAGCACAGTAAGGGGACCACACTCTCACCACGAAAAACATCACCGTACCGTAACATCACCTCCTCCGTACATCACTCTTGGTACAGCACGTGACAGCAGCTGACGTTCTCCAGGTATTCGCCGAACTCAAGCCGGAGTATCAGATGGCCACAGAATATAGAGTGACTGATCAGTCGAAATCACACTTTTCCAGTTATCCGCTATCCAGTGACATCGTTGTTTGCGCCACCTCGAGCTTCGCTTAGCATTGTCTATCGAAATGTGTGCCTTATAAGGAGCTGCACTACCGTTGTAGCCCATTCTTTTTAACTTCCTACCACAGTCGTAATGCAGGCTGGACCACTAGTAGCACTTGAAGGCAAGAGTGATTCCTTCCGCTGATTTTATTTCATTTTTACAATCACCCCCCGTAATGCTCGATGGTCCTCGTCGGTCAATACATGAAGTGTGACCGGTCTTGGTTTAGCTATGGTTGTTCCTTCACGTTCCCACTTCACAGTCACATCAGCAACAGGCCAATTGGGAACCTATAAAAAGGTTGAAATGTCCCTAATGGATTTGTTGCTCAGGTGACGTCCAATGACAAGTCTACGTTCGAAGACACTGCACCCTCTTGACCCATATACTGGTGTTACTGCTTCTCTGCTAATTACACAACACTCCCCACTTCCTTTTTACACAGGTGTATCCGCCTCTCGTCACATCAGGTGGTCAGTTCCGCATTACACAGGAGTGTCTGGATGCTTTTTACCAGATAGTGCATCTATGTGTAAAAGAGCCGGTTTAAAAAACTGACAGATACGTTGACAGCAATAACGGTTCCAACAGAATTAAAAGAACTGCTGTTATCTCTGGAATGTAATGTTATATGGATAAGAGTGATAGACAGTAAAAATACTCGGATAAGTCTGAAATGTGGTTGCGGAGAAAAATGCTAAAAGTGAATTGGACTGGCGAAATGTAGATCGAAGAATTACTGCCAAGAACGAGGAAGTAAAGATGGCTAGTCGAAATTATGAGAACGAGGAAAGTCGCCTGGTTGGGATATAAAGTATAGGTGCTACCAAGGAACTGACTGCAATTAATAATGATCGAAGGTATGGTATCAGGGAAAAGAGGACGAAAGAGACTAGAAATGGTGGATGACATAAAAAAGGACGCATTTAGCAGCAGGTTGAAGATGAGTCAGGACAGTGGAAAGTGGATACCTTGAGATCTGTCTACACTGTCTGATCACAAATATCCAGATCCCCCATGTAACGTGGAAGTGACCACTAGATGTCTTGACAGCCGCACCCGCTAGTATAAAAGTAGGCAGGGGGTGCTGCCTTGTCGGTCAGGAGACCCCAGTGAGGCTGTCAGTGCATGTCACCGGAGTGACAAATCCATTACGGGCATTTACAACCCTTCCTCAGCTGTCCAAGTCTACTGTTGCTTACGTGATTGTGAAATACACTCCTGGAAATGGAAAAAAGAACACATTGACACCGGTGTGTCAGACCCACCATACTTGATCCGGACACTGCGAGAGGGCTGTACAAGCAATGATCACACGCACGGCACAGCGGACACACCAGGAACCGCGGTGTTGGCCGTCGAATGGCGCTAGCTGCGCAGCATTTGTGCACCGCCGCCGTCAGTGTCAGCCAGTTTGCCGTGGCATACGGAGCTCCATCGCAGTCTTTAACACTGGTAGCATGCCGCGACAGCGTGGACGTGAACCGTATGTGCAGTTGACGGACTTTGAGCGAGGGCGTATAGTGGGCATGCGGGAGGCCGGGTGGACGTACCGCCGAATTGCTCAACACGTGGGGCGTGAGGTCTCCACAGTACATCGATGTTGTCGCCAGTGGTCGGCGGAAGGTGCACGTGCCCGTCGACCTAGGACCGGACCGCAGTGACGCACGGATGCACGCCAAGACCGTAGGATCCTACGCAGTGCCGTAGGGGACCGCACCGCCACTTCCCAGCAAATTAGGGACAATGTTGCTCCTGGGGTATCGGCGAGGACCGTTCGCAACCGTCTCCATGAAGCTGGGCTACGGTCCCGCACACCGTTAGGCCGTCTTCCGCTCACGCCCCAACATCGTGCAGCCCGCCTCCAATGGTGTCGCGACAGGCGTGAATGGAGGGACGAATGGAGACGTGTCGTCTTCAGTGATGAGAGTCGCTTCTGCCTTGGTGCCAATGATGATCGTATGCGTGTTTGGCGCCTTGCAGGTGAGCGCCACAATCAGGACTGCATACGACCGAGGCACACAGGGCCAACACCCGGCATCATGGTGTGGGGAGCGATCTCCTACACTGGCCGTACACCACTGGTGATCGTCGAGGGGACACTGAATAGTGCACGGTACATCCAAACCTTCATCGAACCCATCGTTCTACCATTCCTAGACCGGCAAGGGAACTTGCTGTTCCAACAGGACAATGCACGTCCGCATGTATCCCGTGCCACCCAACGTGCTCTAGAAGGTGTTAGTCAACTACCCTGGCCAGCAAGATCTCCGGATCTGTCCCCCATTGAGCATGTTTGGGACTGGATGAAGCGTCGTCTCACGCGGTCTGCACGTCCAGCTCGAACGCTGGTCCAACTGAGGCGCCAGGTGGAAATGGCATGGCAAGCCGTTCCACAGGACTACATCCAGCATCTCTACGATCGTCTCCATGGGAGAATAGCAGCCTGCATTGCTGCGAAAGGTGGATATACACTGTACTAGTGCCGACATTGTGCATGCTCTGTTGCCTGTGTCTATGTGCCTGTGGTTCTGTCAGTGTGATCATGTGATGTATCTGACCCCAGGAATGTGTCAATAAAGTTTCCCCTTCCTGGGACAATGAATTCACGGTGTTCTTATTTCAATTTCCAGGAGTGTAGAAATGCGAAGGAAGAACCGAAGCTACAGCAAGACCACGGAGATCTAATGTACTGACGAACAGTGACCGTCTAGCACTGCGGAGGGTGGTTACAAAAATCCGTTGAAGTCAGCTGACAGGAATCACTCGCGAGTTCCAAAGTGTTACTAGCTGTGCGGCTTGCCCACTGGCTGTGTGTAGGGGCGTAGAATGAATGCGGTACAGTGGTTGAACAGCACCTCATAAGCCACACATTTCTGTAATCAGTGCTAAGCTACACTTAATGTTCTGTAAATAGGGACACCACTGGACGGTGGATGACTGCTAACGAGCGATATGGAGTGCTGAATCACGCTGTGCGCTGTGCCCGATCCGATGGAAAGGTTTGTGGCTGGCGAATTTCTTGAAAACATTATTCGTCGTCATGTACACTGCCAACAGCAAAGTGCAGAGGACGTGGTGTTACCGAATAGGGGGTGATTTTCGCGGTTAGGATTTGGTCCCGTTACTGCACTTAACAAAATGCTACATTCGGAAGAATACTCTGTTCAAGAACCACAAGAGGAGGAGGTATACTTGGAAAGAGCCGGGTGATACGGGAAGATTTAAGTTAGATTACATCACGATCAAACAGATTTCGGAATCGGATACTGGATTGTAAGACGTACCCAGAAGCAGATATAGACTCAGATCACAATGTAGGACTGATGAAGGATTGGCTGAAATTTAAGATTAGTCAGAAAGAATCAGATTTTACTGGATAGTGTACTGATTGCAGTAGAGAGTTACCAGCGTGACAATGAACGCTTTCATAGAGAAGCATCTGTGAGGCAACTGTTTGTGGATTAAAACATTCCTGAAATGGACTGGCCTGCCCAAAGTCCCGAGATGCACCAATGGAACGTCGAATTCGCCCAAGATCCCAGCTCCAACATCACAGACTGCTTTGGTTTAGGCTCTTGGTGAAGAATAGACAGCCACTCCTCGACAAACTTTCAGACACCTTATTGAGAGTGTTTCCAGCAGAGGCCTAGCCGTCATAAAGCGTATCTAAAGCGACCTTCTCAAACAGGGCGGAAAACTGCCCCTAAAGGCGGAAGAATCAGCAATGATCAATGGAATGAGGACGCAGAAGACAATGGAAACCACCGCATAAAGACACACAACGTGTATCTACAGGACATGTGGCTTGAAAAAGTGTCGCGACGATCTCTCCATGGGCAAAGGATTCCGGAGTAGTCACCCGTTCGGATCTCCAGGAGGGGACTGCCGAGGAGGAGGTGACCACGAGAAAAAGACTGAATAACCAACGACAGGATAACGTTCTACGAGTCGAGAAGTGGAATGTCAGAGCTTGAACGTGGTAGGAAAGCTAGAAAATCTGAAAAGGGAAATGCAAACGCTCAGTCTAATATAGTGGGGGTCAGTGAACTGAAATGGAAAGAAGAGCCGGTCGCTGTGGCCGAACCGTTCTAGGCGCTTCAGTCCGGAACCGCGCTGCTGCTACGGTCGCAGGTTCGAATCCTGCCTCGGGCATGGATGTGTGTGATGTCTTTAGGTTGGTTAGGTTTAAGTAGTTATAAGTCTAGGGGACTGATGACCTCAGATGTTAAGTCCATAGTGCTTAGAGCCATTTGAACCGTTTTGGAAAGAAGACAAGGATTTATGGTCAGATGAGTATAAGGTAATATCAACATCAGCAGAAAATGGTATAACGGGAGTATCATTAGCTATGAATACGAAGTTAGAGCAGAGAGTATGTTGCTGTTAACACTTTAGTAATAGGATTGTTTTTATCAGAATCGACAGCGTTAGTTCAGGTACACATGCCGACGACGCAAACTGAACATGAAGACATAGAGAAAGTATATGAAGACATTGAAAGAGTAATACATTACGCAAAGAGATGAAAATCTAATAGTGAAGGTGGACTGGAGTGCAGTTGTAGTGCAAGAAGCAGAAGAGATGCTTACACAAGAAAATGGGGTTGGGACAAGGAGTAAGAGAGGAAAAAGACTTATTGAGTTCTGTAATAAATTTCAGCAAGTAATAGCGAATACTCTGTTCAAGAACCACAAGAGGAAAAGGTATATTGGAAAGGGCCGGGTGATACTGGAAGATTTCAGTTAAATAACATCACTATCAAACAGATGCCGGAATCGGATACTGGATTGTAAGACGTACCCAGGAGATGATATAGACTCAGATCACAGTGTAGGACTGATGAAGGATTGGCTGAAATTTAAGAGATTAATCAGAAAGAATCAATTCGTAAAGAAATGGGATACGGGGGTACTAAGGAATGACGAGATATGCTTAAAGTTTTCTAAGGTTGTTCACACCGCAATAAGGAATAGCTTAGTATGCAGTACAGTTGAAGAGGAATGAACATCTCAAAAAAGGGCAATCACAGAACTTGCAAAGAAAAACATAGCTACAAAGAAGATAACTGCTAAGAAACAATGGGTAACAGAAGAAATACTTCGATCGATCGATGAAAGGAGGAGGTACAAAAATGTTCAGTTAAATTCAGGAATACGTGAAGACAAGCCGCCGAGGAATGAAATAAGTAGGATGTGCAGGGAAGTCAAGACGAAATGGTTGCATGAAAAATGTGGAGGAACTGAAAAAGAAATGACTGTCGGAAGGACTGACTCATCATATAGGAAAGTCAAAACAAGCTTCCTTGAAATTAAAAGTAAGGCTGATAACATTAAGAGTGCAACGGGAATTCCATTGTTAAATGATGAGGAGAGAGCGGATAGGTGGAAACAGTACACTGAAAGCCTCTACACTGAAAGACACTTGTCGGACGAGGTGATGGAAGAAGAAGCAGGAGTCAATTTAGAAGAGAAAGGGGATCCAGTATTAGAATCAGAACTTACATGAGCTATGGAAGACTTAAAATTGAATTAGGCTGTAGGGATAGCTAACATTCCAACGCAGTTTCTAAAATCACAAGGGTAAACGTCAATAACACGACTATTCACGTTGGTATGTAGAATGTGTGAGTCTGACATACCATCTGAGTTTCGGAAAAATATCATCCACAAAATTCCAAAGACTGCAAGAGGTGACAGGTGCGAGAGTTATCGCACAATCAGTTTAAGAGCCCAAGCGTCCTAGTTGCTGACAAGAATAATACACAGAAGAATGGAAAAGAAAACTGAGGATGTGTTACATGACGATGAGTTTGGCTTTGGGAAAGATAAAGTCACCAGAGAGACACTTCTGACGTTGGGGTTGATAATGCAAACAAGACTAAACAAAAAATCAAGGCACTTTCATAGGATTTGTCAAGCTGGAAAAAGCGTTTGACAATGTAAAATGGGCAAATATGTTCAAATTTCTGAGAAATAGGGTTAAAGTATAGGGAGGAGACGGGTAATATACAATACGTAAGAGTCAAGAAGGAATAATAATACTGGACGTTCAAGAAAGAAGCGATCGGATTAAAAAGAGTGTAAGGATTGTAGTCTTGCCCCTACTGTTCAGTCTGTACATCGAAGAATAAATTATGGAAATAAAAGAAAGGTTCAGGAGTGGGATTAAAATTCAAGGTTAAAGGATATCAATGATATGATTCGTCGACGACATTGCTGTCCTCTGTGCAAGTGAAGAAGAATTAGATGATCTGCTCAATGGAATGAACAGACTGATGAGTACAGAATATGGACAGGGTGTAAATCAAAGAAAGAGGAAAGTAATGTGAACCTGCAGAAATGAGAAAAGCGAGAAACTTAACATCAGGCTTGGTGGTCACGAAGTGGATGAAGTTAAGGAATTCTATTACCTAGACGGCAGAATAAGTAATGACGGACGGAGCAATGAGGACATCGAAAGCAGGCTAACACTGACAGAAAGGGCCTTCCTGGCCAAGAGTAGTCTAGTACACAGAGCTTAATATGAAGAAGAAATTTCTGAAAATGTTCGTTTGGAGCACAGCATTGTGTGGTAGTGAAACATGGACTGTGGGAAAACCGGAACAGAAGAGAAAACAATTTGAGATGTGGTTCTAAAGACGAATGATGAAAATTAAGTGGACTGATAAGGTAAGGAATGAGGGAATGAGGAGTTTCTGTGCAGAGTCGGAGAGGAAAGGAACATGTGGGGAAACACTGACAAGATGGAGGGACAGGATGATAGATCATCTGTAAAAACATCAGGGAATAGCTCCCATGGTGCTAGAGAGAGCTGTAGAGAGCAAAAACTGTAGGGGAAGACAAAGATTGGAATACATCCATCAAATAATTGGGGTCGAAGGTTGCAACTGCTACTCTGAGATGAAGAGATTGCCGCAGGAGAGGAATTCGTGGCGGGCCGCATCAAACCAGTCAGTAGACTGATGACTAAAAAAAAATGACGCTAAGAGTCCTCACAAGTTGTCGGTTTTGTTATCATGGAGATAAATAAAAACAACTAGGAAAATGTCAAATCAAAAATCAAACCTTTTTTGTAATATACGTCGAACGATTCCGTTGGGCAGACTAGGAAACTGAAATTGGCTTCTGTTACGGCAAAGTAAAATCAGAGTCATCGATATATTCTCATCTATATTTTAGTTCTTAGGCAATCGTCTTTTAAGTAAAGCAGTTATCAGAAGTGAGTTATTTTGCTCTCGTGCCTCGACTGAAATACGATCTAAGACAAGAAAAGACACAGCTCAAAGGAATTATACGAAAGTGACAGAAATCGGTAGACGTGATGTACACACTAATGATTACAACTTCAGAAAAACTGGTTGATCTATTCAGTAGATGGAGCGTCAGAAACTTAGCAAGTCAAGAACGCGTTGGTCCACTTCTTGCCCTTATGCCACGAGTTATTCGGCCTGGTATTGATTGGCCAATTGTTGGACGTCGCACAGAAGGATATCTTGACAAATTTTGTCCAACCACACGCTAGATCGTCATAATACCCAGGAGAACCCTGCCCATAATCCTCCAAATGTTCTAAGTTGCAGAGAGATCCGGTGACCTTGCCGGCCGTGGTAGGGTGTGTGGCAAGTGCGAAGACAAGCAGCAGAACATCTCGCCGAGTGCGGGCGGCCATCATCTTGCTGAAATGTAAACCCAGGATGGCTTGAGATGGAGGGCAACAAAACAGGGAGTAGAATATAGCCGAAGTAACGCCGTGCTGTAAGGGTTATTTTATAAAATGAGATGGTACCCCAGACCAACATTCCTGGTTTGTCGGGCCGTATTGCGGGCGCCATGAGATTTGTATCAGGTCTTCGCTGGTTGTCGGAGCTCAGTTCGAAGCGGAGCTCATCGCTGGTGGGAGAGAGAGTCTGTGCGTGCGTGTAACTTAATCTGTCTCGTCAAACGATAACTCCGAAAGCTAGCGAGTCTTGTTTCTTTTCTGCGAGTCTACCGACAACTCAGTGCTTCTGCTTTTCGGTGAGTGGTCTACTTTTACAGTAGTTACATCTAATTATGTAGCTTAGAAAGGTGTATAAGTTTTGCGTATCCAAACAACAGTTTTAAAAGCTACACTACTGGCCTTTAAAATTGCTACACCACGAAGATGACATGCTACAGACGCGAAATTTAACCGACAGGAAGAAGATGCTGTGGTATGCAAATGATTAGCTTTTCAGAGCATTCACACAAGGTTCAAATGGTTCAAATGGCTCTGAGCACTATGGGACTCAACATCTTAGGTCATAAGTCCCCTAGAACTTAGAACTACTTAAACCTAACTAACCTAAGGACATCACACACACCCATGCCCGAGGCAGGATTCGAACCTGCGACCGTAGCAGTCCCGCGGTTCCGGACTGCAGCGCCAGAACCGCTAGACCACCGCGGCCGGCTTCACACAAGGTTGGCGCCAGTGGCGACACCTACAACGTGCTGACATTAGGAAAGTTTCCAACCGATTTCTCATACACAAAGAGCAGTTGACCGGCGTTGTCTGGTGAAACATTGTTGTGGTGCCTCGTATAAGTAGGAGAAATGCGTACCATCACGTTTCCGACTTTGATAAAGGTCGGATTGTAGCCTATCGCGATTGCGGTTAATCGTATCGTGACACTGCTGCTCGCGTTGGTCGAGATCCAATGACTGTTGGCAGAATATGGAATCGGTGGGTTCAGGAGCGTAATGCGGAACGCCGTGCTGCATCCCAACGGCCTCGTATCACTAGCAGTCGAGTTGACAGGCATCTAATCGGCATTGCTGTAACGGATCGTGCAGCCACGTCTAGATCCCTGAGTGAACAGATGGGGACTTTTGCAAGACAACAACCATCTGCACGAACAGTTCGACGACTTCTGCAGCAGCATGGAATATCAGCTCGGAGACCATGGCTGCGGTTACCCTTGACGCAGCGTTACAGACAGGAGCGCCTGCGATGGTGTACAGCCACGTCTCGATCACTGAGTCAACAGATTGGGACGTTTGCAAGACAACAACGATCTGCACGAAAAGTTCGACGACGTTTGCAGCAGCATGGACTATCAGCTCGGAGACCATAGCTGCGGTTACCCTTGACGCTGCATCACAGACAGGAGCACCTGCGGTGGTGCGTACTCAACGACGAACCTGGGTGCACGAATGGCAAAAAGTCATTTTTTCGGATGAATCCAGGTTCTGTTTACAGCATCATGGTCGTATCCATGTTTGGCGGCATAGCGGTGAATGCACATTGGAAGCGTGAATTCGTCATCGCCATACTGGCGTACCACCCGGCGTGATGGTATGGGGTGCCTGCCATTGGTTACACGTCTCGGTCACGTCTTGTTCGCATTGACGGCACTTTGAACAGTGGACGTTACATTTCAGATGTGTTACGACCCCAGGCTCTACCCGTCATTCGATCCCTGTGAAACCCTACATTTCAGCAGGATAATGCACGACCGCATGTTGCAGGCCCTGTACTGGCCTTTCTGGATACAGAAAATGTTCGACTGCTCCCCTGGACAGCACATTCTCCAGATCTCTCACCAACTGAAAACGTCTGGTCAATGGTGGCCGTCACAATACGCCAGGCACATTACTCTTGATGAACTGTGGTATCGTGTTGAAACTGCATGGGCAGCTGTACCTGTACACGCTATCCAAGCTCTGTTTGACTCAATGCCCAGGCGTATCAAGGCCGTTATTACGGCCAGAGGTGGTTGTTCTGGGTACTGATTTCTCACGATCTATACACCCAAATTGCGTGAAAATGTAATCACGTGTCAGTTCCAGTATAATACATTTGTCCAATGAATAGCCGTTTATCATCTGCATTTTTTCTTGGTGTAGCAATTTTAATGGCCAGTAGTGTACATATGTGGCTTCCATAAGCAATTACCAGCTAGCAATGGCTCCAGCGAGCGTGATACATAAATTTTTCGATCCTGAACATGTGCGATTTCATCTGTCGCCGCAAAATTAAGGGAGCAGTGGTAAGGGGGAGGGGGGGGGGGGGGAGTGGCTGTGTAGCATGCATTCCCAAGCCGTCCAAGTGTTTCAGTACGGTAGTCGCCTCAGCTGGTTTCCGGCGGGTGGCGTTAGGAAAGGGGCCTTAATTGGCCTGTAGAGCATGACGTGGATTTTCCCTAACCCTCGTAAGTACTTGGTTTCACAGGGAGCACGTTTTACCTATGATGGTCGCTGCCGGAGAAAGTGCCTTGTCAGCGCTGAAAGCAGGAGCAGGAGAATGATCAGTCACAGTGCTTATTTCGCTCTTGTTTTCTGATCAGCTAAAAGGCCTGTGCAGCAAACAATTTCGGAGAGCGAAATCGAGGAAGGCTGCCGTCATCGCTCGTGGGCTTGAGAAGGTGAGTCGTGAGCCGTCTGTGTCGGAGTCAGTGTTTTAACGTGGTTATGGTTTCGGCGTTCTGGAGTGACACATCCTCGGCGATTGAAGGGATTAAGTTTCCGGGACTGAAATGCGACAAGGTTTTCGAAAGTGTGCTCCCGAGCGCTGGTGCCGAGTACCGCTAAGGCAATTTCCTGCTGTTTCTCTGTGAGTGTCGCGCAGTAGCCGGCCGAAGTGGCCGTGCGGTTCTAGGCGCTGCAGTCTGGAACCGCGAGACCGCTACGGTCGCAGGTTCGAATCCTGCCTCGGGCATGGATGTGTGTGATGTCCTTAGGTTAGTTAGGTTTAACTAGTTCTAAGTTCTAGGGGACTAATGATCTCAGAAGTTGAGTCGCATAGTGCTCAGAGCCATTTGAACCATTTTTTGTTGCGCAGTAATGAGTGTGGACATTTTCGATGAGTTAAGCGCTCAGAGGAAACATGGACCAAGTAGCGAGCTGCTCAGTGCGGGCTTAGCGTACGAGATGGACTTGGATAACGTCAATTCTGGCCAATAAATTTCACTGTTTTTTAGGAGTTGTGCTTTTTCAGTGACTTTTCCCTTCTGACATTGAAGTATCTTCCTGATTATTGTTAGAGTGATTATCAACGGCAACTGTTGCTAGCCAGGTGAAGGTGATTTATTGAACTGTTAGCCGCGAATCGTTCCGACACAAGGGTCGTTTCTCGGAGTCTTAGCTGGAAAAGGTTAGGTAGCAACAAGACTTTTCTGAAGTTGCGACATGGTGATCCCGGAAGTGTAGAACGAATTTCTTTCATTTGCACCAATGATCACAAATCTTTTGGTGTTTGGCCTACCAGTTTAGGTCAGCAAAAACCATCTTCAGATCTGCAGCTAAATATGGGAAATGGAATACAACCAGTGAAAAATAAAATCAAATGGCTCTGAGCGCTATGGGACTTAACTGCTGTGGTCATCAGTCTCCTAGAACTTAGAACTACTTATACCTAACTAACCTAAGGACATTATACACATCCATGCCCGCGGCAGGATTCGAACCTGCGACCGTAGCGGTCGCGCGGTTCCAGACTGTAGCGCCTAGAAACGCTCGGCCACTCCGGCCGGCAACTAGTGAAAAGATTACGTCTTAGAACAATGAAATATACCATAACGAAAAATTATTACTTTTATGGATATGAAAACTTGTCTCAAAATATGACGGGGCATACTTGTTTTATGACATGTCCTAAAATAATAAAAACATAGTGGCATCCTCACAAAATACACAGAAAATCAGCATAGCATCGTTACATATATTTAAAGCATGATGTAAACTAGGCCACAGGTCTGTAAGAGTCATAATGTCTCTATCACTACTGGCCATAACAAACTGCAGACAGTAGCCACAACATATGTTTGTGCCGCAAGCTCGTTAGATGTCGCTGCTGTAGATCTACACGTATTCGTTAATTATAAAAATTGTACTTATTAGTGTATAAGTTAAATGTAAAGTGGCCTTGGCAAATGTATAAGTTATACATTTGTAAATTGATGTTGTTGTTGTTGTGGTCTTCAGTCCTGAGACTGGTTTGATGCAGCTCTCCATCCTACTCTATCCTGTGCAAGCTTCTACATATCCCAGTACTTACTGCAACCTACATCCTTCTGAAAATGCTTAGTGTATTCATCTCCTGGTTACCCTCTACGAGTTTTACCCTCCACGCTGCCCTCCTATGCTACATTTGTGATCCCTTGATGCCACAGAACATGTCCTAACAACCGGTCCATTCTTCTTGACAAGTTGTGCCATAAACTCCTCTTCTTCCCAGTTCTATTCAATACCTCCTCATTAGTCATGTGATCTACCCATCTAATCTTCAGCATTCTTCTGTAGCACCACATTTCGAAAGCTTCTATTCTCTTCTTGTCCAAACTATTTATCGTCCATGTTTCATTCCATACATGGCTACACTCCATACAAATACTTTCAGAAACGACTTCCTGACACTTAAATCTATACTCGATGTTAACAAATTTTTCTTCTTCAGAAACGCTTTCCTTGCCATTGCCATTCTACATTTTATATCGTCTCTACTTCGACCATCATCAGTTATTTTGCTCCCCAAATAGCAAAACATCTTTACTACTTTAAGTGTCTGATTTCCTAATCTAATTCCCTCAGAATCACCCGACTTGATTCGACTACATTCCATTATCCCCGATTTGCTTTTGTTGATGTTCATCTTATATCCGCCTTTCAAGACACTATCCATTCCATTCAACTGCTCTTCTAAGTCCTTTGCTGTCTCTAACAGAATTACAATGTCATCGGCGAACCTCAAAGTCTTTATTTCTTCTACATGGATTTTAATGCCTACTCCGAACTTTTCTTTTGTTTATTTTACTGCTTGGTTGATACATCGGGGAGAGGCTACAACACTGTCTCACTTCCTTCCCAACCACTGCTTCCCTTTCATGTCCCTCGACTCTTATAACTGCCATCTGGTTTCTGTACAAATTGTAAATAGCCTTTCGCTCCCTGTATTTTAACCCTGCCACCTTCACAATTTGAAAGAGAGTATTCCAGTCAACTTTGTCAAAAGCTTTCTCTAAGTCTACAAATGCTAGAAACTTAGGTTTGACTTTCCTTAATCTTTCTTCTGAGATATGTCGTATGATCGGTATTGCCTCACGTGTTCTAACATTTCTATGGAATCCAAACTGAACTTCCCCGAGGTCAGCTTCTACTAGTATTTCCATTCGTCTGTAAAGATTTCTCGTTAATATTTTGCAGCTGTGACTTATTAAACTGATAGTTCGCTAATTTTCACATCTGTCAACACCTGCTTTCTTTGGGATTGGAATTATTATTTTCTTCTTGAAGTCTGAGGGAATTTCGTCTGTCTCATAGCTTGCTCACCAGATGGTAGAGTTTTATCAGGACTGGCTCTCCCAAGGCTGTCAGTAGTTCTAATGGAATGTTGTCTACTCCGGGGGCCTTGTTTCGACTCAGGTCTTTCAGTGCTCTGTCAAACTCTTCACGCAGTATCATATCTCCCATTTCATCTTCATCTACATCCTCTTCCATTTTCATAATATTGTCCTCTAGAACAGCGCCCCTGTATAGACACTCTATATACTCCTTCCACCTTTCTGCTTTCCCTTCGTTGATTAGAACTGGGTTTCCATCTGAGCTCTTGATATTCATGCATGTGGTTCTCTTTTCTCCAAAGGTCTCTTTAATTTTCCTGTAGGCAGTATCTATCTTACCCCTAGTGAGATAAGCCTCTACATCCTTACATTTGTCCTCTAGCCATCCCTGCTTGGCCATTTTGCACTTCCTGTCGATCTCATTTTTGAGACGTTTGTATTCCTTTTTGTCTGCTTCATTTACTGCATTTTTATATTTTCTCCTTTCATCAATTAAATTCAATATTTCTTCTGTTACCCAAGGATTTCTACTAGCTCTCGCCTTTTTACCTACTTGATCCTCTGCTGCCTTCACTATTTCATCCCTCAGAGCTACCCATTCTTCTTCTACTGTATTTCTTTCCCCCATTCCTGTCAATTGCTCCCGTATGCTCTCCCTGAAACTCTGTACAACCTCTGGTTTTTTCAGTTTATTCAGGTCCCCTCTCCTTAAATTCCCACCTTTTTGCAGTTTCTTCAGTTTTAATCTACAGTTCATAACCAATAGATTGTGGTCAGAGTCCACATCTTCCCCTGGAAATGTCTTACAATTTAAACCTGGTTCCTAAATCTCTGTCTTACCATTATATAATATATCTGAAACCTTCTAGTATCTCCAGGGTTCTTCCATGTATACAACCTTCTTTTATGACGCCTGAACCAAGTGTTAGCTATGACTAAGTTATGCTCTGTGCAAAATTCTACAAGACGGCTTCCTCTTTCATTTCTTACCACCAATCCATATTCACCTACTATGTTGCCTTCTCTCCTTTTCCTACTTTTGAATTCCAGTCACCTATGACTATTAAATTTTCGTCTCCCTTCACTACCTGAATAATTTCTTTTATCTCATCATACATTTCATCAATTTCTTCATCATCTGCAGAGCCAGTTGGAACATAAACTTGTACCACTGTAGTAGCCATGGGCTTCGTGTCTATCTTGGCAACAATAATGCGTTCACTATGCTGTTTGTAGTAGCTTACCCGCAATCCTGTCTTTTTTATTCATTATTAAACCTACTCCTGCATTACCCCTATTTGATTTTGTATTTGTAACCCTGTATTCACCTGGCCAAAAGTCTTGTTCCTCCTGCCACCGAACTTCACTAATTCCCACTATATCTAACTTTAACCTATCCATTTCCCTTTTTAAATTTTCTAACCTACCTGCCCGATTAATGGATCTGACATTCCACGCTCCGATCCGTAGAACGCCAGTTTTCTTTCTCCTGATTACGACGTCCTCTTGAGTAGTCCCCGCCAGGAGATCCGAATGGGGGACTATTTTACCTCCGGAATACTTTACCCAAGAGGATGCCATCATCATTTAATCATACAATAAAGCTGCAGGCCCTCGGGAAAAATTACGGCTGTAGTTTCCCCTTGGTGTCAGCCGTTCGCAGTAACACAACTTCAAAGCTGTTTTGGTTAGCGTTACAAGGCCAGATCAGTCAATCATCCAGACTGTTACTCCTGCAACTACTGAAAAGGCTGCTGCCCCTCTTCAGGAACCACACGTTTGTCTGGCTTCTCAACAGATACCCCTCCGTTGTGATTGCACCTACGTTACAGCAATGTGTATCGTTGAGGCATGCAAGCCTCCCCACCAACGGCAAGGTCCATGGTTCATGGGGGGGGGGTTTGTAAATTATAATAATTTAAAGAGCTTATATGTAAATTATAATAATTTAAAAAACCAATAATGTTAAAATTGTTAAAAGGAAATAGTTAAGCGGTAACATATGATTTTGAGGCGCTTTTGTGGTCATTTTAGATAAAATTAGTAACATATACAAGGACAAGGTTATGGAGATAATTAAATAACATAAAGTTGATAGAATAACTAAGAAAAGAAGCGAAAAAGGATGGGAACAGAAGTCTAAAGTAAGTACTCAGCGACATCTGTTGGCGTAGCCACCAGACTGCTGCATAGCCGGGAAGTCGGAGACTCTTAGCCACCAGAGGACCTCGCGTACCCTGCGACACGCCGTTCCAAGAAAAGTATAATAAAATATTGTAAGTCACTTAATAAGAGTATCTTGTTAACGAGATGTATTACATAAAGAGAGAAGGGAGAATCAAACGCGAGAGGTCACTAGTTGCATTCTGTTTCCCACGTTTTGCTGCAGATCTGAAGATGGTCAGTGCTGTCCGAAACCGATAGCCTAAGGACCAAAAGTTTTTTGATCACTGGCGGAAGTAAACGGGGATTTTAACTGCTGACTTTTGACTTGTGAAGTTTAATTGTGTCTTGCGGGTTAAAGCGAGACTTGTGACAATTACTTATCCGATCTGATTGTGTGGCACAGTAGACGCTCAATCTGTGGGCGCCAAAAAGCGCCGTACACATCGTCGCTGGTCTGGCACGCCGCACACGGCCAGGAATCACGGTGAATCCAGGCATGGCGGTCGCGAATGTGACTTCTCGCGACTCTACATCTACATCTACATACATACTCCGCAATCCACCATACGGTGCGTGGCGGAGGGTACCTCGTACCACAACTAGAATCTTCTCTCCGTATTCCACTGCCAAATACACTCCTGGAAATGGAAAAAAGAACACATTGACACCGGTGTGTCAGACACACCATACTTGCTCCGGACACTGCGAGAGGGCTGTACAAGCAATGATCACAAGCACGGCACAGCGGACACACCAGGAACCGCGGTGTTGGCCGTCGAATGGCGCTAGCTGCGCAGCATTTGTGCACCGCCGCCGTCAGTGTCAGCCAGTTTGCCGTGGCATACGGAGCTCCATCGCAGTCTTTAACACTGGTAGCATGCCGCGACAGCGTGGACGTGAACCGTATGTGCAGTTGACGGACTTTGAGCGAGGGCGTATAGTGGGCATGCGGGAGGCCGGGTGGACGTACCGCCGAATTGCTCAACACGTGGGGCGTGAGGTCTCCACAGTACATAGATGTTGTCGCCAGTGGTCGGCGGAAGGCGCACGTGCCCGTCGACCTGGGACCGGACCGCAGCGACGCACGGATGCACGCCAAGACCGTAGGATCCTACGCAGTGCCGCCACTTCCCAGCAAATTAAGGACACTGTTGCTCTTGGGGTATCGGCGAGGACCATTCGCAACCGTCTCCATGAAGCTGGGCTACGGTCCCGCACACCGTTAGGCCGTCTTCCGCTCACGCCCCAACATCGTGCAGCCCGCCTCCAGTGGTGTCGCGACAGGCGTGAATGGAGGGACGAATGGAGACGTGTCGTCTTCAGCGATGAGAGTCGCTTCTGCCTTGGTGCCAATGATGGTCGTATGCGTGTTTGGCGCCGTGCAGGTGAGCGCTACAATCAGGACTACATACGACCGAGGCACACAGGGCCAACACCTGGCATCATGGTGTGGGGAGCGATCTCCTACACTGGCCGTACACCACTGGTGATCGTCGAGGGGACACTGAATAGTGCACGGTACATCCAAACCGTCATCGAACCCATCGTTCTACCATTCCTAGACCGGCAAGGGAACTTGCTGTTCCAACAGGACAATGCACGTCCGCATGTATCCCGTGCCACCCAACGTGCTCTAGAAGGTGTAAGTCAACTACCCTGGCCAGCAAGATCTCCGGATCTGTCCCCCATTGAGCATGTTTGGGACTGGATGAAGCGTCGTCTCACGCGGTCTGCACGTCCAGCACGAACGCTGGTCCAACTGAGGCGCCAGGTGGAAATGGCATGGCAAGCCGTTCCACAGGACTACATCCAGCATCTCTACGATCGTGTCCATGGGAGAATAGCAGCCTGCATTGCTGCGAAAGGTGGATATACACTGTACTAGTGCCGACATTGTGCATGCTCTGTTGCCTGTGTCTATGTGCCTGTGGTTCTGCCAGTGTGATCATGTGATGTATCTGACCCCAGGAACGTGTCAATAAAGTTTCCTCTTCCTGGGACAATGACTTCACGGTGTTCTTATTTCAATTTCCAGGAGTGTAGAACGAGGGAAAAATGACTTCCTATATGCCTCTGTACGAGCCCTAATCTCTCTTATCTTATCTTTGTGGTCTTTCCGCGAAATGTAAGTTGGCGGCAGTAAAATTGTACTGTAGTCAGCCTCAAATGCCGGTTCTTTAAATTTCCTCAGTAGCGATTCACGAAAAGAACGCCTCCTTTCCTCCACAGACTCCCACCCGAGTTCCTGAAGCATTTCCGTAACACTCGCGTGGTGATCAAACCTATCAGTAACAAATCTAGCAGCTCGCCTCTGAATTGCTTCCATGTCCTCCCTCAACCCGACCTGATAGGGATCCCAAACGCTCGATCAGTACTCAAGAATAGGTCGTATTAGTGTTTTATAAGCGGTCTCCTTTACAGATGAACCACATCTTCCCAAAATTCTACCAAAGAACCGAAGACGACTATCCGCCTTCCCCACAGCTGCCATTACATGCTTGTCCCACTTCATATCGCCCTGCAATGTTACACCCAAATATTTAATCGACGTGACTGCGTTACACTACTAACGGAGTATTCAAACATTACAGGATTCTTTTTCCTATTCATCTGCATTAATTTACATTTATCTATATTTAGAGCTAGCTGTCATTCTTTATACCAATCACAAATCCTGTCCAAGTCATCTTGTATCCTCCTACAGTCACTCAACGACGACACCTTCCCGTACACCACAGCATCATCAGCAAACAGCCGCACATTGCTATCCACCCTATCCAAAAGATCATTTATGTAGATAGAAAACAACAGCGGACCTACCACACTTCCCTGGGGCACTCCAGATGATACCCTCACCTCCGATGAACACTCACCATCGAGGACAACGTACTGGGTTCTATTACTTAACCCTAGGACGACCAAGCCTTTTTTTCTAACTTGGATGCCTAAGGGGGGGGGGGGGGGGTTCGGCGAGCCCACAGGTATTAAATAAGTTTACTGACGAAAAATTACAACTTTCAAAATGGTTTATGTATTTTAACTAAGGCATTGTTAATTTATAAATGTTGTTAATTGTTATAAATATTGGATTGAGTTAATAAAGAATTGACATATTACAATACAAAATGCGGAAGTGTTCATATACAATAACTACTCTGAGTCCTCAGCTTCAAGGCAAGAGACACACTTCACAATTTTTTCTGAATGTGTGTTACACACATGTTTATGACAATGTCCACAACACTGTTTTGGTTTACTTAGATTGTTGTACTTCTGCTTCTGTGTTTTAGCTTTTCTTACACTAATATGGCACCGACGTTTCCCTGCAGGAGGCTGACGTGCTTCTGTTGTCACTTCTTTGATTTTCTTTTGTAGAATAGTCTCCATTCATTGAACAATTTGGTTAGATAGCCCTCTTGCATTGGCACTTCTTTCTTATACCTGTAATTTCACTAGTTCCATGCCAGCTTGCAGAAGATAAAGTTTCCGATTGTTGTGTTTCTTTTCATTCCATCCTGGATGTTGCTGGATGAATATGGTGGTTGCATTGATAGCACAAATGTCGATGAGAGAGTAAAATATAGATAGAAGCCATCTCTTTGTTCCCCTCTTGCAGGTGTACATACGTGCCATCTGATCATTGGAATCAATTTCACCTTTAGTGAAATTATAATATGCATTTATCTCGGTTTTATTCTTCTCTCCTCCAACAGTGCCTTTATCTTGGTGCATTGTTGACAAAATCAGTAAGTTTTTACTTGGTTTCGGTTTTGCTGTGTAGGACACCAAAGTTACAGGAGGCCTACGTGTTGGGAACTACACAAACTCACTGCAAGTTTACAAGAGAAATAACAGCTGACTGACATCAACAATCACTTGCTTTGAAAGTGAACCGATTGTTGTGAATATCAAGAATACCAACCAACAAGAAACAAACTTGCATTGTTGTAGAGATGAGAAATACGAAATCCTACTAAGGAAAATTTTCTATAGCATGGAAGCCCTTAGGGGAGAGGGGGGGGGGGGGTTGGACTCATAATAAGTTTATTTGTTTCTTCTTTCAAAGCAGGAATTTTCTATAAAATATATTGACATTAACGTTTCATAAAATAGCCAACAAACAATAACTCAAAGGGAATATGTAGTATGATAGTTACTTGGGCGAAAGCTGGGGACATATAGAAATTGTGGGTTCACCGAACTGCCCCCCCCCCCTCCCCCCCCCCCCTCTCTTAGGCGTCCTAGGGTTAAGAAGTCGAGTCGACTCTAACGAAGCTTGGAGGATGGACGGAAGACACGTTTCAGGTTCAGTAATATTATATCACAACCTGTAGCAAGGTAGATCTACCAATCAAGAGGTCGTTACATACTTTGAATTCACGAAGTTCCTACGTCCCTGGGCGTGTGAGAAACGAAAACTACGAGGGCGTGACGTGCGTCCGGCGTATTCCGGCCCGCACCGCACTTTCACCGGACCGCGGTCGTCCGTGGCTGCAGGGTTGGCTGGCCGCGACCTTACCACCAGCTGCCAGCTTGCCAGCTGCCACCTGGCGTCTCGCGGCCTCTGCAGCTGCAGCCGCGGGCACCTGGCCGGCTCGCAGGCACTGCCCGAGGTTGCCATAGCAACCGCCACACTGACAGCCGCATTCTCACTTCCTCTGCTAATCGACAGCAGTAGCCCTAACTGCCTTGGGTACAGGGCACGAGTGGACACTTGTTTTGACTCGAGGACCGCTGTGGCAAGCTCAACTATGCGGGAGACCCCACCTCTTAAAATTTTTGCATTCTTTACGCTGATGAGCAAGATGTATGAGATAATAATTCCAGTCCCAAAGAAAGCAGGTGTTGACAGGTGCGAACTAACCAAAATATCAGTTTAATAAGCCACGGCTGCAAAATAATAACACGAATTCTTTACAGACGAATGGAAAAACTGGTAGAAGCCGACCTCGGGAAGATCAGTTTGGATTCCGTAGAAATGTTGGAACACGTGAGGCAATACTGACCCTACGACATATCTGAGAAAATGGATTAAGGAAAACCTACGTTTCTAGCATTTGTGGACTTAGAGAAAGCGTCTGACAATGTTGACTGGAATACTCTCTTTCAAATTCTGAAGCTGGCAGGGGTAAAATACAGGGAGCGAAAGGCTATTTACAATTTGTACAAAAACCAGATGGCAGTTACAAGAGTCGAGGGGCATGGAAGGGAAGCAGTGGTTGAAAAGGGAGTGAGACAGGGTTGTAGCCTGTCCCCGATGTTATTCAATCTGTATATTGAGCAACCAGTAAAGGAAACAAAACAAAAATTCAGATTTGGAATGAGGAGGTATTTAATAGAATTGGGGAGAAGAGGAGTTTGTGGCACAACTTGACGAGAAGAAGGGATCGGTTGGTACGGCATATTCTGAGGCATCAAGGGATCACCAATTTAGTATTGGAGGGCAGCGTGGAGGGTAAAAATCGTAGAGGGAGACCAAGAGATGAATACACTATACAGATTCAGAAGGATGTAGTTTGCAGTAGGTACTGGGAGATGAAGCTTGCACAAGATAGAGAAGCGTGGAGAGCTGCATCAAACCAGTCTCTGGACTGAAGACCACAACAACAACAACACGCTGATGAGCCAAAACATTTTGACTGCCTGCTTAACAGCTTGTTTGTCCGTCTTTGGAACGAAGAATGTTGTAACCACAACCAACAGCGGGAACGCCTTGGACCGCGGATCGGAGCCGCCAGGCGGGGAAGCCGCCGGCGATGGAGCACGCACCACCGGTTAAACACAGGACGAGTCGGACGACACACCAACGACAACTGACAACAACCGACCACGACCGACTATGAGCGACACAACAATGAAGAGATAAACAACGGAGGCTTGTGGAAACCACAACACCAAACACCAAACGTAAATCCACTCGGAACCAGGGCCAGGCAAATGTCAACAACGAGCAACGACCAGAACGCAGTACCGCCGAGATAGAAACGAAATCCAGAGCGAGTACCAGACTGGCTGGACTAGGCTTTTTTTTTCTTTATTGTATTTCAATTCCCCATCGGGGTGGGCTGGCAGCAGCATATGCGCTGCTCTTCAGCTGAAAGACATGGAACAAACAATAGAAGACATTTAAAAATAGCAAAGGAGAGAATATGGTGAACATAGATAAAAAAGGGGGAACATCATGGAAGGCAATAGACAAAAAACGGGGTGACTGCGACAATTAAATGAACACAAGGCACAGTATGACTGGAGCATAAAAGGTATCGACGGATGGCGTAGCATATAACAAACACTGACGGCGAACCTCAAGGCAGTACACAATTATAATCACACCTCTTGACGCACAGGAGAAACAGCACTAAACACAACACTGATGTGGCACACTGACGATGAGCAAAACGGAGGATCTGCCAGGCACAAGGAGATGAGGGAGACCGGAAGAAGGGAGGGAGGGAGGGAGGGGAAGAGAGGGGGGAGATGAGTGGGGGGCACGCTGAAGAGGGCCAGGTAGGGAGGGATGTGGGAAGGAAAGAGCCAAGTATGGGGTGCAGGGTCTCATGGGGGGTGGGGAAGGAGGAAATCCGCTCTGGGAGAAGGAGGGGAGAGGAAAAAGGGGGCCTGGGGAGGGGGGGAGAACATGGCCAGGTTATAGTTGGAAAGAAGGGTAGACGTCAAGGCGAAGTTCGTTATCTGGGAGGGGGAGGCGTTGGAAATTGCTCTGATGAAGAAGATGGAGGGTGTGGAGTTGGAGAGATGGAGGGATACAGCGATAGAGGCGTGGCAATGGGCGGGGGGTGGAGACGAAGGAGGAAACCAGAGGGTGGGGGGGATCAAGCCTGCAGACAATGTAAAGGATGCGGAGATGTTGGAGGAACAGGAGGAGGTGGGGGAAGGGGATTAGTTCATACAGGAGCCGTGTGGGGGAAGGAAGGCGGATACGGAAGGCAAGGCGGAGGGCCTTGTAAAAGTGGGCAGGGGCAGAGATCCAGACAATGCTGGCATAACAGAGGATAGGATGGATGAGGGATTTGTAGGTGTGGAGAATGGTAGAAGGATGCAATCCCCATGTCCGGCCAGACAGGAATTTCAGAAGGCGGAGGCGGGAATGGGCTTTCTGCTGGACGGTCTGGAGATGAGGGGCCCAGGTGAAGTGTTGGTCGAGGGTGAGGTCAAGGTATTTCAGGGTGGCGTTGAGCTGGATGGGACGACCATAAAGGGTGAGGTAGAAATCATGTAGGCGAAAGGAGCAAGTGGTGCGGCCTGTGATGATTGCCTGGGTTTTGGAGGGGTTGAGATGGAGGAACCACTAGTTACACCAAGTGGTGAACTGGTTGAGGTGGGTTTGGAGGGTACGTTGGGACTGTTGAAGGGTAGGATAGAGAGCCAGGAAGGCGGTATCATCAGCATACTGGAAAAGGTGGACTGGTGGGGGTGGCTTGGGCATATCAGCCGTATACTTGAGGGGAGAGGACAGAACCCTGGGGATGCCAGCCATGGGATAAAAGATACAGGAGTTGGTGTTGTGGAGGGTGACATAGGAAGGACAGTGCGAGAGGAAGGAAGCGACCAGACGGACAAAATTGATAGGCAGGGCCTAGGTTTGGAGTTTAAAGAGGAGACCGGGATGCCATACACGGTCATAAGCATTTTGGAGGTCAAGGGAAACAAAAATGGCGGAGCGACGGGAGTTGAGGGACAGAAGGTGAATGAGGTTGAGGAGTTGGTCTTCAGCAGAGAAGGAGGGTTGGAAGCCACACTGGGTAAGGGGGAGGAGGTGGTGTTGAGCGAGGTGCTGATGGATACGGTGGGAGAGGATGGATTCAAAGACCTTACTAAAGACAGAGTTGAGGCAGATGGGACGATAGGAAGAGGCGGCAGAAGGGGGTTTGTTGGGTTTGAGGAATAAGAGGACGCGGGAGGTCTTCCACAGGTCGGGATAGAAGCCAGTAGAGAGGATGACATTATAGAGATGGGCGAGGACAGTCAGGAAGGAATAGGGGCTTTCTCGAAGGTGACGGTAGGTGACACAATCGTGACCAGAGGCCGTGTTGCATTTGGACCAGAGGATAAGTTTTATGTCTTGTGCTGTGATGGGAGTGTTTATGTCGGAGGGGGCAACTGCCCCAAGTAATGGACACTGGGAGCAAGAGGAACGACTGAGGTATCGGCACATTCCATGATGGTGGGGAAAAGAGAATAATCAAATTGGGGATCATCGGGGATAGAGAAGACCTCGGAAAGGTGGGAAGCGAAGTGGTTGGCCTTACTGAGGTTGTCAGGAAGGGGACGATCGTTATGGAGGGGGCAGTGGGAAGTAAAAAGGGAACCAATAAGGCGATGGAAGGCGGACCAGTACTTGGAGGAGTTGATAGGGAGGGTGGCGTTGAGCCATGTGCAGGTCTGGCGCCAGTCTCGGCGTTTCGTTGCTGTAATAAGGTTCCATACGTGTCGCTGTATTTGCCGGTGGCGTTGGAGTGTATCCCTGTCATGAGTGCGCAGGAAGGAGTGATAGAGGCGGCAGGATTCACAGAGGAGGAGGACAGCTCGCGGAGGGAGAGTGGGATGGTGTGGGAGGATGGTTTTAGTAGGAACACGGGCCTCCACGCGTCAGTAATTACCTTCTGAAGGAAGGACGAGGTGGGGATGATGTCGTCAGGATGGTGATAGGTAAGAGGGTGGCTTTCGACCTGGGTGGAGATGGAGTCCCAGTAGGCATCCCAGTTGGCACAGTGATAGTCATGGACGACCTTGGAAGGGGGTGCAGGGTGCAGAACCGGAGGGGGGCGGTGAGCAGACATTATGGTGAGAAGGACAGGGAGGTGATCGCTACATGTGGGGTCAAGGACGGCGACAGCGATACACTCAATGAGGCTGGCGGAGGCAATGACGACATTGGGAGTGGTGTCACTTTCGGGTCGGGTGTGCTGGGGAAGGGGAACAAGGTCACCTTGGATCTTGGAGAGGAACTGATGCCACTGCCGAAGGGCAGCAGGAGTGCGGCTATGGATGTTGAGGTCGGCGGCAATCACATAGGTGGGGAAGGTGCGGTCAATGTGCGAGATGAAGTCATAAGGAAGAGGAGCAGTCGAGCAGACATAGATGGTGGCACAGGTAATGGTGAGGGAGGGGAAGAAGACGCTAAGGATAAGGTGTTCAGTGGGGTCATTGAGGAGAGGTTGTGACCGGACGGGGATACGTTTAAGGTGGCCAATCGCGACTCCACCCTGCGCACAATGACCAGGAGCGTCAGTGCAGTGGAGGATATAGGGAGAGGTGCGGATAGAATGGTGGGACTGGAGGAAGGTTTCGTTCAAGAGGAAGGTGTCGACCTGGTGGTGGGAGAGGGTGTGCATGAGGAGGTATTTGTTGGAGCAGAAGGAGCGAATGTTCTGGAAGAGGATGCAATACTCGTGCCGCGCCATGGCGGTAAGGAGGGGGGGGGAAGAGAGGGAAGGGAAGAGACTTAAACTAGGGTGTCGAGGTGGGTGAAGGTGAAGTGGGCTTGGTTGTGGGAGTAAGTGGCGAAGGTGTTCAGTTGGAAAACGGAGCGAGCGGCAAGGGAGATTTGTTGGCAGGTGTGAGGGCGCTGAAAAGGGTGAATGTTTTTGAGTACGATGGTAAGGAACCATATGATGTCCTCGGCCGTGGGGGGTGGATGGAGGGAATTGTTGGGATGGACAGGGGGATTGACGGGATTAACTGAGACTGTAAGCTCAGGGGTGGCTGGAGGGGGTTTAGCTTTACACTTGTGGGAGTAGGTGGGATGGGGGCCATTGCAGGTATTACAGAAAGGAGGAGCAGCAAAGTTGAGACAGTTCTTAAGAAAGTGGGAGGCCTTGCAATGGGGACAGGTGGGGGGGTTTTTGCAGTTGGGAGTCACGTGGTCATTGTACATCAGGCACTGCTGGCAACGGTAGGATTGGAGAGGGGATTTGGAGGATTCGACAGGGTGGCGACGGTGGTATATCAGGGCACCCTGAGTGAGGAGATGGTCAATGGATGGGGCGGACTCAGAGAATACCCACATGAGGTAGTTGGGACCAGAGGCATTGTGGATACGGCGGGCAGAGCAGATTTCCAAGTCTGGGTGGGAGTTCAGTTCTGCCTACACTTCATCCTCTGTGATCACTGGGCTGAGCTTGGTGATCACAGCACTCTAGGTGGGGGGGGGGCGGGCGACGGGGAGGCTGGGGCTGACAAGGAGTGGAAGCAGAAAGGAAGGGTGTCAGGGAGGTGTGGGGGCCAAACATAACTCGTGGGAGTTTTTGGAGGAGGTCTGCGTGAAATGATGGGGACAGGGACTCGATAAAGACTTAGTCCCTGCGGGGAATGAGTTGGGAGATGGGAGCACCAGGTAAGTACTTTCGTATCTCCACGGTGAGGGTACTAGCGTCAAGGAACTTAGCGTCGGGAGTTGACAGGACAAAGGTGTGAAGGGTGGGGGCCGGGGTATGGGTGGCAGGAGGAGGGGTGGTGTCCATGGAGACGGCAGGAGGAGGGGGAGATGGTGTTGACTTTTTGTGGGAAGTGGCAGGAGCAGAGTCAGTAATGACGCGCTTTTGGGGTTTTTTGGAGACTGGAGGCTGGGAGGAGGGGAGAGGGACGGGGAGGAGAGGGAGGTGGCGGGTGGCAGATCCCTGTGGCGTAGTGGAGGAGCCGAGAGAAGCAGCTGGTTCAGTGGTGGCGATGGTGGCACGACGCGACGTGATGCGTGCAGGAGATGCAGATGATGAAGTGACGGGCTGGGTGAGAGAGGGGAAGCCAACCACCTGAGGGGCGGCAGCAGAGGCGGCAACAGAGGCATACGTGAGGGCAGGGGTAGTAGTGGAAGCTGTTGAGGCTATGGAGGCTGGAGCAAGGGAGTAGAGGTGTGGGTATACAGCAGGTGAAAAGATAGGGGGATGGGTAAGTGGGGGAAGGGGAGGGGAGGTGTAAGGAGGGAGGCCAGGGGCGGCACAGCAGGAAGTGATTGTGGGAGATGGGAGGGGGAGGTGTAGATGACAGTGGAGGTGGGAGTACTCATAGCAGACGAATGGCGATGGACAGACGGACGGGCAACAGACAGCAGGCAGCGGCGGCGGCGGCGGCGACAGCGGCAGTGGCTACGGCGACGGCGATGGACAGCGAGCAGGCAGGCGGACGGACAAACAGCTACAGCAGCAAGGGGCGGGCGGGCAGACAGACAGACCAACCGACTGACAGACAGAGACAATCTTCGAAGATGGAGATTCCACCCTGAGAGTAGCCCAGGCTTTGCAATCCGACGCTTTCGAAGGGGATCCAACCCTCTAGATGGCTGGACTAGGGCAGAGCGGGTCCCTATATACGAAACCGGAGGGAACGGCTATTGGCCACTGTCTGCACGTGGCTTAGCGGTGGCGCCCTCGCTGCACGAGAGCCACTGCTCGGAATAGCCGCCGGGGAGGTGGAGCCCTCTATGGGCTGACCACGTCCATTTGTTCTGCCGCGTGCTCCACTTCCGCAGTGGAAGGTACTAGAAAGAACATCACTTCTTCTGCGTATCAGGGATTCAACAGTTTCTATGTGTGTTTATGGAGGTATGTGGTTCAAATGGTTCAAATGGCTCTGAGCACTATGGGACTTAACATCTATGGTCATCAGTCCCCTAGAACTTAGAACTACTTAAACCTAACTAACCTAAGGACATCACACAACACCCAGTAATCACGAGGTAGAGAAAATACCTGACCCTGCCGGGAATCGAACCCGGGAACCCGGGCATGGGAAGCGAGAACGCTACGGCACGAGCACGAGCTGCGGACAAGGTATGTGGTATTACATATCTACGCAAAGATCATGTGTCGCCATATATAAAGGCTCCTTTGAAAAAAAGAATTTGTTTACTAATACTACTAGGTTAATTGCTCTACAGGACTTTTATACTGAAATATTTACCACACCACCTCGGTTGGACGCCCCCACCCTTCCTGGCAATTCCCTTCGTCCCCCCCCCCCCCCCCCCACTGCTGAGGACATCATCAGGTTCCTCAGGTTCCTCACCATTGTCCTACAAAACGTCCACCCAAGTGCCCTCATACCCTCCAACAGGTCTCCTTCGCCACCCGCTCCATCATCCACCTCAAAATGTATCCCACCTACTCCTACAACCAGGCCCATTTCACCTTCTCCCGTTTTGACACCCGCGTCTAAATCCCTGTTATGGCGCGACAGCACCGTATCCTTTTCAACAACATCTGCCCCCTTCCCGCCAACAAGAACCTCTTCCTGCACACCCTTGACACCCACCGCGTGGATGCCTTCCTCCTCAATGAAACCTTCCTCCAACCCCACCACACCGTCCATACGTCGCCCTACCTCCTTCACCGCTCCGATAATCCCCTCCCGATTGCGCGTGGCGGAGTTGCCATTGTTCACCACCACCAGATCCCAGTTCAACTCCAACCTCTCCTTCCCATTCCCACCGACCACCTGATCCTTAGTCTCTTCTTCCCTGGCCTTCCCGTCACCTGCGCCACCATCTATGTCCGCCCTAACGCCCCTATTCCCTTCGACTTCCTCTCCCATATAACAGGTGTAGGATTTGTTATGAATAGGAAGGTAGGGCAGACGGTGTGTTACTGTGAACAGTTCAGTGTCCAGGTTGTTCTAATCACAATCGACAGCAGACCAACACCGACAACGATAGTTCAGGTATACATGCCGACGTCGCAAGCTGAAGATGAACAGATAGAGAAAGTGTATGAGGATATTGAAAGGGTAATGCAGTATGTAAAGGATGATGAAAATCTAATAGTCATGGGCGACTGGAATGCAGTTGTAGGGGAAGGAGTAGAAGAAAAGGTTACAGGAGAATATGGGCTTGGGACAAGGAATGAAAGAGGAGAAAGACTAATTGAGCTCTGTAACAAGTTTCAGCTAGTAATAGCGAATACCCTGTTCAAGAATCACAAGAGGAGGAGGTATACTTGGAAAAGGCCGGGAGATACGAGAAGATTTCAATTAGATTACATCATGGTCAGACACAGATTCCGAAATCAGATACTGGATTGTAAGGCGTACCCAGGAACAGATATAGACTCAGATCACAATATAGTAGTAATGAAAAGTAGGCTGAAGTTCAAGACATTAGTCAGGAAGAATCAATACGCAAAGAAGTGGGATACGGAAGTACTAAGGAATGACGAGATACGTTTGAAGTTCTCTAACGCTATAGATACAGCAATAACGAATAGCGCAGTAGGCAGTACAGTTGAAGAGGAATGGACATCTCTAAAAAGGGCCATCACAGAAGTTGGGAAGGAAAACATAGGTACAAAGAAGGTAGCTGCGAAGAAACCATGGGTAACAGAAGAAATACTTCAGTTGATTGATGAAAGGAGGAAGTACAAACATGTTTCGGGAAAATCAGGAATACAGAAATACAAGTCGCTGAGGAATGAAATAAATAGGAAGTGCAGGGAAGCTAAGACGAAATGGCTGCAAGAAAAATGTGAAGACATCGAAAAAGATATGATTGTCAGAAGGACAGACTCAGCATACAGGAAAGTCAAAACAACCTTTGGTGACATTAAAAGCAACGGTGGTAACGTTAAGAGTGCAACGGGAATTCCACTGTTACATGCAGAGGAGAGAGCAGATAGGTGGAAAGAATACATTGAAAGCCTCTATGAGGGTGAAGATTTGTCTGATGTGATAGAAGAAGAAACAGGAGTCGATTCAGAAGAGATAGGGGATCCAGTATTAGAATCGGAATTTAAAAGAGCTTTGGAGGACTTATGGTCAAATAAGGCAGAAGGGATAGATAACATTCCATCAGAATTTCTAAAATCATTGGGGGAAGTGGCAACAAAACGACTATTCACGTTGGAGTGTAGAATATATGAGTCTGGCGATATACCATCTGACTTTCGGAAAAGCATCATCCACACAATTCCGAAGACCGCAAGAGGTGACAAGTGCGAGAATTATCGTATAAATAGCTTAACAGCTCATGTATCGAAGCTGCTTACAAGAATAATATACAGAAGAATGGAAAAGAAAATTGAGAATGCGATCAGTTTGGCTTTAGGAAAAGTAAAGGGACGAGAGACGCAATTCTGACGTTACGGCTAATAATGGAAGTAAGGCTAAAGAAAAATCAACACCCTTTCATAGGATTTGTCAACCTGGAAAAAGCGTTCGGCAATATAAAATTGTGCAAGCTGTTCGAGATTCTGAAAAAAGTAGGGGTAAGCTATAGGGAGAGACGGGTCATATACAATGTGTACAACAACTGTAAGTAGGCTGTTTATGTTTTCTTATCGGCAACGTTACGTAGCGCTCGGTATGAAAATCACTGGCTGTGCTGTGTGCAGTCTGTGGCTAATTTGCATTGTTGTCTGCCATTGTAGTGTTGGGCAGCGGCAGCTGGATGTGAACAGCGCGTAGCGTTGAGCAGTTGGAGGTGAGCCGCCAGCAGTGGTGGATGTGGGGAGAGAAATGGCGGAGATTTGAAATTTGTAAGACTGGATGGCATATATATTACGATTATTAAGGTAAATACATTGTTTGTTCTCTATTAAAATCTTTCATTTGCTAACTATGCCAACTAGTAGTTAGTGCCTTCCGTAGTTTCAATCTTTTATTTAGCTGGCAGTAGTGGCGCTCGCTGTATTGCAGTAGTTCGAGGAACGAAGGTTTTTGGTGAGGTAAGTGATTTGTGAAACGTATAGGTTAATGTTAGTCAGGGCCATTCTTTTGTAGGGATTTTTGAAAGTCAGATTGCGTTGCGCTAGAAATATTGTGTGTCAGTTTAAGCTCAGTCCTGTATAAATGTTTCTAAGGGGACGTTTCATATGTCGACCCTTAGCCTAGGATACCTCACTGGAATCTTCTGATTTTTTTCTTGTAGTTTGTGTAATTAGTGTAGCTATTGTTTATTGCTAGTGCGTAATTGCAGAGAAAATCTTCTTTGTAGTTGCAGTCTTTCATTGTTGTACAGTAAAACACTTGTGGCATGCATATAGATTTGCTCCAAGTATTTCGCAGCTGCGCTTGCAATTAACTACATATTATTTTCAGTGCTAGGTTAATGTGTTCTCTTATTTTTGCTCTTCAAATTGTGCTTTTCTGTGTTATCGTGTGAAATATTGTGACAATAATGACGTGTGAAAAACGTAACACTAGGCTTCAAAGTAAACTGAGAAATAATAGTGACGACGAGCGTAGCTTATCAGCACCACTGTGTAGTGAATTAACAGACATTCGAAGTAGTAATTTGGTAATTGTGCATAGGGAAATGGAGCGGGCGGCAAATAATGGTGTAGACAGTGAAACAGGTAGTGAACAAGGAAGCATTATCGATCGATCGGTCGGCAACAGCTCGCCTCAGGAATCGGGAATGACAGAACACAATATTGCAAATACTGTAGACTCAGGTTTTGGGTTCTCACTATTTTCTTAAATGAGTCAAGACACATTTTCCGCTTGTCAAAATGTGAATGTTGCCGATGCAGATTCACTGCCGAAAAGCACTGAGGAACATGTTTCAGACACCAGTGCATTGTTATTACAATTAATGCAACAAATGGGACAAAAGCTTCAAAAGTTAGACACAATGGAACAACACCAGAGACAAACACAGCAACAGTTAGACACAATGGAACAAAATCTTCAAAAGTTAGACACAATGGAACAAAATCAGAGACAAACACAGCAAAAGCTTCAAACGTTAGACGCAATGGAACAAAATCTTCGGAAGTTAGACACCACACTTGAACAAACACGTGAAGATTTAACTACTGAGTTACATAACATTGAATCGAAATGTCAAAAAGTCTGTAATGACGTAAAAACACAAATTTGTGAGCATTTTCAACCTATTTTTTCGCGGCATGAAAATGCATTACAGAATCATGAAGCAGCCATAAAAGAACTCCAAACTACTGTTCATGAAAATCACGACACCTTGCAAGCTAAAATTGACTCAGTTGCATCTGCCGATTCGGTTACGCAACTTGCAAAAACTCAAGAAAACTTAAAGGACACAGTAGATACGATTTCAACACAAATGGACACTCTGAAACTTGGTTCAGAAAAACACACTGAGGAAATAAGTACACTATCGTAGAAAGTAGCAGAACTTTCAGATCAGTTCACTAACTTATCTGCAAAGTTAGATGATGATCTGAATGACACAAGACCTGTAGCCATCACTGACACAGAAGAGTGCGAACAAATTAGGAAATTCAAACAAAATCAGAATCAAATTAATATGCAACACCAAAGAGAAATCCGGGAAGTACAAGATCAGCTGACACAGGTAATACAAGAATTACGTATTTCAGAGGCCACTCGCGCTCCAATACGGGAAGAGGGACATAGAAATACGGAACAGCCACAAAATAATAACTCAGGGCACTTCGGAAATTATGAAAGAAATTGGCAAGGTACACCGAATTTTGAGATGGAACCGCCGACACGACGTAACAATGACCGATATGCTACTCGCCGACATGATGATTTTGACTATAAGCTGTTCATTACTACACGTAAATTCAAAACGTTTAAGAATTCTGCCAACGACATTCATCCACAAGCGTGGCTCCATCAATTCTCTCATTGTTTTCCTCCCAACTGGTCATTGGAGCACAGGTTAGAATTTATGTGTGGCTACTTGGAGAATGAACCAGCTGTAAGAATGCGATCGGTCATTCACGATTGTCACAGTGAAGGAGAATTTTACCATGCGTTCCTCTCAGCATATTGGTCTCAAGCTACACAAGACCGAGTAAAACATAGCATCATAATGATGAAACATTTCGAACAATCTGAATTTTCCAGTCTTGTGAAATATTTTGAAGACATGTTGCACAAGAATCAGTACCTGTCAAATCCATACAGACCCTCAGAACTCATCCGCATTTGCTTAATCAAACTGCCTGAACATTTACGACGTATTATTTTAGCAGGACGTTGCAAAGACGACATTGAAGCTTTTCAGGGACTGTTACAAGAACTGGAAATTGACACTGACAATCGCGGAACGCGAAAACAGGAGCACAACAATTACAGATCACATCCATCACAATTCCGCGATGACAGAAATAATATACGACAAGGCTATTCTTTCAATGTAAATCGTGACCAAAACAGACACCACCCATATGACAACCGTTGGCAGAGTAGTAATAGTTACAAAGAAAGATCGCTTTGCCATAGTAATGAATGTGACAGAGACAACCATAGAAACAGGCAATATGGGAACCAAAATAATTATTATCAAGGGAGACAGAATAACTTCAGTCGCAACGGTCCACCACGCAGTTACGATTCCGGGAGAAATTCTCCACCACATGACCGACAATCAAGAAACTACCGACATAACGACAGACCTGATTTTCATCAGAACTGGCGGGATTTAAACAGGGCTGGGCCCTCTGGGCAAGGTGAATTTGTAGAAGTTAGGTCTCCTAATCCCAGTAACGACGCGCGCCAACAAAGAAACAGACAATGACTCACACCACAGGCAGCCACGTGCGCCTGCTGGCTCAGGGAAAAATAACATAGACGCTAACCTTGAGAAAAATTCCAGTATCCTTTACCGACGTACACCACATGATAATTGCGTTAAAGTTGAAACTCTGCGTACTAGTAAGAGCAAAGGGTTACATCACATTTCACATGTAAAACCGTTTATTGAAAGATAATCTGCTTTTTAACTTTGTCTTTGCCATAAAACGTTTCACTTCACGTTACTAGTATGCTTTAGAAACTGTTACCATGCAACAATGTTTGAAGTTAAATATCCAGTCAAGAACCAAGAGAACTTATTTAAACAGAAATTATGAATGCATTGTTATTGCGAACAGACGACACAGTGTTATTGTGTGTGTACATTCTTACTTGTTAGTTGCACGATTACGTAACGACTATAAGGCTCACATACTTAGAACATATACTGGTACTGCTAATGAGATTCTAATGCAACATTTGGTTTACTTGAAAATACATTCCGAATTAAAGTACTTTCTGAGAGATACCAGATGACACAGTGGTTAGTTTATGTGACAGCTACACGATTATATCACGACATTACTAATGAGTGACAATTTACAATTTTGCTTTTGTGGTGTATCTGTTTTATATCTGCACAGTTTTTCTGAATTCTTCAGTAAAGTAAAACATGTTTTAGTAGTAACTTTTGTGGTATAGCTACAATGAGACAGCCTTTTCCGTAGCACAACAATACGTTACAGCACAGTAATTTCTTCATCACAACAACAAGCGTAATAACTAAGATATCTATACGCAAAGCATTTCACTTTTGTTTATCATGAGGTAAGTACATTGGCTTCTTCAGAACTTAGCTTTCGGGGGAAAATAACTACGACACTTCCACAGAGATTATCTTACAACAAGACGCACATTTAGCGTTCGAGGAATGAAGATTTTTGCTGAGGTAAGTGATTTGTGAAACGTATAGGTTAATGTTAGTCAGGGCTATTCTTTTGTAGGGATTTTTGAAAGTCAGATTGCGTTGCGCTAAAAATATTGTGTGTCAGTTTAAGCTCAGTCCTGTATAAATTGTTCAAAGGGGACGTTTCACAACCAAGAGGAAATAATAAGAGTGGACGATCAAGAACGAAGTGCTCGTATTAAGAAGGGTGTAAGGCAAGCCTGTAGCCTTTCGCCCCTACTCTTCAATCTGTACATCGAGAAGCAATGATGGAAATAAAAGGAAGGATCAGGAGTGGAATTAAAATACAAGGTGAAAGGTTATCAATGATACGATTCGCTGATGACATTGCTATCCTGAGTGGAAGTGAAGAAGAACTAAATGACCTGCTGAACGGAATGAACAGTCGAATGAGTACACAGTATGGTTTGACAGTAAATCGGAGAAGAAGGTAATGAGAAGTAATAGAAATGAGAACAGCGAGAAACTTAACATCAGGATTGATGGTCATGAAGTCAATGAAGTTAAGGAATTCTGCTACCTAGGCAGTAAAATAACCAATGACGGACGGAGCAAGGAGGACATCAAAAGCAGACTCGCTATGGCAAAAAAGGCATTTCTGGCCAAGAGAAGTCTACTAATATCAAATACCAGCCTTAATTTGAGGAAGAAATTTCTGAGGATGTACGTCTGGAGTACAGCATTGTATGCTAGTGAAACATGGACTGTGGGAAAACCGGAACAGAAGAGAATCGAAGCATTTGAGATGTGGTGCTATAGACGAATGTTGAAAATTAGGTGGACTGATAAGGTAAGGAATGAGGAGGTTCTACGCAGAATCGGAGAGGAAAGGAATATGTGGAAAACACTGATAAGTAGAAGGGACAGGATGATAGGACATCTGCTAAGACATGAGGGAATGACTTCCATGGTACTAGAGGGAGCTGTAGAGGGCAAAAACTGTAGAGGAAGACAGAGATTGGAATACGTCAAGCAAATAATTGAGGACGTAGGTTGCAAGTGCTACTCTGAGATAAAGAGGTTAGCACAGGAAAGGAATTCGTCGCGGGCTGCATCAAACCAGTCAGTAGAATGATGACCTTCTCCTCCTACGTGATCGCCGCCGACCTCAACATCCATAGTCGTTCCGCCGCCCAGTTACGGCGGTGGCATTGGTTCCTCTCCTCACTTCAAGGCGACCTCATCCCCATCTCCCAGCACACCCGTCCCGAATCCAACTCCACTCCCGATGTTATCCTTTCCTCCCCTAACCTCCTTGGCCGCATAACGGTGGATGTCCTGAAGCCTGTTGGTAGCGACCATCTCCCTGTCCTCCTCACCATTTCGGATGGTCGTCGACCCCGCCCCGACCCTCGTAATGACCCTCCCCTAAAGTACATCGATGACTATTCCTGTGCCAACTAGAATGCCTACCGGGATACCCTCTCCACCCAGGTCGATAGCCACCCCTTCACCAACCACCACCCTGATTATGTAACCCATGCCGCCTCCTTTCTCCAACAGACCTTGTCTGAGGCTGTGGAGGCCCACATCCCTACTGTCGCCATCCACCCCCACCATCCTCCCTTACCTCCACAGGCCGTCCTCCTCCTCTGTGAATCCCGCCGTCTCTACCGTGCCTTCCTCCACACACGTGACCCCGACACACTCCGACGCCACCGGCAACTCCAGCGACACATTCGAAATTTGCTCGTGGCTAAGAAACAACGGGACTGGCGACAGACATGCACCCGTTTAAATGCTACCCTACCTATAAACTCGTCCAAGTTCTGGTCAGCCTTCCATCGCCTTACTAGAATTAAACCCTCCCCCTACTATCCTCTTCTCCATGATGATCACCCCTTCCCTGGCACCCTTAGTAAGGCCAATCACTTTGCCTCATACCTCTCTGATGTCTTTTCCATCCCTAATGATTCCCAGTTCGATTACTCCCTCTTCCCGGATGTCCGCGATCGAACTAACACCTCTGTCCCTCCCCTCGCACCTGGTTTCCAGTACTTGGACAACATTGCACACACGGAACTCAATGCCCCTATCACTACATAGGATCTCATTGTTACACTCTGCACGAAACGCAACACTGCTCCTGGTCACGATCGTGTCACTTACCGTCACCTTCATGATGCTCCTGTCTCTTTGCTCTCCACCCTGGCCAGGCTCTACAATGTAGTCCTTTCCACCGGTTACTACCCCGACCTGTGGAAAACCTCCCGTATCCTGATGTTTCTTAAACCTGGCAAACCGCCATCCGCCGTCTCCTCCTACCGTCCCATCAGCCTTACCTCGCTCTTCAGCAAGGTCCTGGAATCTATCCTCACCCGCCGCATCCACCAGCATCTCCGCCAGCATCGCCTCCTTCCTGTTACCCAGTGTGGCTTTCGGCCATCCTTCTCTTCTGACGACCTTCTCCTTCACCTCACTCATCTCCTTTCCGAACAGCTTAATTCCCGTTGCTCCGCAATCTTCCTCTCCCTCGATCTCGAACGTGCTTATGACTGCATATGGCATTCCGGTCTCCTCTTCAAGCTCCAAACCTTCGCCCTTCCCATTAACTACGTCCATCTGATCGGCTCTTTTCACTCCCACCGTCCTTCCTACGTCACCATCCATAATACGGATTCCTACACCTTTTTTCCCTCCGCCGGTGTGCCCCAAGGCTCCGTCCTCTCCCCCCTTCTGTACCTTTTATATACGGCGGACATGCCGCCGACGTCACCCCCCCCCCCCCATCCACCTTCTCCAGTTTGCCAATGGCATCGCCTTCCTTGCCCTTGCCCCCACCCTGCAGTGCTCCCAACACCTTCTCCACTCCCATCTTGACTGGTTCACCACTTGGTGCAACCAGTGGTTGCTCAAGGTCAATCCCTCCAAAACCCAGGTGATCATTGTAGGCAAAACCACCCCTTCCTTCCACCTCCTTGATTTCTATCTCACCATCTATGGCCGTCCTATCGCCCTCACCCCCACCCTTAAGTACCCTCGACTGTCGACTCTCCTGGACCCCCCATCTCCGCACAATCCAAGCCAAGGCACGCTCCCGTCTCCATCTCCTCAAGCTCCTTTCTGGCCGTACGTGGGGTCTGGACCCCTCCACCATACTCCACACCTATAAATCCCTCATCCACCCTATCCTTTGTTACACCCATCCAGCCTGGATCTCCGCCCACCCTACCTTTTATAAATCCCTTCAAATCCTTGAACGCCATGATCTCCACCTCGCCTATTGCATCCGTCTCCCCTCCCCCACGCGGATCCTGTACGATCTCATTCCATTCCCCCACTTCCTCCTTTTCCGTGAAAGGATACGGATCCTGTACACCTCCCGCAAACTCGATCCTCCTCACCCGCTTGTCTCGCCCATCCTCTCCCGCCCCCGCCCGCTTCCGCGCCTGTATTCCCACGTCCCACCCGGAACTCCCAAGGTGGCTTCCGCCAGCTCCCTCTCCCTGATAATGTCCTCCTCCCCTCCATCTACCCCTCCTACCAACTTTGATCCTCCTTCCCTCTTCCTGTGTTTGCTCCTTTGGGCTCCCTCCCTCCCTTCTCTCCCTCTTCCCTGACCTCCTCCATTTTCCCCACTCCTCCCCCAGGCTTGCCCTCCCCTGTCCCTCTCCTCCTCCACCCATCCCTTAAGCCATTGGCATCCTTGTTCTCCACTCTCCCCCACCTCACCCTTCTTCCCCTCTTGGCAGGTCCCCGGACTCACACACGCTAAGTGAACATTCGCGCGCCGGAGATCATCGCCATCAGTGTCTCGTGTGTGCCGTCGTGTTTAGTGTTCAGTGTTCACCGTCACGCTCCATCGTTCACCAGTGCCATCGACATCTTTAGTGTTTGTGCTTCGTGTCAACAGTTTGTAGTGTGGATTGTCATCGAGTGTGAACGGCTTCATGTTTTTTGTATGTTCATGTGTCTACTGTATTTTCCCCGCCGCTTTGTTCCAACTCATGTGTCTTCTCTGTTTTATCATTGTACTGTCTTTGGCTGAAGAGTGGCGTATTGTGCTGATGCCAGCCTACCTGTTTACGGGTATTAAAATCACAATAAAGAGTAAAAAACCACACCACCTTGTATTGTCTTTCTATGTGTGTGAGTAACTGTATATTCACTGTTGTGGGTAAATACATACAGCGTACACAGGGCGATGTGTGAAACTGATAGCGATTACACGCTTCCGCTGTTGTAGAAATCTGCTCCAGCTAATGCAGATACCGTGTTGAGCTGAAAATGGTAACCAAAGTACGGAGAAATATTCTTCGGGGCTCTGTTGCATAGCAATCAGATTCCTTTCAGTTCTGAGAAATGTCCAGGTACAATGCGGATTTGAATGATCCATGAAGTGACTTTTTTTCCAAAGAAAGCATCGAGCTATTTCACGAGAACTGAACGCTCCCGTCGGCACTGTTCTCAAGCTGGTATTTATTATTAAATCACAATAGAAGTATACGCTGGTTGTAGAATAACACACGTACCTTCTAGAAATGAACATTTTATTGTTCCATTAACTGATTTCCTTCCATATACACACATATTTTACAATGTGAATCAAAATCTCGCAATGGCGTCGATTTTTACATCACAAGAATGGCCCTCTTCTTGTAAAATTACTCTTATCAAGAACAAAAGCTCTATATCCTAAGAATAATTATGTGGGCGCTGGCCGCCACAGAGTAATAAACAATATCTTTGTCTCTCTCTCTCTCTCTCACTCTCTCTCGCACTGTCACAGCATGTTACGCTGCAAGATACATCATAGTATCAGGGATTCAACAGTTTCTTGGTGTGTTTATGGACGTATGTGGTATTAGATTTCTACGCAAAGATCATGTAATTCGCCTAAATAACGGGCCGCTGATTTGCGTATGCGGTAATGGCATCCGATGGTGACACAGATTTGTTCGATAGGATTGCCATCAGGCGAATTCGGTCGCCGAAACAGCGTCGTGAGCTCATTATAATGCTCCTCGGACCTCTTTAGCACGATAATGGCTCCAAGACACGGACAGTTATCCTGCTCAAAGATGACATCGCCGTCGCAGAAGACATCTCGAGGGGATGCAGGTGATTCGCATGTGTCAGTGTGTCTTCGATTACTACACAGGTCCCATGAAAGCGCAGCACAATGTCTTCCATCAGCCTGCATCCGTGGCGCGCTGCACGTTTCGAGGCGCGGTTCACCTCGATGATGGCGTTCGTGGAGACGACCGTCGACCTAGTGTAGCAAAAATGTGATTTACCAGTAGAGCCGACACGTTTGCATTCATCGAGGTCGAAAATCCCAATGGTCCCATGCCCACTGCGATCGTAGTAGTTGAATTAACATGTGAACAGGTAGTGGGTAGTCTGCTGCGGAGCTACATGTTCAACAATGTACGATGAACGGTGTGCTCCGAAATACACTCCTGGAAATTGAAATAAGAACACCGTGAATTCATTGTCCCAGGAAGGGGAAACTTTATTGACACATTCCTGGGGTCAGATACATCACATGATCACACTGACAGAACCACAGGCACATAGACACAGGCAACAGAGCATGCACAATGTTGGCACTAGTACAGTGTATATCCACCTTTCGCAGCAATGCAGGCTGCTATTCTCCCATGGAGACGATCGTAGAGATGCTGGATGTAGTCCTGTGGAACGGCTTGCCATGCCATTTCCACCTGGCGCCTCAGTTGGACCAGCGTTCGTGCTGGACGTGCAGACCGCGTGAGACGACGCTTCATCCAGTCCCAAACATGCTCAATGGGGGACAGATCCGGAGATCTTGCTGGCCAGGGTAGTTGACTTACACCTTCTAGAGCACGTTGGGTGGCACGGGATACATGCGGACGTGCATTGTCCTGTTGGAACAGCAAGTTCCCTTGCCGGTCTAGGAATGGTAGAACGATGGGTTCGATGACGGTTTGGATGTACCGTGAACTATTCAGTGTCCCCTCGACGATCACCAGTGGTGTACGGCCAGTGTAGGAGATCGCTCCCCACACCATGATGCCGGGTGTTGGCCCTGTGTGCCTCGGTCGTATGCAGTCCTGATTGTGGCGCTCACCTGCACGGCGCCAAACACGCATACGACCATCATTGGCACCAAGACAGAAGCGACTCTCATCGCTGAAGACGACACGTCTCCATTCGTCCCTCCATTCACGCCTGTCGCGACACCACTGGAGGCGGGCTGCACGATGTTGGGGCGTGAGCGGAAGACGGCCTAACGGTGTGCGGGACCGTAGCCCAGCTTCATGGAGACGGTTGCGAATGGTCCTCGCCGATACCCCAGGAGCAACAGTGTCCCTAATTTGCTGGGAAGTGACGGTGCGGTCCCCTACGGCACTGCGTAGGATCCTACGGTCTTGGCGTGCATCCGTGCGTCGCTGCGGTCCGGTCCCAGGTCGACGGGCACGTGCACCTTCCGCCGACCACTGGCGACAACATCGATGTACTGTGGAGACCTCACGCCCCACGTGTTGAGCAATTCGGCGGTACGTCCACCCGGCCTCCCGCATGCCCACTATACGCCCTCGCTCAAAGTCCGTCAACTGCACATACGGTTCACGTCCACGCTGTCGCGGCATGCTACCAGTGTTAAAGATTGCGATGGAGCTCCGTATGCCACGGGAAACTGGCTGACACTGACGGCGGCGGTGCACAAATGCTGCGCAGCTAGCGCCATTCGACGGCCAACACCGCGGTTCCTGGTGTGTTCGCTGTGCCGTGCGTGTGATCATTGCTTGTACAGCCCTCTCGCAGTGTCCGGAGCAGGTATGGTGGGTCTGACACACCGGTGTCAATGTGTTCTTTTTTCCATTTCCAGGAGTGTACTTGTGCGTGCAGCAGCACTGTGCTCTTTCAGCAGAGATGCCACAGATCACCGTCTATCCTACTTTACACAGCAGGCTAGCCACCGAACCCCACGTTCTGTGAAGACTCGTGGACGTCCAGCCATTTAGCGTCTAGTGGTAGTTTCCTTCTACCTCTTCCCATGCATCCTCACGAGAGTATTACGTGAACATTCGACCAGCTTCACCGTTTCACAGCCCCTGCGTGACAATAATGTGCCCTTTCTCAAAGTCGCTTTCTCAGTGGATTTCCCCATTTGCAGCTCATATCTTCGCTTGGGTGATCCCCCGTTCATGTCTGCTCCGCTTACACACTTTTGTTACCGCGTTAAGTGCCGACAGCGCCACCAGTCGGTATCCAAAGTCGCGGTGGGCAGCGGTCATAATGTTTTGGCTTATCAGTGTAGTTAAATTTGCGTTTAAAAATCGATAAATATTAATTAAATTAAATTGTGTTGCCTTTATTCTATTCATTTACTGCGCTACTAATATCGCAGTATTAAACACTTCTTTCACAGTGTTCGTGCGAAAGCCTTCTCGCTTCCCGCGCCCGGGCTCCCGGGTTCGATTCCCGGCGGGGTCAGGGATTTTCTCTGCCTCGTGATGACTGGGTGTTGTGTGATGTCCTTAGGTTAGTTAGGTTTAAGTAGTGCTAACTTCTAGGGGACTGATGACCATAGATCTTAAGTCCGATAGTGCTCAGAGCCATTTGAAACATCTTTCACAGTGTTATCTGACTGCATGTCAATACGCTGATAACCGCGGAGTTGAGCGCCCCACAATTCAAACATCATCATCCAGAGGAGTTTGTGGCACAACTTGACAAGAAGAAGGGACCGGTTGGTAGGGCATGTTCTGAGGCATCAAGGGTTCACAAATTTAGCGTTGGAGGGCAGCGTGGAGGGTAAAAATCGTAGAGGGAGACCAAGAGATGAATAGACTAAGAAGATTCGGAAGGATGTAGGCTGCAGTAAGCACTGGGATATGAAGAAGCTTGCACAGGATAGAGTAGCATGGAGAGCTGCATCAAACCAGTCTCAGGACTGAAGACCACAACAACAACAACAACATCCAGGTCAATGACTTCAAGATGAGATGCTGTTTCAAACGTGCAGTGATAGGATGAGACAGCAAACTGTACTGAGGCTCAGTTTTCTTGAAGTCCTGAATTCTTCTTGTGACCTCCTCCTCCATTCACTGCAGATGATCCATAATTTTAAGAGAAATACTTTCACGGACGTCCAGTTTTCCTAACAAAGGAAAGTGACAAAAATTGTCTTTGATTGATTTACCATGCTTCCGCATTTCATATTTCTCTGCAATGTCACATTCAGTTCATTCAAATTATCAAATACACTAAGATTCCAAAATTAAAGCACACACTGAAATTTTGCAAGCTTGCGTTTATTTTTCCACAAAACAGTACAAACTGGTGATAGTAAACTAGAAACAAGAACGGATTTGCACACACTTTCTGACAACTGGTTAATGTGCACAGTACGAGGTGTGACCAACCCTGGCAACAATACAGACCTAACAACGGCGGGTATAATATCTCTTTATATTCGATGAATTATTCTGATACAATTCTACCCTTGAATGACGTTTACAAATTTTCTATCTTCATACTCGCAGAATCCATGCGCAAAATAGTTTCATACAATAGCTATGCCATGAGCGCATAAGTATTCTTTGTAGTACTCTCTCTGGTGGTTGTTAGAAAAAAAAGAAAGGGAGCTTCCGGGATTGTCTTCGTGCCGATTAGCCTGAGCTTGGTTTGGAAGAACTGTAATCTGATTATTGAGATTTATCACAGAAGATAACTGATACGAACTGTACGATTAAAAGGAAATATATATTGATGGTTCCTTCAAATAAAAGGTGTGTGTTTGAAATTTGAGAATTAATGATATTTATCGATATATTTTGTAGTTGTTAATCAGAAGGGACTTCCGAAAGACTGGATACGAACCTGCATTTAATAATCCAAGAGCTCCATTACTTCTTCAGAAGGTTAAACTTCATCAAAGCCAAATATCCGCTTGATCTGAGGCTGATTATACAACGCTCCCAAAATGACGAGGCATTTTATTTGTACAGATTTGCAGACTGCCGCAAAGCACGAGCCTGCAGAGAAGAAGAATCATCGCCTGATTTCATTCTAACAAGTAAAATTTCAGAATAATTTTGAGTGACTGAGCTATGACTGTGTTTCCTATCATGAATGATTGATTGCTCGAACGAATTGAGAGCTACAGAATTACGTAGATAGGAAAAAAAAATTACACGGGGCGTGTTGTGAATGTCATCAATCCCCCGCTGAGGCAACAACGCCCCTTTTTCCTGCAGAGCTGCTCACACGTCTTGGAGAGTGGATGTTGGATGTTGACCGGACGCAGCGCGTCTCCCTAATGCATCCCAGACATGCTGTATAGCATTCAAATATGGAGAGCGAGCAACCCACGCTATGCGTGGAGTATGTCAAGTTTCCTAGAAAACATCAACCACCGGAGCTCTATGAGGCCGAGCATTGTCGTTCATCAATACAAAGTCTGGACCCACACCACCTCGCAACAACCGCACATAATGTCCGAAGATCTCGTCACGATACCCGACAACAGTTAAACCTTTCCGATTCAGCCATACAATTTTATGAAGAGGTGTTCCAGTGGTCGACGTAAACCTTACCCACACCATTAGGGATCCTCCTCAATATTGGTCTCTTTCCACAATGTTTCGGTCCCTTATGCGTTTCCGTCGAGATTTACTCTCCAGACCAAATCAGGACTCATATGTGAAACGGACATTGATTCACTGCTCGACTATGCCGGTGGCACGTTCACAGTTCGACTACAGACGTTCCCTTCTGTGAAGACGCATCAGAGGCACACATACAGCAGGTCTCCAGGAATAAAGGGCACTCTTCCAAAGCCTTCTGCACACCGTTTGCTCGTTACAAAACGTCCAGTGGATGCTGCGAGGCCAGATGCCAGTTGCTGAGCAGTACTAAGGCGGTACCATCGTGTCTTTACACCCAAATAACGGTCCTCTCTTTCTGATCTCACACGTGCTCTTCGGGATACAGTTTACGTCTCTATAAACTGTCGCCACATCCGAGAAACAACAGAACTAAGTCATCGGGCCACATCAGTTTGCGACTGTCCTGCTTTCATTCTTTTCGTGGTCCTCCACCGCAGATAGTCTGATAGACGTCTACTCTGTGCCATACTGCACTATCTGACTTAACATCTATGGTCATCAGTCCCCTAGAAGTTAGCACTACTTAAACCTAACTAACCTAAGGACATCACACAACACCCAGTCATCACGAGGCAGAGAAAATCCCTGATCCCGGCGGGAATCGAACCCGGGAGCCCGGTCGCGGGAAGCGAGAAGGCTACCGCACGACCACTGTGAAAGAAGTGTTTAATACTGCGATATTAGTAGCGCAGTAAATGAATAGAATAAAGGCCGTGTACACAGCGACTGTTGATGTGGGGCTACCCAGAAAAACACAGGTGTCCTGACGTCATCGTTGGCATGGTTGTCCGTGGACCGGAGTGCCATCTTACGAGCAGAACACGATCGTACGGACATACGTTGACAGTTTGTATGATTATATCGTGAATTAGACACAGGACGGGGAAATAGCGGTTTGTTGCTTTAATTTTCGACACCAGTGTATATCAGCTGCAAACATCATCCCATATCTCCACTCCCCCCATAGTATTTTTGTAACAAAATCGTGAGATATTTCCTTCGTGTCCAGAAATAAGAGAGTTTCATTCCCCCGGAGTAGACAACATTCCAGTAGAACTACTGACGGCCTTGGGAGAGCCAGTCCTGACAAAACTCTACCATCTGGTGAGCAAGATGTATGAAACAGGCGAAATACCCTCAGACTTCAAGAAGAATATAATCATTCCAATCCCAAAGAAAGCAGGTGTTGACAGATGTGAAAATTACCGAACAATCAGTTTAATAAGCCACAGCTGCAAAATACTAACACGAATTCATTACAGACGAATGGAAAAACTAGTAGAAGTCGACCTCGGGGAAGATCAGATTGGATTCCGTAGAAATACTGGAACACGTGAGGCAATACTGACCTTACGACTTATCGTAGAAGAAAGATTAAGGAAAGGCAAACCTACGTTTCTAGCATTTGTAGACTTAGAGAAATACTCTCAAATTCTGAAGGTGGCAGGGGTAAAATACAGGGAGCGAAAGGCTATTTACAATTTGTACAGAAACCAGATGACAGTTATTAGAGTCGAGGGGCATGAAAGGGAAGCAGCGGTTGGGAAGGGAGTGAGACAGGACTGTAGCCTATCCCCGATGTTATTCAATCTGTATATTGAGGAAGTAGTTAAGCAAACAAAAGAAAATTTCGGAGTAGGTATTAAAATCCATGGAGAAGAAATAAAAACTTTGAGGTTCGCCGATGACATTGTAATTCTCTCAGAGACAGCAAAGGACTTGGAAGAGCAGTTGAACGGAATGAACAGTGCCTTGAAAGGCTGATATTAGATGAACATCAACAAAAGCAAACGAGGATAATGGAATGTAGTCGAATTAAGTCGGGTGATGCTGGGGGAATTAGATTAGGAAATGAGACACTTAAAGTAGTAAAGGAGTTTTGCTATTTGGGGAGCGAAATAACTGATGATGGTCGAAGTAGAAAGGACATAAAATGTAGACTGGCAATGGCAAGGAAAGCGTTTCTGAAGAAGAGAAATTTGTTAACATCGAGTATAGATTTAAGTGTCAGGAAGTCATTTCTGGAAGTATTTGTATGGAGTGTAGCCATGTATGGAAGTGAAACATGGACGATAAATAGTTTGGACAAGAAGAGAATAGAAGCTTTTGAAATTTGGTGCTACAGAAGAATGCTGAAGATTAGTTGGTAGATCACATAACTAATGAGGAAGTATTGGTTGGTTGGTTTGGGGAAGGAGACCAGACAGCGTGGTCATCGGTCTCATCGGATTAGGGAAGGATGGGGAAGGAAGTCGGCCGTGCCCTTTCAGAGGAACCATCCCGGCATTGGCCTGGAGTGATTTAGGGAAATCACGGAAAACCTAAATCAGGATGGCCGGACGCGGGATTGAACCATCGTCCTCCCGAATGCGAGTCCAGTGTGAGGAAGTATTGAATAGGATTGGGGAGAAGAGGAGTTTGTGGCACAACTTGACCAGAAGAAGGGATCGGTTGGTAGGACATGTTCTGAGGCATCAAGGGATCACCAATTTAGTATTGGAAGGCAGTGTGGAGGGTAAAAATCGTAGGGGGGGACCAAGAGATGAATACACTAAGCAGATTCAGAAGGATGTAGGTTGCAGTAGGTACTGGGAGATGAAGAAGCTTGCACAGGATAGAGTAGCATGGAGAGCTGCATCAAACCAGTCTCAGGACTGAAGACAACAACAACAACATTCTGCAGTGACCAAACACATTTTAACACTTTGCCCCAGCTCAATAGCGTCATACTGTTGTAGTGTTGTGGTACGTCTTCAAATTTTTGCCTCCACAGGAAAAGATTTCAGCTGTCACTGATGGAGTGCCCTTGCTCTTCTTGTGTTCACCACAGCAACAGTGGGATATACCACATGATTTCGGCGACCAGATTCGCCTGGTGTAAACCCATCTGCGTAGCTATCGGGCTCCATCATCGCGTACGCAAACCAGCGGCTCGTTATTTACGAGAATTACATGACCTGTGCCTAGACATCTAATGGCACATAGCTCCACAAACCTACTAACAAACTGTCTGATGCCTGATATGAACAATCAGTGTCGTATTTCGTTTCAAAGACGGACAAACAAGCTATTAAACAGGTGGTCATATTGCGTTGACTTATCAGTATACAGGGTGTCCCATTTATCTTGACCACCCTAAATAACTGTTTGTCGAGATGCAAATTACAAAAAGTTTCAACCAAACGTTCTTTAGACGTCAGGGGGACATCAATCAGCGATTGCCTTCGTTGTAGCTTTGTTTTTTTACAAAGATACGAACAGTGGTATGACTTTTTTTAAATGGCACCCTGTATTTTTTATTCGGTAATTCATTTCCTCTCCTAAAGACCTATTCAAAAATGTATCACAGTGTACCATCCACTGAAAGACAACGTTATTAATTACGTAACACAACACTGAGTTTGAGCCCAGGATCACAAACTCGTCCACTTGCTAGAATTGTCAGAAAAAAAATGAAAACCAAGTAAAAACATATACAAAATTGTATCATTGTCCAGGAGTAGAAAATTCAAAGCTGCTCAAAGTGGTGACCCTGTACACCGATTCACTGCTCCACTCGTTGAATGAAAGAATTATTTACTGGTTCCAGTGTTGCCTGCTGAAGAAAATTACAAGCAAGCACGATACGTTCCTGCATGTCCTCTGGAGTTGTTGGAATATCGCGATAGACAACGTCTTTAATGCATCCCCAAAGAGAAAGTCCAGAGGATTTAAATCAGGAGATCTAGCAGGCCAAGTAACTGTTCCTTCTCGACCAATCCATCTGGCAGGATACCTTCGGTTCAGAACACACCGTGCACGCAAGGCATTATGTGCTGGACATCCATCGTGTTGATACCACATAAGCATTCTGGTTCTTAGCGGCACTTCATCCAGAATAGGAGGGAGAATTCGTCTGAGGAAGTTGGCATACGCTGTGCCTTTTTTTAAGTACAATTGATGAAATAAAGACCAATAATTGTAGTAGGTACCAAGCACCCCACACCAGACGTTAACTCTCCATTGACGCTGATGTTCCACCTATCTAAACCATCGTGGGTTGTCGCTGGACCAATAATGCATGTTCCTTATATTTAGCTGTCCTTTGTTTTAGAAGGAACATTCATCGGTAAATAGAACATTGGAGAAGAAATTCGGGTTGACGAGGATATGCTGCTGTGGCCACTGACAGAACTGTACACGATTCTGGAAATCATTCCCATACAGTTCTTGATGTAGGTACACATGGTAAGGATGGAACCGGTGACGTGTAAGAATACGATGTACACTGGTTTTAGGAATGCCAATCTCGTGTTCAAGCTGTCGTGTGCTCACATGTGGGTTCATGCCAACGGAAGCGAGAACAGTGACTTCGGCAGCTTCGTCTGTGCGAGTGCTACGACGATTGCGTTGTCGTGGGTTGAAACTTCTCGTTTCCTGAAGCGTCGCAACAAGACGAGAAAAAATCCGTCGGGAAGGTGGGCTCTTGCCAGGATATCGCTCTCTGTACAGTTCCACTGCCTGCGTAACATTTCGCATGCCTTAAACAACAACAATATAAGAAACGTTATGTCGATGCAGTTTATAGGAAGGACAGCCTTTACTATATGTGTACTCTACACAACAGTATTGAAAAGGACCAAACTACTGTACTAAATGTACCCATGCATAAGAAAACAGTATTGCAGTTACTGTTCTGCTCATTTACATTCCCCATAGATGAGTAGCATTTCTACCTTCTTTTCGCTGGTGTACATTCTACTCACACAACTGTTCAACTGACGATGGTTGATGGAATGACGGTTGTGGATCATACAGGGTTATTACAAATGATTGAAGCGATTTCACAGCTCTACAATAACTTTATTATTTGAGATATTTTCAAAACGCTTTGCACACACATACGAAAACTCAAAAAGTTTTTTTAGGCCTTCACAAATGTTCGATATGTTCCCCTTTAGTGATTCGGCAGACATCAAGCCGATAATCAAGTTCCTCCCACACTCGGCGCAGCATGTCCCCATCAATGAGTTCGAAAGCATCGTTGATGCGAGCTCGCAGTTCTGGCACGTTTCTTTGTAGAGGAGGTTTAAACACTGAATCTTTCACATAACCCCACAGAAAGAAATCGCATGGGGTTAAGTCGGGAGAGCGTGGAGGCCATGACATTAATTGCTGATCATGATCTCCACCACGACCGATCCATCGGTTTTCCAGTCTCCTGTTTAAGAAATGCCGAACATCATGATGGAAGTGCGGTGGAGCACCATCCTGTTGAAAGATGAAATCGGCACTGTCGGTCTCCAGTTGTGGCATGAGCCAATTTTCCGCGGGCTACGCGTGAAACTTGCCCGCATGCGTTCAACCGTTTCTTCGCTCACTGCAGGCCGACCCGTTGATTTCCCCTTACAGAGGCATCCAGAAGCTTTAAACTGCGCATACCATCGCCGAATGGAGTTAGCAGTTGGTTGATCTTTGTTGAACTTCGTCCTGAAGTGTCGTTGCACTGTTATGACAGACTGATGTGAGTGCATTTCAAGCACGACATACGCTTTCCCGGCTCCTGTCGCCATTTTGTCTCACTGCGCTCTCGAGCGCTCTGGCGGCAGAAACCTGAAGTGCGGCTTCAGCCGAGCAAAACTTTATGAGTTTTTCTACGTATCTGTAGTGTATCGTGACCATATGTCAATGAATGGAGCTACAGTGAATTTATGAAATCGCTTCAATCATTTGTAATAGCCCTGTACTTATGTTTACATTTGTCCTCTGTCAACGTCAGCACGTGGATGTGTTTCGCTACCGCGTGTACCTGCACTAAGCGCTGGGAGTGTCAGTGTTGTGTTATGTAATTAATAACGTTGTGATTCAGTGAGTGGTACAATCTGATACATTTTTGAATAGCTCTTTAGGAGAGGAAATGAATTACCGAATAAAAAATACAGGGCGCCATTTAAAAAGGTCATACAGCTGTGCATATCTCTGTAAAAAAAACAAAGCTACAACGAAGGCAATCATGCTGACTGAAGTCCCCCTGATGGCTAAAGAACATTTGCTTGAAACATTTTGTAATTTGCATCTCGACAAAAAGTTATTTAGGGTGGTCAAGATAAATGGGGCACCCTGTATACATATACATGATGATTCTTTCCACCGCATATAAACACTAGGGATTCATCCATGAGAGGCTACGGAACGGAAAAGGTCTAATGACCTTTTTATCTGGAATTTCATGGTTTCCATGCTAGAGACCATTTATTCAGTCATACTTTGTTACAGAGACTGCGGTCTAATATGTGCTGTACCATGCAGCCACAGCTGCAGTACGCATGGTTTTCTCCTAGAGGGTGGTGCTGTTCCTCATACGTCATGCTCCAGCGTCCTCTCCTGCCATAGTAATTGGTAATATTATGTTCAATTCACCTCTCTTGCTGACTCATCTTGTAGTGGATGTGGTACAGCGTTGCACACAATGGTTCCGTATTCGAATCGAGAGCTTGTCGACAGGCAGCAAGGTTATATCAGGAGACCTATCCCGCTGATAGGAACCACAGCATTCAATGTTTGCAAGAGCGTTTCGCCGTTTGTGTGAGACAGGGTCGTTTCAGGAAGCACGTAGTCATGAAGGACTTATTCGAAATGTTCGGACACCAGACTTGGAGGAAAATGTGATAACCACTGTGGAAGGTGACCGCCACGTCAGTACCAGGCAGTTGGCCTCCCAGTACAGGGTAAGCCAGACGACCGTGTGGAACATTCTCAATGACAAATGTTACTACCCTTTTCACTTACAGCATGTGCTAGGCATACTAGCAACGACTTTCCACATTGGGAGCAGTTTTGTCACTGGTTTCTTCACTCGGAAACCACGATTCCGGGATTTGTGTCATCCATTCTATTCACAGATGAGGCCTCCTTTATGTGGAGTGGTATCTTTAACTCTCATAACAGTCATCTGTGGGATAGTATGCAGAGCCCCCATGCTGCGGTAACAGCGAATCATCAGCATCTGTGTAGCCGGAATGTTTTGGCCAGGATAGTTGGCGACCCTCCTTTGGGACCAATCTTCCTCTCATGTCACCTAACAGGCCGGAACTATCGGCGGTTCTTGCGGGTGACTTTGCCTCCCTTGCTGGAAGATGTGCCACTGATGATTCGAAGGGTTATGTGACTACTACATGATGGTGCCCCAGCACACCTCGCCATTAACATACGGACACACCTCAATCGTGTCTTTTCTGATCGATGGATCAAATGAGACTGTCCAGTTGCATGGCCTGCTCATTCACCGGATCTCAATCAGTGCGATTTCTGGTTACGCGGCCATCTCAAAAATGTCTTGTATGCAGAGCCTATTCCAGGAGACACTGGAGCAGATTATTCGTGCTGCCTATGTTAGGATGCAGCATGGCCGATGTGAACGTGAGAGACAGAACATTGAAGCACATGCCATTTCAGCACATCCTGTAACTGTGGTTGCAGACCGCAGCCTCTGTAGCAACGTATGATTGGCTCCGAGCCAATCTTCTGAGGTCATCAGTTCCCTAGAATTTAGAACTACTTAAACCTAACTAACCTAAGGACACCACAAACATCCACGCCCGAGGCAGGATTCGAACCTTCAATCGTAGCGGTCACGTAATTCCAGACTGTATCGCCTAGAACCGCTCGGCCACTTCGGCCGGCCAACGTATGATTGAATAAATGATCTCTAGCATGGAAACCATGCATTTCCGCACATAAGTTCATAACACCTTTTTTTCCATGTCGTCTAATCGATCAACCCCTAGAGTATTTACACGGAGGAAAGAATCATCCTCATAGATATTATTTATTTATTTAATCGATTATCCCCCTTTAGGAGAGCGATTGAACCTGAATTCACGATTTTATTTTTGGATGTTTTCCCTCTTCCTGTTCCAGAAACTCTTCATCCTCTCAGAATATTTTCTCTTCCGTTCGTCTGTCCACATTTTACCAGGTTGTTGCATTATTCTTTGCTCGAACTTTGAGAGACTGCCGGGCACTCTCACTTCTGATGTTGTGTCATGTTGTTAGGGAAGATGATTATTTTTTACTTGGTTGCTATACTGGATACAATCTGACTTCATTCATATGATGAAATGGTTGGCAGCAGTTAACACTCTTGCTTGTGTGCTCTAGTGAAGGAATAGCGGTAAGCTATACCTGCATTCAAAGGAAGAGTGTGCCGAGTTAATTGACTGCAGAGGGACGAGGAGAGTGTTTTTTCTGCAGAATCTGGGTGACAACGTTTGTGGACTGCACAGTCCCTCGGTCTCATTGTGCAGACACAATGGATGGCGCCGGTCGGTCGTCGGCCGCGCCCAGGTAGGCTGACTAGAGCCGAGGAGTCGCTGGAGCTATGGGCAGAGCATCGATGACCAGCAATAGAGGTGTGGATGGGCCCTTGTTAGGGAGGAAGCCGATGAGACGGCTGCGAGTTTCTGCGAATTTCCGTGGGACATGTCAGTGGCACCCAGGCGTCCAGACTCGGCTACAAAACATATTTGTGAAGGCACGAGGCTTTTAGCGAGTTTATCGCCATTCTTTGAAAAGTTCGAAATGGAAGCAACGATCTTTTTCCATCTGGTTCCATCCAGGTCATGCTTTTAGCAACGACATGGCATAAACGTATGGGAAAGAGGTCGCGAAACTGAATCTTTTTTCCTTTTCTCCCAATTAATTTTTAAAGTCTCTGGTTGGTCAAATCTGTGTATGCAGAGCAGAGGGGCGGTCTCCCAGCTTCGAATGCCGAGCTCCAGCTCGTGATTGCCTTGTGCTAAAGTGGGAGTAGTCTAAGATGTAAATGTGCTATTCTACCAAGCTGGCGAGGAAAGCTGAGAGAAAGAGAAGAACACAGTCTTGTACTGGCCTTCACTGGTAACGAACGGCAGATCTTTACCTAAACAGTGAGACTTGCGTCCTTTGCTAGTGTGCCACTTAGAGCCTGTGCCAGTCACCATCTGGACCAACAGAGTGATGTATAAGAGTATTTATTTGTTTTTGAGTCGGCCGTCTAAACGTTTGACGCATTCTGTCACTCATAGTCATGTCACGGAGTCAAATTGGTTTGGCAGACCGGAAAACGGGTCCACCTGCACACGGGAATCCACCGGGGTTTCAGAGGCTCATAGAGAAGTATCTGCATTCCGAATCAGTCAAACATGAGACTGCGTACTTGAATTTTTTTCGGGCGCGCGCCATTCATAACAGATTGCTGTCGTCCATGACGGCAGTCTTGAGGGCACCGTGGTGTGCCGCCCGGACCAGCAGAAGGGTAAAGTATTCGCTACTACGGCGTGGGGCTCCAATATATGCTTCTCAGCGCCCTGTTCTTTGCAACCATATTTTTCTTTATGGAATAGTAGAGTATAGATGTGTGACAGTAGCGTAGTTTATGGGCCATACCACGGATTCACATGTATGAAGTCAGATTAGTGTCGTGTGTTGATCACCAGCTGATCACTTCGTTCATCATGGACCCCATATTATTGAACGCATTTGTCAAATAAAAAATGTTTGTGTGGCATTTCTTTAGCCATCTTTTGTCATGTGATGTCAAGAATGAATGAATCAATTGTTAGTGTTCCGATTAACATTACCTTTGCCATTTTATTAAAGTCTTTATTACAATTGAAAGAGGGAAGCTTTCAACTTCACATTCATGGTTTTACTCCGGCACATTTTTAATGTTGATCTGTTGCTTGTCAGTCTGGACCTCCTTAGCCACTCAATGCTGCATTTACTCTTTGGTATGATGTGGTGTAGTTTCATTGTCGTTCTGGTGTCCCCAAGCTGTAGAAGTCTGTGTAGAACTTTGCTCGGCGTTTCCTGATTTCTTCTGTTATTGTGTTAGTGTTTTGATAGAGTTCGTTCTGAGGTCTCTTCATCCAAATGTCGTTTTTGTTGTCGAAATGCAGTTCTTGTTGTAGTAGGCCGATACTGATTTATATGCCTTTTTCAGCTTGCTGATCCTCTGTTCATTGGCGATTCTGTTTAGCCCTGATGACTGTATAGTTTCGCCAAGATATTTGAAGTGGCTGACTTGTATGATGTTACCGTGTTTCATGATTAGTGGGGTCTTACTTTCTGACCGTCTTTCCATATAGTGGTTCTTTATGCGAAATTTGCAATCGAGTTTTCTGTGCAATGTCATGTAGTATTTCAATTGCGTGAATCGCTTCTGTCCTGTTGTTTGTGACAATCGCAATATCGTCCATGAAGGCAAGGCATTTTACTTTAGTACGGTTTTCTTTTCTGATACCGATTTGGATACCTTTTACATGAAGTTCCCATTCTCTGGTGATCTTTTCTAGAACAATACTGCCGTATTCCCGTTCTAATTTCAAAGGGTTCCGATATCTCACCCATGAATTTCACTTTGGAAGTTGTTCTGGTAAGTGTCGTTTCCATTATTTTCAGGGTCTTTCGGTCAATTCAGAATTCTTCCATGGTTATAAGAGGGTTTCGCGGTCTGTTAAATCATAAGCTTTCCTGTAATCGTAATCACTGTATTCCTGCACCTTCTCATTTGTAGTACTGTCTTTAAGCTCGAGATCTGTTCCACACGTGATCGCCCTTTTCTGAATCCGGCCCGGTATTCACCAAGTAGTGGATTGGCGTAGGAGAGTATTCTGTCTAGAAGCGCTTTGGAGAGGATTTTGTATGCCACCAGGAGCAGGGAGGTTCCTCTGTGGTTGTTAATGTCGGTCTTGTCACTCATATATATATATATATATATATATATATATATATATATATATATATATATATACTACTGACGATTAAAAAAGCTACACCAAGAAGAAATGCAGATCATAAATGGATATTCATTGGAGAAATATACTATAACTGACATGTGATTACATTTTTACGCAATTTGGGTGCATAGATCCTGTGAAATCAGTACCCAGAACAAGCACCTCTGGCCATAACAACGGCCTTGATACGCCTGGGCATTGAGTCAAACAGAGCTTGGAGGGCGTGTACAGGTTTAGCTGCCCATGCAGCTTCAACACGATACCACAGTTCATCAAGAGTAGTGACTGGCGTATTGTGACGTGCCAGTTGCTCAGCCACCATTGTCCAGACGTTTTCAATTGGTGACAGTTCTGTAGAATGTGTTGGCCAGGACAGCAGTCGAACATTTTCTGAATCCAGAAAGGCCCGTATAGGACCTACAACATGCGGTCGTGCATTATCCTGCTGAAATGTAGGGTTTCACATGGATCGAATGAAGGGTAGAGCCACGGGTCGTAACACATCTGAAATGTAACGTCCAGCGTTCAAAGTGACGTCAATGCAAACAAGAGGTGACCGAGACGTGTAACCAATGGCATCCCATACCATCACGCCGGGTGATACGCCAGTATGGCGATGACGAATACACGCTTCCAATGTGCGTCCATCGCGATGTCGCCACACACGAGTGCGACCATCATGATGCTGTAAACAGAACCTGGATTCATCCGAAAAAATTACGTTTTGCCATTCGTGCTGTGGTTTCACCGCCAGACACCACACTTGCTAGGTGGTAGCCTTTAAATCGGCCGAGGTCCGTTAGTATACGTCGGACCCGCGTGTCGCCTCTATCAGTGATTGCAGACCGAGCGCCGCCACACGGCAGGTCTAGAGAGACTTCCTAGCACTAGCCCCAGTTGTACAACCGACTTTGCTAGCGATGATTCACTGACAAAATACGCTCTCATTTGCCGAGACGATAGTTAGCATAGCCTTCAGCTACATCATTTGCTACGACCTAGCAAGGCGCCATTACCAGTTACTATTGATATTATGAATCATGTACAGTCAAGAGCGACGCTCATCATTAATGGATTAAAGTTAAGTATTCCACCAGCTACGTCTGTTTTTCTAAAGTCTAAGTTCCTTGTCCTGTTCCAGACCTCACGCCAGCCTGCGTGAGCTAAAACGCGTGCCTTTCGGCTTCCTCTAATAATACGGTGTTGGCTCTCCTGCCAACCCACAACACGTGCACCCAGGTTCGTCGTTGAGTACACCATCGCAGGCGCTCCTGTCTGTGATGCAGCGTCAAGGGTAACCGCAGCCATGGTCTCCGAGCTGATAGTCCATGCTGCTGCAAACGTCGTCGAACTGTTCGTGCAGACGGTTGTCGTTCCGTATTACCCTCCTGAACCCACCGTTTCTATATTCTACTAACAGTCATTGCATCTCGACCAACGCGAGCAGCAATGTCGTGATACGATAACCCGCAATCGCGATAGGCTACAATCCTTTATAGAAGTCGGAAACGCGATGGTACGCATTTCTCCTCCTTACACGAGGCAAAACAACAACGTTTCTCCAGGCAACGACGGTCAACTGCTGTTTGTGTATGAGAAATCGGTTGGAAACTTCCGTCATGTCAGCACGTTGCAGTTGTCGCCAGCAGCGCCAAACTTGTGTGAAAGCTCTGAAAAGCTTATCATTTGCATATCACAGCATCTTCTTCCTGTCGGTTAAATTTCGCGTCTGTAGCACGTCACCTTCGTTGTGTAGCAAGGGTGTTACAAAAGTTACAGCCAAACTTTCAGGATACATTCCTCATACACAAATAAAGAAAACTATGTGGAAAACACTGATAAGGAGAAGGGACAGGATGATAGGACATCTGCTAAGACATGAGGGAATGACTTCCATGATACTAGAGGGAGCTGTAGAGGGCAAAAACTGTAGAGGAAGACAGAGATTGGAATACGTCAAGCAAATAAAAAAAGTGGACATTTGTCCGGAAACGCTTAATCTCCATGTTAGAGCTCATTTTAGTTTCGTCAGTATGTACTGTACTTATTCGATTACCGCCAGTTGGCCCAATTGAAGGAAGGTAATGTTGACTTCGGTGCTTGTGTTGACATGCGACTCATTCCTCTACAGTACTAGCATCAAGTACATCAGCACGTAGGATCAACAGGTTAGTGTTCATCACGAACGTGGTTTTGCAGTCAGTGCAGATGCCCATTTGATATATGGATTAGCACTGGGCAATAGCCGTGGCGCGGTACGTTTGTATCGAAACAGATTTCCAGAACGAAGGTGTCCCGACAGGAAGACGTTCGAAGCAATTGATTGGCGTCTTAGGGAGCACGGAACATTCCAGCCTATGACTCGCGACTGGGGAAGACCTAGAACGACGAGGACATCTGCAATGGACGAGGCAATCCTTCGTGCAATTGATGATAACCCTAATGTCAGCGTCAGAGAAGTTACTGCTGTACAAGGTAACGTTGACCACGTCACTGTATTGAGAGTGCTACGGGAGAACCAGTTGTTTCCGTACCGTGTACAGCGTGTTCAGGCACTATCAGCAGCTGATTGGCCTCCACGGGTACACTTCTGCGAATGGTTCATCCAACAATGTGTCAATCCTCATTTCAGTGCAAATGTTCTCTTTACGGATGAGGCTTCATTCCAACGTGATCAAATTGTAAATTTTCACAATCAACATGTGTGGGCTGACGAGAATCCGCACGTAATTGTGCAATCACCTCATCAACACAGATTTTCTGTGAACGTTTGGGCAGGCATCGTTGGTGATGTCTTGATTGGGCCCCATGTTCTTCCACCTACGCTCAATGGAGCACGTTATCATGATTTCATACGGGATACTCTACCTTTGCTGCTAGAACATGTGACTTTACAAGTACGCCGCAGCATGTGGTTCATGCACGATGGAGCTCCTGCACATTTCAGTCGAAGTGTTCGTGCGCTTCTCAACAACAGATTCGGTGATCGATGGATTGGTAGAGGCGGACCAATTGCATGGCCTCCACGCTCTCCTGCCCTCAACACTCTTGACTTTCATTTATGGTGGCATTTGAAAGGTGTTGTCTACGCAACCCCGGTACCAAATGTAGAGACTCTTCGTGCTCCTATTGTGGACGGCTATGATACAACAAGCCATTCACCAGGGCTGCATCAGCGCATCAGGGATTCCATGCGACGCAGGGTGGGTGCATGTATCCTCGCTAACGGTGGACATTTTGAACATTTCCTGTAACAAAGTGTTTGACGTCACGCCGGTACGTTCTGTTGCTGTGTGTTTCCATTCCACGATTAATGTGATTTGAGGAGAAGTAATAAAATGAGCTCTATCATGGAAAGGAAGCGTTTCCGGACACATGTCCACATAACATATTTTCTTTCTTTGTGTGAGGAATGTTTCCTGAAAGTTTGGCCGTACCTTATTGTAACACCCTGTATATAGTGTACAGGGTGTTTCAAAAATGACCGGTATATTTGAAACGGCAATAAAAACTAAACGAGCAGCGATAGAAATACACCGTTTGTTGCAATATGCTTGGGACAACAGTACATTTTCAGGCAGACAAACTTTCGAAATTACAGTAGTTACAATTTTCAACAACAGATGGCGCTGCAAGTGATGAGAAAGATATAGAAGACAACGCAGTCTGTGGGTGCGCCATTCTGTACGTCGTCTTTCTGCTGTAAGCGTGTGCTGTTCACAACGTGCAAGTGTGCTGTAGACAACATGGTTTATTCCTTAGAACAGAGGATTTTTCTGGTGTTAGAATTCCACCGCCTAGAACACAGTGTTGTTGCAACAAGACGAAGTTTTCAACGGAGGTTTAATGTAACCAAAGGACTGAAAAGCGATACAATAAAGGATCTGTTTGAAAAATTTCAACGGACTGGGAACGTGAAGGATGAACGTGCTGGAAAGGTAGGGCGACCGCGTACGGCAACCACAGAGGGCAACGCGCAGCTAGTGCAGCAGGTGATCCAACAGCGGCCTTGGGTTTCCGTTCGCCGTGTTGAAGCTGCGGTCCAAATGACGCCAACGTCCACGTATCGTCTCATGCGCCAGAGTTTACACCTCTATCCGTACAAAATTCAAACGCGGCAACCCCTCAGCGCCGCTACCATTGCTGCACGAGAGACATTCGCTAACGATATAGTGCACAGGATTGATGACGGCGATATGCATGTGGGCAGCATTTGGTTTACTGACAAAGCTTATTTTTACCTGGACGGCTTCGTCAATAAACAGAACTGGCGCATATGGGGAACCGAAAAGCCCCATGTTGCAGTCCCATCGTCCCTGCATCCTCAAAAAGTACTGGTCTGGGCCGCCATTTCTTCCAAAGGAATCATTGGCCCATTTTTCAGGTCCGAAACGATTACTGTATCACGCTATCTGGACATTCTTCGTGAATTTGTGGCGGTACAAACTGCCTTAGACGACACTGCGAACACCTCGTGGTTTATGCAAGATGGTGCCTGGCCACATCGCACGGCCGTCGTCTTTAATTTCCTGAATGAATATTTCGATGATCGTGTGATTGTTTTGGGCTATCCGAAACATACAGGAGGCGGCGTGGATTGGCCTCCCTATTCGCCAGACATGAACCCCTGTGACTTCTTTCTGTGGGGACACTTGATAACCAGGTGTACCGCCAGAATCCAGAAACAATTGAACAGCTGAAGCAGTACATCTGATCTGCATGTGAAGCCATTCCGCCAGACACGTTGTCAAAGGTTTCGGGTAATTTCATTCAGAGACTACGCCATATTATTGCTACGCATGGTGGATATGTGGAAAATATCGTACTATAGAGTTTCCCAGACCGCAGCGCCATCTGTTGTTGAAAATTGTAACTACTGTAATTTAGAAAGTTTGTCCGCCTGAAAATGTACTGTTGTCCCAAGCATATTGCAACAAACGGTGTATTTCTATCGCTGCTCGTTTAGTTTTTATTGCCGTTTCAAATATACCGGTCATTTTTGAAACACCCTGTATATACTCACAGAGTCTGTATAACACAATAGTACAAGTGCACACCTCCTGGCGCAATCCTGGGTATGTCAGAGAGAGAGAGGCGGCTCAGAGCAGTGTGACAGAGACTCAGAGGAGTGGTCCGGCGCCCGTGTCGCAACTCGGCGCCGCTGCGCTGGCCGGGGCGCGCGCGGCGCTCTGGAATGGAGAGAGTCTCGCAACTGCGGCGGGGGCGCGGCCCGGGCTTAACTCACAGACGGCGACAGACTGCCGCAGTGTGTGGCTCCAGGTCGTGTTGTGGTAGTTTCTCTCCCGCAGCCGAAACACGCTCTTTCGTCAGAATAACCTGTTGTAAGAGACTGTTTGTAGAGTTTCACTGTGCACTTCGTGCTAAAGTTAAGCACAGGTGGGAAGACGCAGGAAGGAAGCACAATTAGAGTTTAACGTACCGTCGACGATGTTATCATTAGTGACGGGGCACAAATTCGATTTAGGGAAGGACTTCGGCCGTGTTTCTCTCAAATGAATCATCCCAGCATCTCCCTTGCGCGATTCAGGGAAAGCTCGGGAAACCGAAATCCGGATTTCTGCAGCCTCCATCCTGCCCTCGTGGCCTCTCCCTAATCTTGTGCACATGGCTTCCATCTTACAGAGTGACAATTACTGAATTATACGAAAGAAAATCGTAATAACTCCAATACGGTTGTCCGCGGGGCATCATGGGTATTAGTATGTGCATGCGCACGCGCCATGTTGTCGATCACTTTCTACATCTACATCTACATCCATACTCCGCAAGCCACCTAACGGTGTGTCGCGGAGGGTACCTTGAGTACCTCTATCGGTTCTCCCTTCTATTCCAGTCTCGTATTGTTCGTGGAAAGAAGGATTGTCGGTATGCCTCTGTGTGGCCACTAATCTCTCTGATTTTATCCTCATGGTATACGTATACGTAAGAGGGAGCAATATACTGCTTGACTCTTCGGTGAAGGTACGTTCTCGAAACTTTGACAAAAGCCCGTACCGAGCTACTGAGCGTCTCTCCTGCAGAGTCTTCCACTGGAGTTTATCTATCACCTACGTAACGCTTTCGCGATTACTAAATGATCCTGTAACGAAGCGCGCTGCTCTCCGTTGGATCTTCTCTATATCTTCTATCAACCCTATCTGGTACGGATCCCACACTGCTGAGCAGTATTCAAGCAGTGGGCGAACAAGCGTGAAGATGTGAAGATGTCATGGCGCAGCGTGCCTGGTCATATAGCGCTTGTGAAGGCCTACTATGCGGCCCAAGTGCTGCTCAAAGGAAGTTTGCGGCCGATCTCAAGCTGAAGACGAGACAACGGGTAGTGTTCGGTGATGACAGTCTTGGCAATGTCGGTCGTCAATATGGATGAAAACGTCTGAAAACATCGATCAAACACGCGTTGTATTTCAAACCAGCCTCAGGACAACGATCAGACGAGCGGCACAACAGACGGGAAACAACCGAGAGACAATGCGAAAAATGGTTGTTGAAGACCTGCATCTCTACTCATGTTGTTGTTGTGGTTGTGGTCTTCAGTCCTGAGACTGGTTTGGTGCAGCTCTCCATGCTACTCTATCCTGTGAAAGCTTCTTCATCTCCCAGTACTTACTGCAACCTACATCCTTCTGAATATGCTTAGTGTATTCATCTCTTGGTCACCCTCTACGATTTTTACCCTCCACGCTGCCCCCCAATGCTAAATTTCTGATCCCCTGATGCCTCAGAACATGTCCTACCAACCTTTTTCTTGTCAAGTCGTGCCACAAACTCCTCCCCAATTCTATTCAATACCTCCTCATTAGTTATGTGATCTACCCATCCAATCTTCAGCATTCTTCTGTAGTGCCACATTTCAAAAGCTTCTATTCTCTTCTTGTCCAAACTATTTATCGTCCATGTTTCACTTCCATACATGGCTACACTCCATACAAATACTTTCAGAAACGAGTTCCTGACACTTAAATCTATACTCGATGTTAACAAATTTCTCTTCTTCAGAAACGCTTTCCTTGCCATTGCCAGTCTACATTTTATGTCCTCTCTACTTCGACCATCATCAGTTATTTTGCTCCACAAATAGCAAAACTCCTTTACTAGTTTAAGTGTCTCATTTCCTAATCTAATTCCCCCAGCATCACCCGACTTAATTCGACTACATTCCATTATCCGCGTTTGCTTTTGTTGATGTTCATCTTATATCAGCCTTTCAAGGCACTGTTCATTCCGTTCAATTGCTCTTCCAAGTCCTTTGCTGTCTCTGAGAGAATTACAATGTCATCGGCGAACCTCAAAGTTTTTATTTCTTCTCCATGGATTTTAATACCTACTCCGAAATTTTCTTTTGTTTGCTTAACTGCTTCCTCAATATACAGATTGAATAACATCGGGGATAGGCTACAGTCCTGTCTCACTCCCTTCCCAACCGCTGCTTCCCTTTCATGCCCCTCGACTCTAATAACTGTCATCTGGTTTCTGTACAAATTGTAAATAGCCTTTCGCTCCCTGTATTTTACCCCTGCCACCTTTAGAATTTGAGAGTACATTTTATATCCTCTCTACTTCGACCATCATCAGTTATTTTGCTCCCCAAATAGCAAAACTCCTTTACTACTTTAAGTGTCTCATTTCCTAATCTAATTCCTTCAGCATCACCCGACTTAATTCGACTACATTCCATTATCCTCGTTTGCTTTTGTTGATGTTCATCTTATATCAGCCTTTCAAGGCACTGTTCATTCCGTTCAACTGCTCTTCCAAGTCCTTTGCTATCTCTGAGAGAATTACAATGTCATCGACGAACCTCAAAGTTTTTATTTCTTCTCCATGGATTTTAATACCTACTCCAAAATTTTCTTTTGTTTCCTTTACTGCTTGCTCAATATACAGATTGAATAACATCGGGGATAGGCTACAGTCCTGTCTCACTCTCTTCCCAACCGCTGCTTCCCTTTCATGCCCCTCGACTCTTATAACTGTCATCTGGTTTCTGTACAAATTGTAAATAGCCTTTCGCTCCCTGTATTTTACCCCTGCCACCTTTAGAATTTGAGAGTATTCCAGTTAACATTGTCAAAAGCTTTCTCTAAGTCTACAAATGCTAGAAACGTAGGTTTGCCTGTCCTTAATCTTTCTTCTAAGATAAGTCGTACGGTCAGCATTGCCTCACGAGTTCCAACATTTCTACGGAATCCAAACTGATCTTCCCCAAGGTCGGATTCAACCAGGTTTTCAATTTTGCAGCTGTGACTTATTAAACTGATAGTTCGGTAATTTTCACATCTGTCAACACCTGCTTTCTTTGGGATTGTAATTATTATATTCTTCTTGAAGTCTGAGGGTATTTCGCCTATATCATACATCTTGCTCACCAGATGGTAGAGTTTTGTCAGGACTGGCTCTCCCAAGGCCGTCAGTAGTTCTAATGGAATGTTGTCTACTCCCGGGGCCTTGTTTCGACTCAGGTCTTTCAGTGCTCTGTCAAACTCTTCGTGCAGTATCGTATCTCCCATTTCATCTTCATCTACATCCTCTTCCATTTCCATAATATTGTCCTCAAGTACATCGCCCTTGTATAGACCCTCTATATACACCTTCCACCTTTCTGCTTTCCCTTCTTTGGTTAGAACTGGGTTTCCATCTGAGCTCTTGATATTCATACAAGTGGTCCTCTTTTCTCCAAAGGTCTCTTTAATTTTCATGTAGGCAGTATCTATTTTGCCCCTAGTGAGATAAGCCTCTACATCCTTACATTTGTCTTGTAGCCATCCCTGCTTAGCCATTTTGCACTTCTTGTCGATCTCATTTTTGAGACGTTTGTATTCCTTTTTGCCTGCCTCATTTACTGCATTTTTGTATTTTCTCCTTTCATCAATTAAATTCAATATATCTTCTGTTACCCAAGGATTTCTACTAACCCTCGTGTTTTTACCTACTTGATCCTCTGCTGCCTTCACTATTTCATCCCTCAAAGCTACCCGCCGGCCGGGGTGGCCGATCGGTTCTGGGCGCTACACCTTCTTCAGTTTTAATCTACAGTTCATAACCAATAGATTGTGGTCAGAGTCCACGTCTGCCCCTGGAAATGTCTTACAATTTAAAACCTGGTTCCTAAATCTCTGTCTTTCTCTTCCCATACCTTGCCATACAAAATTCAAACCCACCAGCCATTAAGCACCAGGACCATGGAACAGCAGTTGTATATCGTCAACACTATTGTCCACAGAATCGACGAACAGGACTCTGATGTGAATACGGTTTGCTTCAGCGACATAGCCGACTTTCATTTGGATGGATCTCTCAATAAGCAAATCTGGCGCATCTGGGGGACAGAATCCGCATTTCGCAATCGAGAAATCTATTCACCCTCAACGGGTGACGGTGTGGTGTCCAATGTCTAATCAGTGAATAATCGGTGCGATATTTCCTGCTGGCACGGTGACTACCGAGCGGTACGTGAAGGTTTTGGCAGATGATTTCATCCTCACTATCCAAAATGACCCTGATTTCGACAAGATGTGGTTCATGCAAGATGAAGTTCGACCCCATCGAAGCAGAAAAGTGTTTTATGTCCTGGAGGAGCACTTTGGAGACCGCATTCTGCCTCTGGGGTACCCAGAGACCATTGGCATGGGCATCGATTGGCCGCCATATTCTCCGGATCTGAACACATGCGACTCCTTTTTGTTGGGATACATTATAGACAAGGCGTACAGCAATAACTCCGAAACAATTTCTGAGCTGAAAACAGCCATCCAGGAGGTCATCGACAGCATCGATATTCCGACGCTTCAGCAGGTCATGCAGAATTTCGCTATTCGTCTGCGCCACATCATCGTCAATGATGGCAGGGATATGGAACATGTCATAACCTAAATCCGAATATCTGTAGTGACGTTTACGGGTTGAATAAAGTGCGTGCACGCCATAGCTCGTAACTAGTTTACGCTTTTTTACCATTAGTTGAGTAATTGTCGCCCTGTGCACGAAATGTATTCGCAGTTGCGAATATGGAGTTGTGCTCCGATACTCTAAGGCTAAGGCGGCGGCCGCTCGGGATAAGCAGGAAATCCGGCTTCGCGTCCCGATCAGTCACAAATTTCCTCATTCCGTTATACAGCTGTTGTCCGTATTCGCAGCAGCGTATGCATTTCATAACGGCTGTAGTCGTCGCAGTGCATGTTCCTTCGTAATTTGAACTATGCAGGCACTGCAATATCTAAATATCGTATGAATTCTACCGGTCCCGGCCTACTGCTAGTTGAAGGATTTCCTCATGGAAATAATCCAGTGGCCCTCTTGGTTCTTCGGCGAACCTTCCCACACGCTACTGAGTAGTATTCAAAAAACTGTGACTGACGCCCGAACTGTGGTGTCACCGCCACACACCACACTTGTTAGGTGGTACCTTTAAATCGGCCGCGGTCCATTAGTATACGTCGGACCCGCGTGTCGCCACTGTCAGTAATTGCAGACCGAGCGCCACCATACGGCAGGTCTAGAGAGACGTACTAGGACTCGCTCCAGTTGTACGACGACGTTGCTAGCGACTACACTGACGAAGCCTTTCTCTCATTTGCCGAGAGGTAGTTAGAATAGCCTCCAGCTAAGTCCATGGCTACGACCTAGCAAGGCGCCATTAGCCTTACAGTTCTTGTAGTTAAAGACTCTCACTTGTATTATCAAGAGCGATGTACCACAAGGATGAGTTAAAGTTAAGTATTCTAGCAGCTACGTACTTTTCTTTCTAGCATTCATTCCGTATCCTGTTTCAGACTTAAGCAAGCCTGCGTGAATTAAACGCGTGCCTTTCGGTTACCCGTCACTGTGGACTGGCTGTCTTGTCAGTCCACAACACGAACAACAGGGACTTACATGCATTGAGAATAAAAAACAGCGCATTGAGAATTGCTAGCTACTAGCCGGAATCTGGATTTGCATAATAAACTAAAAACGACGATTGATTGCTGCACTCTATAAGTCAGATACAGTCGCTGAGTGCATCAACTTTCCGAATGGAAGGTAACCTGACGAATACATAGATGTTAAATTTATACCTGACAAGCTGGAACGTTTCCACAGTACCGGAAAATGTGCATTGATACGGCCATCGTGTAAGAACAAAAATTAAGTGGACCTTTACATCTGCGGAGAGCCATCTCTTTTGTCGGCCACGCGCGAAATTCTTTCTATAGCTCTGCTAAACTGTTCGGATCCACAGACTGAACGCCATATTAGCGACCCCGAAGCAATAAAAACGAAGCGGGGATCGAGTGCAAAACACATATCGAACTTGGAGATATACCAGCACAGCAGTCAGCTTTGCCGACTTTGAGAACGCCCATGACTTTGCCGACAAACAGACTGTTGTGGCGTTGCAAGACAGCCACGCCACTCGGAAGTAGCCGAAATGCACGCGTTCCACACGCCGGCTGGCGTGAGGTCTGAAACAGGATACTTAATTAATGCTATAAAGAAAAGTACGTAGCTTCTGTTTACTTAACTTTAATTCATCCTTGTGGTACATCGCTCTTGATAATACAAGTGAGACTCTCTCCAGAAATGGTTAATGGCGCCTTGCTAGGTCGTAGCCATGGACTTAGCTGAAGGCTATTCTAACTATCTCTCGGCAAATGAGAGAAAGGCTTCGTCAGTGTAGTCGCTAGCAAAGTCGTCGTACAACTGGGGCGAGTCCTAGTACGTCTCTCTAGACCTGCCGTGTGGTGGCGCTCGGTCTGCAATTACTGACTGTGGCGACACACGGGTCCGACATGTACTAATGGACCGCGGCCGATTTAAAGCTACCACCTAGCAAGTGTGGTGTCTGGCGGTGACACCACACAGACTGTCTCCGATACTCACGAAGAGCTCACTGGGGCGGAGGACAAAAATGTAAATACCACAGCAAATTTCCTTGCTGAAATCTTCGAGCCTAGGTGTTCGACGAGGAGCCGGTCCCTCCCTTTTGCTGTTTAACTTAGTACTGGAGAAATTTACACTGTCCAACACGAGAAGCAAAAGAGCGAGAGACGTAGGAGCAAATGAAATGAGAAATAACGGATCGAGAAGGTACGCGATGTTATATCAGTAATTACACAATCTAGTCAAATCCATAATGAACTTAGCAGTATGAGCTCTCTCATCACTATGATGTTGCAACCCTCTTGCCTATATCATGAAATGATTCGTATGGGAAGGGTGACATAAAGCCGTTACCCCCTGACCTGAAGCAAGCTCGCCCGCAACTAACATCCTGGATACGAGTACTTGCGACGAAGGAGATGTCCGGGCTGGTGCCACACATCTTCTACCGAGGACAGACCTTGGCCTTGGGATCTTGCTGGCCACACGACAACCTCAACATCACGCAGACTGTTCACAGAGACACGTGCCGTGTGTAGACGAGCATTGTCTTGTTGTCTCCAGAACGGTGGAGGAATGAGACCTCTCCCCAGGTCGCCACCATACTCGCCAACGATGTCCCATCTGGAATGGCGCAGAACAGTGACTCATCACGGAACACAATGTGACTTCATTCATTGCAGTCCATGCAAGGTCGCCACAATACTCGCCAACGATGTACCATCCGAGGTAGTGCAGAGCAGTGCCTCGTCACTGTGTAACGCCGGAAATGCATATCCTCCTGTTTCCATCTATTGTACTATAATTTTTTTCCCTTGTTTTGTTACCTCAAGATATTACATTTCTGTCTCTTTATATATTGTAATTGTTTTACTATTTGTATATATATATTTATGCATTTATGGCGATGTATAATTGGTTATTTTGTAAATATTATTTGTATTTTTACGCTGGGTCTTTCCTAGGGAAAACTATGCTATCGAACGAATACGTCGAGAGGTCGTGTGAAGAACCAAAGTGTGTAGGATCTTTGGTAGTGTTAACTCTGCCGCGTGGAGCGCGGGAAGAGCAGAGGGAGTCTGGCTGGGGTAGTGCAGTGGAGCAGGTAGGTTGTGTGAAGCTCCCGCGAGTTGCCGCGCTTTCGGGGTTTGGCAGCATGTAATTGCGCTCGACTTGCGATGATAGTTTCTGACATGGTGTCGCGGACGGGAAGCATTAGCTGGCGCACATCAAGAGACCGTTTCGTCTGGTGACCGTGTCGAGAAGAAGGCGCGCCAACATCCAGCTTCAGCAACAGCGACGGCCGACAATGAGTGACTGTCGCCACCTCCTCGATCGACGGCTTCAAACCTTCAATCAGCCAACAAGGAAGACTGGAAGCACGTAAAGTTTTAGAACTGTATGGCAGACCTCAGCTTTTCAAACTTTTAAAATTGTTGCATCACAAAATTACAGCAACTTAGCATGAACCTTTGTTGCTCATTGTCCCAATTGCATTGCCAAGCAGGGTCCCTTCCTTTTCCGAAATGAACCCGAGTGTCGTTGAAATTCAAACGCCAGCATTAAAGTAATATAATTCGATTTCACTGCTTTAATTTCAAAGTTCAGTTATTCATAGCTGGCTACAATATTTAGATTACACAAGCACAAATTAAGAGTGCGAGTTTTGTTACCGTATTTTAGCTTACCTGTGACTGCAGCTCAGCTTGGTACGTACTAAATTTTACTATTGTTAATTGTTCAGAATCATTTAATTCAAGTTCAAAGTTAAATCTCTTATTTCTAATTTGCGTAGATTCAACTAGCTTTTGAAATGATTGTTGAGGTATTCCAAGACTAACCGTATTTTACTGAATTTCGATGGGCTTCAGAAAGAAAGCTCACTATTAACTTCAGTCACTAAATTAACTTTCGATTTTCCTGTTTTATTAATTCTTTTGCTAAATTAAGTCAGAGTGTAGCGAAATTTATTACTTCTGACAAACTTTCAGTTTTCACACTGCACGTGTCAACCTTCAGTTGCCACGCTTCTAGTGCTAATTATATGTGTAATAACCTTTCTTTTTCAGTTACTATAGTAACTGTCCTTAGGACTGGCGACCGTAATTTCCCCCAAATCTCAAATATCTAATTAGCGCCAATTAATTGTTAACGTGACGACCGCACATTTACTTTCTTTATTAACTTTACCCCTTTTCAAAATTAATTTCCACCAGTTTCATTTGCATTTTTCCTTTCGTTTAGATGTAACCCTTTCCTCCCTCTTTACCGACAGATTAACTTCGGTGACGATTGCTTTCCCAAATTTCCATTAGGTACACGCGATTTAAATTTTACTGTCATTAAGGTCGATAAGTGAGGGGGAGGTTACAACTGAACACAATGTGACGTCATTCATCAGCAGTGCATGCAAGGCTGCCACCATACTCGCCAACGATTTACCACCTGGAATAGCGCAGAGCAGTGACTCGTCGCTGAATACAATGTGACGTCATTCATCAGCAGTCCACGCAAGGCCGCCACCATACTCGCCAATGAAGTACCATATGGGGCAGTGCAGAACAGCGACCCATCCCAGAACGCAATGTGACGTCATTCGCCAGCAGTCCATGCATTTCAGTGACGCCCCCTCCAAATGCAGCCCTTTGTTCTGTAGTATTAACGGCGGCCTATGCATGGGACAGTAATTCCGCAGTCCGGCTGATGCTGACCTCCTACCAAGGGTGTGGGGTGACACACGACGTTGCAGAAACTCCATTACTTATCTTCAGATGGCAGATGGCCATCCTGCCTTGTGAGGATCCAACATTTGTCGAACTGGTCGTTGAAGACGCGTAAGCCTGCCCTCATGTTCCAACTCAGTCTGGCACTGAGCCACTGCCACATCCAAATGCCCCACAAATCTGAATATTTTACCATTCAGCCAGCTGGCCAAATGGAGACCCACAATGAGGCTCCTCCAAAATCTGTCAATTGCTGATAAAGTTGACAATGACATGAATACTCGACATCCCTTAATCCCTCACAGTGATCATTCAACATCTGACGCTGTACACGCCCCTTATGTACTCTACAGGGCCTATTAAAAGCTAATGCTCCCTGACGGTCACTCTACTTTTCACACAGAATGCAACTCTAATCATTTACATATCAGCCGACGCTGTGTATGTGTGTACAGAGTTACACTGACATTCGACCATTTATTTTGGTTACTTCGCTGCCAGGCAGTCCATAGCAGAATGCAAAAAAAAAGACATCAAAGCTATAAACATAGCATACTCTGGAGTCATCACGATTTAAGTTTGTGTCCTTGCGTGTGGGATTGACGTTCCACTTAAGCAGTGTTTTGGCAAATGATGGAATAAGAAAATTATTCCAGAACGATAGAGAGTGATATAGGAAACTGGTAGTAACATTTGTAAAGAACTGTTACTCTGCAAATGGTCTCCCCAACTGCTTTTAAGAAGAACCACAGAACGTTCGGTACCATATGACAAACACAGTAAGAGAAACAATCAACAAGCGCAGGAACACGAGTCAGTGGAATGACTACAATCGTACAGATTTGTGGGAATACAGACTGATGCAACTTCTAACTGTAAGAAACATACTATTGAGCTTCAGAACATCCAAGTTGGTAAAGTGTGTTTTTCGCACAGTTCCTAATTTGGGCCTGCAGGTGTGGCCGAGCGGTTCTAGGCGCTTTAGTCTGAAACCGCGCGACCGCTACGGTCGCAGGTTCGAATCCTGCCTCGGGCATGGATTTGTGTTCTGTTCTTCGGTTAGTTAGGTTTAAGTAATTCTAGGGGACTGATGACCTCAGATGTGAAGTCCCATACTGCTCAGAGCCATTTGAACCATTTTTCTAATTTAGGAAACAGTAAAGTCAAATATTAACACATTTTCAATACAGTGATTCATTTATGTCTTAGCGGCATAATTTTATGAGGATCTCTCATCACTTAGGAAGATACACTGTCCAGTCACATTAACGTGACCACCTGTCAAAAACCTGAATAACCACCATTTGCAGCGCGGAGGTGTGGGAAGACATTCAGCGAGGTTCTGGAAGGTATCGAGAGGGATGTGGAACTATGACAACTCCGGTCCCGTAGCCAGCTGCGGCCGGTGTCTCGGCTGAATGTCTGTGGAGCGAACAGTACGATCGAGGTGGTGCCACAGATTCTGTGGCTGGTTTAAATCCGGAGGGTTAGGTGGCCAGGGGAGTACGATAAACTAACTGATGCTGGTGTTCTTAGAACTGCACACGTACCCTGCGAGCTGTGTGACACGTTCCGTAGTCCTGCTCGTAGGGGGCCATCGTGGCGAGGGAAAACAAACAGCCTGTCGCGGTGGACATTGTACTGTCTGCCAGCGGGTTCCCCTTAATAGCAGGCAGCACCGCATAACATCCACGCTATGATGGAAACAAACCAACAGCCAAACAGGCGAAGACATCAGGTAAACACGCTGAAGATTCCAGTCGATTAATAGGAACCTTTCCTTGCAGAGGTCGCCGCGACATATCCGGCCACGGATTCCTACGCCGGGTTTCTATTGGCTCCAGCTCACTATATAGGCCCGGCCGGTCGAAGGCAGACCAGTCTTCGTCCGCTGTCGTCCGCTGCTAATGGCAACCGCTATAGCAGAGTCTCCGAGAAGATATGACCGAAGCCGCTGTACTGCACCGCCGATCGCAGTAACAGCCGACCGAGAGGAACCACATCTCCGGCTAGATCGACGGACGTCTACATCTATTGTACAGCCAGCTGTTGTATTGTAGAAGAACTTAAGTTCAATAAACTGTTGGAGAATACAACAGACATGGTGCCCAAGGGTAGACGTATATTTTATGTTGATCCATTGTGCCTTCCAGAATGACGTTATCACCCAGATATCACGCCACAAAAACATTCCACAGACCACTACTCCGCGCCCTCCGACCTGGACCCTTCCGACGATTGTCGCAGGGCGTTTGCTTTCAGACGTTTCACGCAGTACACACCAACATCTATCTGTCCGATGGAGCATAAATAGTGATTCACCTGGAAGGGCCAACTGCTTCGACTCAGTGACGTCCAGTTGCGGTATTGACGTGCAAATTCCAGCCTTAGTCGCTGATGAACGGTATTCAGCATACAACCACAACCAGACACCTGTTGCAGAGGTCCGTACGTAGCCATATTCGCTGGCTCTCGTTTAGAAGACGTTGTCGGCAGCCCCTTGGTTCACCTTTACGGCCATTTTCTATACAGTTGCACGTCAGGTCACCTGTACACATCTCCGCAACCCACGTTCGCCCCTGTTATCTATGGCCCGTGGTGCATCGCAGTTGTGTCTGCGTCGGTTTTGGACAGCGCCATTTTCCCACGCACCATATACTTTAATCACGGTGGCGCAGACTTATCGTTCCGGATATGCTTTCACCTTTCGTCCGAAAGGCAGTAATGACGCCCTTTTGCAAGTCAGATAAATCGCTCCGTTTCCGCACTACGACAACGACTGCTCTATTGTCCACTTCCGTCAGAGACGCTTCATATTCCCTGCCCTGTTAATGCAACCACCGGCCATCTGTGAGTGGTTATCCCACGCTGACTTCGAACACAGACGGTGGGCATATTAATGTGACCGGACCGTATAGTATTAGTAGTGAGAAAATGAACAATGATAATTTTTTGTTCTACTCCTGAGTCATATGACGTGTTACGCCACAAATACCAATCGTGGACCAAGCTCTTCCAGAGTGGCACTTACACCGTTTGAGCTCCATTATTTGTTTGATACAAATGGTTCAAATGGCTCTAAGCACTATGGGACTTAACATCTGAGGTCATTAGTCCCCTAGAACTTATAACTACTCAAACCTAACTTACCTAAGGACATTACACACATCCATGCCCGAGGCAGGATTCGAACCTGCGACCGTAGCAGCAGCGCGGTTCCGGACTGAAGCGCCTAGAACCGCTCGGCCACCGCGGCCGGCTGTTGGATGCATTCCAGTCTTTGTCTTGTCCCATTACTTTCGATCTCTACAGCTTCCCCATGTACCAAGAAAGTTATTTCCTGATGACTTATTCCATGCCATGTCGAGCTATCACTACCTTCAGTGTCCGCCCCGATAGCTGAGTGGTCTGCGTGACACATTGCCGTCCTACGGACCCGGGTTCGATTCCCGACTGGGTCGGAGAGGGACTGGGTATTGTCTTCATCATCATTTCATCCCCATCCGGCGTGGAGGTCGCCCAATGTGGCGTCGAATGTAATACGAACTCCACCAAGGCGAGCGAACCTGCCCCGCAAGGCGCCTCCCGGCCAATGACGCCAAACGCTCATCTCCGTTTCCACTCCCTTTACTTAGTGTTTCCATATTCTGCGAGGAACTCCCTCACTGCTTACACTGTCAGTCCACTTATTTTTCAGCACCCTTCAGGAACACTAGCTTCCAAACGCTTCGATTCTTTTCCATGATTCCCTTCCATAAAATACTATGCTCTTACGCACATTCTTAGAAATTCCTTGCTGAAATTAAGGCCTATGTTTGATGATAGTCGACTTATTTTAGCAAGAATTCCCTCTATACCTGTGACAGTAGTTCCCCTTTTCGTTCTTGTGTCATGCGTTAGGCCTTGCCTCGCCTGTTGTAACCACATCCAGTCCTTTCACCTTTTTGGTGATCTTCCAAAGTATCTTTTACTTATGGAATATATTGTCAAAAATATAGTAGTTATCTTGAGTGCTCCATTAGCAACAGATGGGATATCAATTTTTGCCTGTTTTCATCTATATTTTTCATTTATCAAATATTTTCAGTTCCTTCCTAATATCTATTTTTCTTTTATAATCCTACTTTGAGTATCCTGCTATGTTCCTGGGGCATTTCATTTCATTGGCCGGTTTTTTTTTATATATTTTTTAATCAGAAAAATTCACTACCATACAGCAATACGGGTAGCGACATACCTTAATGAAATTTAAGAAAAGTTTCTGTTTTACTTTCTTTTGAAGAGATTTTTTAATAGTGCCGTTTAAGTAGATAAACTCAACTGTGTCTTTCTGACCCAGGTCTTTTCTATATTTTAGCATAATTCCTAAAAATTTAAATCTATTTCCTTGCTGTCTGATCTTGTTTTCTATTACCGTCTTTGTCCTTACTGCGCTTATCCCACAGGAAGCCATGGCTCTTGTTTCTTGTATTGATACTGATGTTATACCCCTATCAGACATATTTTCTGTAGTCCAAAAAAAAAAAAATGGTTCAAATGGCTCTGAGCACTATGGAACTTCTCAGGTCATCAGTCCCCTAGAACTTATAACTACTTAAACCAAACTAACCTATGGACATCACACACCCATGCCCGAGGCAGGATTCGAACCTGCGACAGTAACGGTCGCGCGGTTCCAGACTGTAGTGTCTAGAACCGCTCGGCCACCTCGGCGGGCTTTCTGTAGTCCATGCGAAGCTCTCTTTAGTCCATCTTCACTATTAGAGGCGGAAACTTTACCATCTGCAAACAGCATAGTCGTTATGTAGGTTTTCCCACAGAAAACCGCTACGCCCCGCGCCTAAGGCCGGCCGTTGTGGCCGAGTGGTTCTAGGCGCTTCAGCCTGGAACCGCGCAACCGCTACGGTCGCAGGTTCTAATCCTGCCTCGGGCATTGATGTGTGTGATGTCCTTAGGTCAGTTATGTTTAAGTAGTTCTAAGTTCTACGGGACTGATGAGCTCAGATGTTAAGTCCCATAGTGCTCAGAGCCATTTGATCCATTTTTTAACCCACGCCTAAGATTCATATAGCAATGAACTAACTAAAAAACAATAGAGGATAATAACGTTAAATAACATGCAGTTACCCGTTTATAAGAGATGCTGGAAGTGGTGGCCATGAGGCATCCAGTAACACGCTGCAATTCTGCAGGCGTGATGTTGTTAACGTCCTTAATATCGTTTGTTGTGCGAGGATTGTCAGCACTTTGCTTTTTAGGGTGCCTCAGAAATAATACTCACACGATGTAAAGTCTGGGACCTAGCGGTCCAGAGGCCTCTACTGACTAGTCTGTCTTCAGGGAATACGTTGGTAATGTGCGCCATACTTTGTTTGGATGTGTGAGCGGTTGCTCCATCTTTTTGGAATAATGCATACAGATCCTCTGCATCTGTTAATTTTGAATGGAAAGAGAGTCAAAGATTTCCAGATACCTTGCACTGTTTACGGTTTAATTGAAAAATATGGGGCCAATAATGAGCACACCAAACAACTGTCTCCTCTAAGTGAAGAAGTTCTTCATGCAGAATATGTGGGTTGTCCTCCGACCAGTATCTATAATTCTGTGAGTTTACGTAACCCAACAAATGAAACCAGGCCTCATCTGACATGATGTAAAGCAAGGTGTCCGAGTAACCGTTAGCAGTTGGTGTTAACAGCCTGTCCCAACAATGCACTCCTTCTTCCTGATCCTCAAATTTCAATTCTTGCATCACACTTGCTTTTAATTTCGTATCTCTTAGTACACAATGACACGACGTGTGAGATACCCCAACCGTATTCGACAATTTCCTTACCGACTTGAGCGACTTCTCGTAATGTCCATGTGAATTCTGTCTATAGTTTCAAGGTCCTCACCGTCAGTCGTTTATTCCTCTCCGCATTCTGATCGGATCCTACAGCCCACGTTTATTCTACAGGTCTTCAACAGTGCTGGTAGTGGGAAGTTTTCTCCCAGCATACATCGCTTGCAACATTTCTTTACTTTCCTTGATGGAGCCTGTCTTAACGTAACACTACACAATATCAATTCGTTGTTCTAATGCAAACTGCCTGTTTCTGTAACACCTCAACAATACGAGCTTCTCACAACAACTGACGCACGAACACACAGCTCCACTCAACTTTCCTATAAAATGCAGTGTAGCCAACTTTCGAGACAGTGTTGCCACTTCACAAGCAATTCGACTAGTGATGGTTAACTGATACGTGAGGCATACCGGTTTTATGTGGGACACTCTGTAGACCCTATCAGTTAAAGTCGTATGTCTACTTTCGTATTGGTTGAAGTTTCTGGAATGTAAGTGTTTATGTTCAACAATGTGTCACTTACCTTGATTTATCCTAAGTCACTAACCTTGTCTGTCTCCAGTTCCGAATCCATCAATAGTTTGCACTTCAAAACAAAGTGGAGGTGATGAGATGAATAGTTGAAATCATTTAAAGAAGTGTTAAATACTTTGCAGCAATTATTTTAGATCTGGAAGTAGGCATTCTGTTTAAAGTGCTTCAAGTGGTACTTAAAGATCACTAGTTCGTTTACTAACAAAAGACAATTTCACTTAAAGTTCTATAGAAAGAGATAATCTCAAAGTATTTCACAAAACCGAACAGTTCTGAAGAGAAACGGTGATTTCAAAACAGAGTGCTAAGTATAACAGTCTAAAGACCTGCGCCAATTGTACAATGATGTCAGTGATTATTTTTGAATATTTAGTTTAGTCAGAAAGTTATAACAAAGAACTGTCTAAGATTTACCCTATGCTGTAGTCAGTGTATCAACATGTTAGCGGTGAAAGTTCGTTAAATGTTTGTGCATTTATTCTTGAGATTTGTGTACCTTATAAAGTTTGATTTGAAATACTCAGTCTAAGCTGTAATGCAGGACCTCCATGTGTAAATCATTATCTGCGGTGTGCAGAAGCTCATCAGTAAGCAACAACTGTTTTGGTGTTGGTGGTAGTTAATTTAATTGCTTGCTAATTATTCCAAAAATACTTATTAAAACAAGTACAGTTTCAAGACCACTCCATATTCTGCTGCATAGTGCTTTGCCTCAGCTAGGTGATTTAGTGCAATTGTCATTTCTCATTACACACTAAAGTGATTAGTGTGCATTAATGTAAAGCAATTTGCTGCACTAATATTAGATAGCAGGCAAATTTGTGACACTCTACGTTGCTAAACGCTTCTACTGTGTTCTTTTCCGATTCCTGAGGTTTATCTCTTGTAAGTAACTTTTACAAAAAATTTTGTTGGAATTCCTTTTGCTGGACTGGCGACCGTAAGTAACTGTCAAATTATTTTTCACTACAGGAGGTAAGAAGTAAACTATGTTCCATCCTTACAATGCGAATGGGTCCAAATTAACATGACAACTTTGAGCATATTATTGGAAACTTGCTACTTGTGGAGTATTTGGAGCAGAGTTCAAATATGATGTTTAAAGCTATCACGTTAAAGTGGATCCACGTGCAGTGTAAGGATGGAACGCAGTCTACTTTTATGTGTACCGAAAAATAATTTGCCAGTTACATGTAATATTACACATGTGCTTGAAAATGACAGGTTGTCGAAAATAAACAATCGCACAATTTAAGAAAAAGATTGTTTACATTACAGCCTTCTAGGGACCATCTTTTCTTTTACCAAGAATTTAGAGACTGTGGATCCCAAACAAAAAAGTTAAAATTTGTTTAAATACTCTCTCTTTCTTTACATAATTCGTTTTGACGTAAATTTAAGTACCAAATGTAGATTATTTTGCCACAGTTGTTTGGCTTCTCATTGTTATATCCTAATTCACGTATTGTTTGTTGCACGATCCTTAAAACCACAGTCACTGACTTCGAATAACATTTCACTCATGGAAACAAGCTCAGTAGTTAAATTTTTTTTATAATAATGGTTAAATACAGAAACTGATTCAACTTAGCTATATAATTTCGTTTTACGTCATTTACTTTCTGCAGATTTCTTACAGTATTTGTATAATACTAGCTTCTTCTTATCTTTGTCTTACCTGTTTCAAAGTATACAGGGTGTTACAAAAAGCTACGGCCAAACTTTCAGGAAACATTCCTCACACACAAAGAAAGAAAATATGTTATGTGGACATGTGTCCGGAAACGCTTATTTTGCTTGTTAGAGCAAATTTTATTACTTCTCTTCAAATCACATTAATCATAGAATGGAAACACACAGCAACAGAACGTACCAGCGTAACTTCACTTTGTTACAGGAAATGTTCAAAATGTCCTCCGTTAGCGAGGATACATGCATCCACCCTCCGTCGCATGGAATCCCTAATGCGCTTATGCAGCCCTGGAGAATGGCGTATTGTATCATAGCCGTCCACAATACGAGCACGAAGAGTCTCTACATTTGGTACCGGGCTTGCGTAGACAAGAGCTTTAAAATGCCACCAAAAATGAAAGTCAAGAGGGCTGAGGTCAGGAGAGCGTGGAGGCCATGCAATTGGTCCGCCTCTACCAATCCATCGGTCACCGATTGTTGAGAAGCGTACGAATACTTCGACTGAAATGTGCAAGAGCTCCATCGTGCATGAACCACATGTTGCGGCGTACTTGTAAAGGCACATGTTGTAGCAGCACAGGTAGAGTATCCCGTATGAAATCATGATAACGTGCTCCATTGAGTGTAGGTGGAAGAACAAGGGGCCCAATCAAGACATCACCAAATGTGCCTGCCCAAACGTTCACAGAAAATCTGTGTTGATGACGTGATTGCACAATTGCGTGCGGATTCTCGTCAGCCAACACATGTTGATTGTGAAAATTTACAATTTGATCACGTTGGAATGAAGCCTCATCCGTAAAGAGAACATTTGCACTGAAATGAGGATTGACACATTGTTGGATGAACCATTCGCAGAAGTGTACCCGTGGAGGCCAATCAGCTGCTGATAGTGCCTGCACATGCAGTACATGGTACGGAAACAACTGGTTCTCCCGTAGGACTCTCCATACAGTGACGTGGTCAACGTTAACTTGTACAGCAGTAACTTCTCTGACGCTGACATTAGGGTTATCATCAACTGTACGAAGAATTGCCTCGTCCATTGCAGGTGTCCTCGTCGTTCTAGGTCTTCCCCAGTCGCGAGTCATAGGCTGGAATGTTCCGTGCTCCCTAAGACGCCAATCAATTGCTTCGAACGTCTTCCTGGCGGGACACCTTCGTTGTGGAAATCTGTCTCGATACAAACGTACCGCACCACGGCTATTGCCCCGTGCTAATCCATACATCAAATGGGCATCTGCCAACTCCGCATTTGTAAACATTGCACTGACTGCAAAACCACGTTCGTGATGAACACTAACCTACGTACTGATATGCTTGATTCTAGTACTGTAGAGCAATGAGTCGCATGTCAACACAAGCACCGAAGTCAACATTACCTTCCTTCAGTTGGGCCAACTGGCGGTGAATGGAGGAAGCACAGTACATACTGACGAAACTAAAATGAGCTCTAACATGGAAATTAAGCGTTTCCGGACACATGCCCACATAACATCTTTTCTTTATTTGTGTGTGAGGAATGTTTCCTGAAAGTTTGGCCGTACCTTTTTGTAACACCCTGTATATTTTCCAGTAATTTGGTTACTCTTCTATTTGCGAGTATACTCAACCATGTCACGCCTTTGTGGTGTTTACGCGAAGTGTTAGCAGAATAAGAGTGGAAAATTACTGATGCACCTGTTTCGGCCAAACGAGACGTTGCTGTGTTTACTCCAGTACTAATGAACTACGTTTAATCGTCATTACGACGGTTTTTGTTTCACTTATTCAGGCTGTGTTTTATCTGAACTTTCATTTCAACAAAAGTTTTACGTATTCCGGTGGTATTAAAATACCACGTACACTGCACTTGTTCCATTGCATTATTGTATTGTTATTTTTGGAATAAATATGGATGTACCAAAGTATTCTGTTTCATCCATATAAATACACCTATTCCAATACTTACTCAGTTCTTTTGCTTACCTTAGCTACTTACCTTAGCTACTATTGCTACAAGTCGTTCGCGAGTAGTTCTCGTTATTATAGAAGATTCCAGAAGACAGCTGTATTACATTCTCCAGTGTGACGGTATCAAAATTAGGACACTAAATTATTGATGCTCAATATGAAGCCAACAAGCCACTACACCCTGTCATCGATCTGAAGTGATTGGAAGAAATAACGAGATGGTAGAGGTGGTTATGGTGCTAAAGAGAACTTCATTATGGTGGTGATGGTCACAAAATAAATAATAGTAATATAATGATTGAAATATTAAAATTGAAAAACATACAATTTAATTAAATATACAAAAGTTATTACTCATTTATGAACACAATTATAGCAAGTCTACAATATGTACTTTCTGAGCAGACTGCTTATACTAACAGTGTATTGATAATATTATAACGACAATGGTTATTAATGGGAACCTGGTACAACTCCCAGGGCTAGTTTGGCTTACTCACTGCCCATAACAACACAGAGTTCTGCACTGAGAGCTACACTATATGGCGGTCCACTCAGTCACACAGAACTGACATGCTACAGCAGTGGAGAGTGGCATAGTCCCTGGAAGAATCACTTCGCGACATCACACACACGGCAGGTTGGTGATGAGGTTGGCTGCAAGTTGACAAGGAGGATGCACTGTAACAGCAAAAATTCGAGCAGCTACATGAGAGGTAGCTACATGCTAGTCCTCAGCACATACACGGGGTCTGAGTGGTTGGTTGGCTGGGCACACAGTTCTCATCATCTTAATTGCCGTGGGTATGAAGAGGATGTATTGCAGTGGCAACACGTGAAGCTGTCACAGGAGAATCAGTGGCAGCAACAGCAGCGGTTAGGCATTTTGTTGTTGGCTGGCTGGGCCTGTGGATCTCAGACAGGCTCCATGGAGATGAATTGGATGTACTTCAGCAACGACAAGTGAGGTGGGCGAATTATCTCCAGCAGCACGGATGGATTCAGCATCACAAAGAACTGGTAGGCCTTGAGTGGTTGGCTGCTTCAGCAAGTGCTTCTTATCATCTTAGGCTGCTGCCTTGGGTCTGCAGAGAATGACCTGCAGTAGCAACATGTGTGGCTGGCACATGAGCACCACTATGAGCAGCGGCAGATAGGAGCTGGTCATCTGGTCGGTTTGTCCCATCACTCTCCCATCATCTCAGAGTGACTCCGTGGGGATGAAGAGGATGCACTCCAGCAGTGACAGGTGGGTCTGGCAGACAAGCAGCAGCTCCACACATAGGCTCATCATCAGAAGCACAGATTAGTGCTAAGTGTTCAGACGGCTGGGAACGTCGTTCTTTGACAGCCACAATGACAATGAAGTGGATGAACTGGAACAGTGACGACTGGGGCTGGTACTTGAGCACTACTATCAACAGCAGCAGGTAGGAGTTGACTGGCTGGTTGGTCGGTCCCACAGCTGTCCCGTCATCTCAGACGTGCTCCACTGGGATGAAGAGGGTGCACTTCTAGAGCAGCAGGTGGGGCTCACAGACGAACACCAACTGCACACTAGGGATCAAGATCAGAAGCAGCAGGTAAGTGTTGAGTGGTTGGTTATTTCTGCAGGTGGTTCTCATCATACGAGGCAGCCACTATGGGAATGAACAGTACGTATTTCAGCATAAATGAGTGTGGCTGGCATATAAACACAAGGAACAACAGCAACAGGTAGGACTAGATTGGCTGGATGGTTGGAATGATTTCTCATCATCTCAGACTGGCGCTATTGGGATGAAGGTGAGGCACTGTAGCAGTAACAGATGGTGCTGGCAGAATAGCACCAGCTGTACACATGAACCCACCATCTGAAGCACCAGGGAGATGGTTTGCTGCAGTGACTGGTTGGCTGGACAGGTGGTCCTCATCACAGGGATGAAGAGGATGTGCTACTGCTGTAACACCAACAGCACACACCGGCGGGGCAGCAGCAGCAGGTAGGAGTTGACTGGCTCGCTGGCTGGTCACTGGACTGTCGCCACCTCAGACGGCCTCCATGGGGATGAAGAGCACGCGCCGCAGCAGCAGCAGCGGCAGGTGGGGCAGGCACACCAGCACGAGCAGCACGCACGGGCTCAGCATCAGCAGCAGCGCCGCGTACAGCACCAGCGCCCACCACACGGGCGCAGCCTCCGACACCAGCATCCTCCTGCGGACACGATACCACACTCCAGTCAGGCTCGCAGCCGATGTGTAGTTTGTTCACAACGTCCTGAACCGATTCTCAGGAAGTTCAGGTAATGGAGGACGCAAACTCCGGCCATTGGCTCCCAGTAAATGGGCTGTCGAGGACGGAAGGGCGGTGTATGGGCAAGGAGCAGCGCTTTCGTCATGCAGTACTACACTACTCGCCATTAAAATTGCTACACCACGAAGATGACGTGCTACAGACGCGAAATATAACCGACAGGAAGAAGATGCTGTGATATGCAAATGATTAGCTTTTCAGAGCATTCACAAAAGGTTGCCGCCAGGGGCGACACCTACAACGTGCTGACATGAGGAAAGTTTACAACCGATTTCTCATATACAAACAGTAGTTGACCGGCGTTGCCTGGTGAAACGTTGTTGTGATGCCTCCTGTAAGGAGGAGAAATGCGTACCATCACGTTTCCGACTTTGATAAAGGTCGGATTGTAGCCTATCGCGATTGCGGTTTATCGTATCGCGACATTGCTGCTCGCGTTGGTCGAGATCCAATGACTGTTAGCAGAATATGGAATCGGTGGGTTTAGGAGGGTAATACGGAACGCCGTGCTGGATCCCAACGGCCTCGTATCACTAGCAGTCGAGATGACAGGCATCTTATCCGCGTGGCTGCAACGGATCGTGCAGCCACGCCTCGAACCCTTAGTCAACAGATGGGGACGTTGAATGACAACAACCATCTGCACGAACAGTTCGACGGCGTTTGCAGCAGCGTGGACTATCAGCTGCGGTTACCCTTGATGCTGCATCACAGACAGGAGCGCCTGCGATGGTGTACTCAACGACGAACCTGGGTGCACGAATGGCAAAACGTCATTTTTTCGGATGAATCCAAGTTCTTTTTACAGCATCATGATGGTCGCATACGTGTCTGGCGACATCGCAGTGAACGCAGATTGGAAGCGTGTATTCGTCATTGCGTATCACCCGGCGTGATGGTATGGGGTGCCACTGGTTACGTGCCTTGGTCACCTCTTGTTCGCGTGGACGGCACTTTGAACAGTGGACGTTACATTTCAGATGTGTTACGATCCGTGGCTCTGTCTTTCATTCGGTGCCTACGAAACCCTACATTTCAGCAGAATAATGCATGACCGCATGTTGCAGGTCCTGTACGGGGCTTTCTGGATACGGAAGGTCAGCACATTCTCCAGATCTCTCACCAATTGAAAACGTCTGGTCAATGGTGGCCGAGCAACTGGCTCGTCACAATACGCCAGTCACATTACTCTTGATGAACTGTGGTATCGTGTTGATGCTGCATGGGCAGCTTTACCTGTACACGCCATCCAAGCTCTGTTTGACTCAATGCCCAGGCGTATCAAGGCCGTTATTACGGCCAGAGGTGGTTCTTCTGAGTACAGATTTCTCACGATCTATGCACCCAAATTGCATTAAAATGTAATCACATGTCAGTTCTAGTATAATATAGTTGTCCAATGAATACCCGCTTATCATCTGCATTTCTTCTTGGTGTAGCAATTTTAATAGCCAGTAATGTAGCACTGCACATATATTTACTGGTTTTTCACAGAACGGCACAACAATCACTTCATAATGGCTATGATACAGATGAGTAATGTACTACTGGATTTCCAATGTTCGCAACAATGTGACACTGGACATTAGCAGGCTGAAAGCGACTGATTTCTGTTGACTTCTGCCGATCTACAACTAGGGAGTTCAGGACGTTGTGAATGAATAGTACGATGGGACATGGGTCTTTTTTCTTTTTTTTTACACAGAATGCCATAGATTTGGGATGAATAAAGCAAAAATTCAGTAAGCTGAAAAACGGGGTGAACTTTGTAAGTTGGCTGTTTATGTTTTCTTTATGTAAGTAGGCTGTTTATGTTTTCTTATTGGCAACGTTACGTAGCGCCCTATATGAAAATCACTGGCTGTGCTGTGTGCAGTCTGTGGCTAGTTTGCATTGTTGTCTGCCATTGTAGTGTTGGGCAGCGGCAGCTGGATGTGAAAAGCGCGTAGCGTTGCGCAGTTGGAGGTGAGCCGCCAGCAGTGGTGGATGTGGGGAGAGAGATGGCGGAGTTTTGAAATTTGTTATACTGGATATTATGAACTGCTATATATATTATGACTATTAAGGTAAATACATTGTTTGTTCTCTATTAAAATCTTTCATTTGCCAACTATCCCTATCAGTAGTTAGTGACTTCCGTAGTTTGAATCTTTTATTTAGCTGGCAGTAGTGGCGCTCGCTGTATTGCAGTAGTTCGAGTAACGAAGTTTTTGGTGAGGTAAGTGATTTGTGAAAGGTACAGGTTAATGTTAGTCAGGGCCATTCCTTTGTAGGGATTTCTGAAAGTCAGATTGCGTTGCGCTAAAAAAAATATTGTGTGTCAGTTTAAGCACAGTCTTGTATAAATGTTAAAAAGGGGACGTTTCAACTTAAGAGCAACAAGAATAAAGTACACAACGTTGAGCAGGTATTTTTTATTGTAGCTAGTGTCGCACATCCCGTCCATGTTTCAGCATGATAGAGGGGATGGCATAGCTGCTAGCGTTGGCTATTACGACAAATTTACCCTTCATAGTATTCTCCCATGTACTCATACATATATAAATCGGAATCGCGACTGGTGCGGTAGACTTGTACACGACATTTCTGCTTATGTTCTCTTCGAGGAGTGTGTGGTACATCGCGCTATCGGCATCCATAGTGGTACAGAGTTTGAACCTAAGGATACCTATGGCCTAAATGCCCTCTCAGCTGTTGAAGGGTTTAAAAATTTTATTACAAATGCATTACTCTACAACTGGGATGTACTCTCAGTGTAAAGAAATATTTTAAATCTACACGGGGGAACACGTTTTTTAACAGTTCCAAAAGGTTAAAATGGCTCTGAGCACTATGGGACATCTGAGGTCATCAGTCCCTAGACTTAGAACTAATTAAACCTAACTAACCTAAGGACATCACACACATCCATGCCCGAGGCAGGATCGAACCTGCGACCGTAGCAGCAGCGCGGTTCCGGACTGTAGTGCCTAGAACAGCTCGGTCATAGCGGCCGGGTTTTTAACAGTCTAATCTCAGCACTGAATGAATGCTCTAAGAGGTACTAAAAAAACATGTAAACAACTATGTTACAATTCACTGATATCGTCGGTAAATACCTGGCTAAGAACTGCACGTTTCAGAAAAGGATGGCAGCTGGTACTGTAGAAAATCGTCTGAACATTTTTGAGCCGTCTGTTACTGCAAGAAACGCCATGGAGGCTCTCGGGAAAAAGTGGAGGAGGTCGAACACACACAGAGAGAGAGAGAGAGAGAGAGAAAGAGAAAGAGAGAGAGAGAGAGTATTGGGTACTTCAAAAACGTTTGCTTCTGTTCTCTATAAAGTAAACCAAAAATTTAACAATGCGGGTTCGACTTCCGAAGATTACTGAACCACCGCCAAGGACTTGATAAACGAGTCGCTTACCAATATTTGCTGTTTTACAACAGTGCCATTCCTGGTACGAATTTGTATGATGTTCAAAATATTTGCCACGGTAATTTCAAATTTAGGAGCAAGATATAGTTAGTGTTATTTTTAACACTACTGACCAGAGTATAGGCTTCTTTTAGTTGCGTCGAAAACAAGTTTCAAGGGTGTTCTGTCGCACAATGGAAATGAAATGCCCGAAGAACCTGCTGAGTACTAGAGATGGGGGATCCGCTCTTGAACTAATTCATAGAGTTCAATCTTTCAAAGGAGTGAACAATCAGTGATTCAGAAAAAAAGAACGGTAGCTCCAAACGTTTCCCACGGCAGAGAGAGAGAGAGAGAGAGAGAGAGAGAGAGAGAGAGAGACGGAGCATATCAGCAGCGCCTCTGCTGGTCACAGCACAGTGCACGCCACACAACACAGCCAGCGCCGGCCTCTGCCCTGCTTCTACCTTGGCTGCCTGCATTGTGCAGTGCCCCATTGGATTTTGTGTTTCACATATGCCGTGGCGTCTCTGTGCGTCGTCTGCCGCGCAGTGTCTGGCGCAGCGTGACTTCGCATCGCACTCTGTCGCACGTCCTGCCCTCTGGGCAGTTGATGCGAGCAACAGGACAGAGAGCCACCTAGCGGATAACATAGGAACTACTTGCAAAAACCCGCTCGCAAGGGAACGAACTATTTGTCTCGGAGCGGGTAAGTTCACCGCTACCCCCTCCCTCGGAACTCGCCCGCTCAACGCTCGCCCCACCGTCTCGACTCTAGCCAGAGCGTCGAGCAAAGCGACTCAGGTGTCACTGTGGTCTCTGCGGTCTCAGCTCATGCAGTAATACAGCTCGCGGCTCGACCTGCTCGACTCAGCGCCTCTGCATCGGAGTTCGTCCCCACTGGATATTGTTCTTCGTAGTAATGCCGCTATGTATATTACATTATTATGTTATGTATACATCAATTGTTTTTATTTTATTTTTATTTGTTTAAACTGATTAAAATTAGGTTCCTGATGACTCCTCTTACTATAGGATTTTTATTATAGACACTCGAATTTACGCTTTAATTACGAGCGAACCGATAAACGTATCGCAAAATGTGATACACCAATATTTTCCTTGTTTTATTCTGCGTAAGGCTATATGCAGCACTTTCGTTTTACAGTCAAATTTATATTTTTTTTTCTTATTCTGGTACGGATTTTGCGATTTTAGGCGTCTTCGAAAGGAAACGTTCACTTTAAAAATATATGGCTTGCGATGTATTTGTATGAGGTTAATGAAATTTTAATACGTTATAGCCAAATATATTGTTAATGTAAATCTCAAGTTACAAAATTTTCCGATCACCCAAAAAACCACGATAGTGCAAAATAAACCAATAATCAAAAACTTTGTCATATCGTGGAAATTTCAATAAACAATACAAAATTCTTACTCATTATCTGTGTTACTTCAAAATAGGATCAAATAAGATCAAAATACAGGTATAGTACTGGAATAAACCAAGTTTAAAGGGCAATGTGCCTTCCATTTATTTTATATTGTAAATGAGTGGTGAGTCATGAAAAAGAGCTAATTCATTTCAGGGAGTGAACAGTTCTGATCCAATCTCTGAAAAGAACAGTTTTGCCCATCTCTACTGAGTACACCAAATTGACTAAAAAGAGTTATGAGATTTCAGTAAGTGAGGAAAATTCGTTGTGAAAACCTGGTATCTGGCGAAGATATATTACTTGTAGCACTCCACACCAAACTTGGCATAATGAAATCATTTGTAACGGTGATCCATCGGATGAATATGATAAAACGTTTCATACAAGCTGCCTGACACTGAAAGACGGTATGAATGAGAATGAGTGCCTTCCACATTTACCGATTACTGTTGGAGTACGATTCAAAACAATAAAGGCAGTGTAGAATAAAATGTACAGTTTATTACTTTATGGTGGTTCACTTTTGTCCGTTTTTCTGTGAATTTTCATTTAGGTTAAATAGTACATTGCAGATACTATGAAAATACTGTGTAATACGTTTGTTTCAGAACAGTCTCGATGTGGTATTAACATCGTAAAATGTTAATCTGTTCCTTGAGTTACAGTCGCTGTGTCCAAAGTATCCTCCTGAGGCTTGATGTCAGTATAGTGTTTTCTGTCCTGCTACCAAAGATTCTGCATTTTCCATCGTAATAACTGTGTTCTATTTGAATGGAGAGTATGGTGCAGCTATCTGGCGGGGGAAATGGTCACTACCATCACTTGGCGCCAGGTAACAGCTTTGTTTATGACGTGTTACTATGGCAGGTGAGTACTTCATTACTGTGTAGTTTTCGAAACTTATTTTACGAAAAACTGTACCTGTTGTAGACAATATCTGTATATATCGAAAAAGATTTCGTGCTTGCAGCCGGTCGTCTTTAGCTTCCATCCACGATATTTCGACTGGACAACTGCCAGCCATCCTCAGGTGAGCCATCGAAGACTGACGAAGACGCCCTCCGTTCCGCAATACATAGCATGCAGCGTGTATTCCGCGCATGCGTCAATATCATATTGATAGACGAACCACACCACCCGCCAGCTGGTGGAACTGCAGAACTCACCTATCTTCGGCGTTGACAATTGCCGCTGCCATGGGAGTTCATATAAAATGTAGACTGGCAAAGGCAAGGAAAGCGTTTCTGAAGAAGAGAAATTTGTTAACATTGAATGTAGATTTAAGTGTTAGGAAGTCATTTCTGAAACTATTTGTATGGAGTGTAGCCATGTATGGAAGTGAAACATGGACGGTAAATAGTTTGGACAAGAAGAGAATAGAAGCTTTTGAAATGTGGTGTTACAGAAGAATGCTGAAGATTAGATTGGTAGATCACATAACTAATGAGGAAGTATTGAATAGGATTGGGGAGAAGAGAAGTTTGTGGCACAACTTGACCAGAAGAAGGGATCGGTTGGTAGGACATGTTCTGAGGCATCAAGGGATCACCAATTTAGTATTGGAGGGCAGCGTGGAGGGTAAAAATCATAGGGGGAGACCAAGAGATGAATACACTAAGCAGATTCAGAAGGATGTAGGTTGCAGTTGGTACTGGGAGATGAAGAAGCTTGCACAGGATAGAGTAGCATGGAGAGCTGCATCAAACCAGTCTCAGGACTGAAGACCACAACAACAACAATGGGAGTTCTCTGACGTCTTCGTCTGGAGCAAATCTTAGAGATGACGGAGTTCCACGGATTATCTAGCTGGTAGCCATTGTCACGGTTCATAAGGTTGTCTGTCATGCGAATTTCCACTGATTCTTTTATGACAGAGTCCCAAAAGGATGTTGCTGTGGCCAAAATTGTTGTCTTGTCGTACTCCATTGAGTCCAGTGGAAATGCAATACTCAGCAATTGCAGACTTGCTAGGTTGCAAAAGGCGAGTACAGCGTTGATGTTCAGTGCAACGTTCTTCTACTGTTCGCAATGTTTGTCGAATATATGACATGCCACACTGACAAGGTATTTTATACATTCCCGCCTTCCGCAATACCAGATCGTCTTTCACTGATCCCAACAGGTCGGAAATCTTCGATGGTGGACGGAAAATCACTTTCAGTTCGAAACCGTGGAGGATTCTGGCAATTTTGAAGGAAATGTTGCCAACAAAGGGAAGAAAAACTAAAGATTTAGTAGGCGTGCTCTCTTCTTTCTCCACTTCCTGTTCCTTTGGCTTAATTGCAAGGCCATACAGGTGTTAAGCGCTTGATCGTGTCTGGAGACATCGAGGAAGACTTCAGGAGTGTAGATGTCTTCCGGAGGTACATAAAGACGGACTAGCCTTCCGGCCAATAGTGAGCAATATTAGGGCCCCCACATACGAATTAGCCAAACATCTTGCATCCTTGCTGAGGCCATTTGTGGGCAAATTTCCACATCACATACGAAACTCGGCCGATTTCATCAACAGACTGGGGGCTCTCCGCCTTAGTTCTTCTGATCTCTTAGTTAGTTTTCACGTGGTGTGTCTTTTTTTACATAGGTACCCCTCGCAGACTCCTTGGCACTGATTGGCAATAAGCTTCAGGTGGGAATCACTGCTTCGTTTCGCCACGCTCTCTCCTCAATATAATTTATGTTCAACAAAGAATATTTTGAGCAGATTGACGGCGTCGCCATGGATAGCCCCTTGTCTCCCTTTCCCAGGTATCAGGGTGAGATGCAGGTACAAGTAGATGTTCCAGTACTGCAGCAAACGGGAAGCAGATGGACGCTGACTCAGTTCAAGACAAATACACTCCTGGAAATGGAAAAAAGAACACATTGACACCGGTGTGTCAGACCCACCATACTTGCTCCGGACACTGCGAGAGGGCTGTACAACCAATGATCACACGCACGGCACAGCGGACACACCAGGAACCGCGGTGTTGGCCGTCGAATGGCGCTAGCTGCGCAGCATTTGTGCACCGCCGCCGTCAGTGTCAGCCAGTTTGCCGTGGCATACGGAGCTCCATCGCAGTCTTTAACACTGGTAGCATGCCGCGACAGCGTGGACGTGAACCGTATGTGCAGTTGACGGACTTAGAGCGAGGGCGTATAGTGGGCATGCGGGAGGCCGGGTGGACGTACCGCCGAATTGCTCAACACGTGGGGCGTGAGGTCTCCACAGTACATCGATGTTGTCGCCAGTGGTCGGCGGAAGGTGCACGTGCCCGTCGACCTGGGACCGGACCGCAGCGACGCACGGATGCACGCCAAGACCGTAGATGTAGAGGTAATTTCGGGAGTACCGCAAGGAAGCGTGATAGGACCTTTATTGTTTACAATATACATAAATGACTTAGTTGACAACATCGGTAGCTCTGTGAGGCTATTTGCAGATGACACGGTTGTCTACAAGAAAGTAGCAACATAAGAAGGCTCGTACGTACTCCAGGAAGACCTGCAGAGGATTAATGCATGGTGCGACAGCTGGCAGCTTTCCCTAAACGTAGATAAATGTAATATAATGCGCATACATAGGGGCAGAAATCCATTCCAGTACGATTATGCCATAGGTGGTAAATCATTGGAAGCGGTAACGACCGTAAAATACTTAAGAGTTACTATCCGGTGCGATCTGAAGTGGAATGATCACGTAAAACAAATAGTGGGAAAAGCAGGCGCCAGGTTGAGATTCATAGGAAGAATTCTAAGAAAATGTGACTCATCGACGAAAGAAGTAGCTTACAAAACGCTTGTTCGTCCGATTCTTGAGTATTGCTCATCAGTATGGGACCCTTACCAGGTTGGATTAATAGAAGAGATAGACATGATCCAGCGAAAAGCAGCGCGATTCGTCATGGGGACATTTAGTCAGCGCGAGAGCGTTACGGAGATGCTGAACAAGCTCCAGTGGCGGACACTTCAAGAAAGGCGTTACGCAATACGGAGAGGTTTATTATCGAAATTACGAGAGAGCACATTCCGGGAAGAGATGGGCAACATATTACTACCGCCCACATATATCTCGCGTAATGATCACAACGAAAAGATCCGAGAAATTAGAGCAAATACGGAGACTTACAAGCAGTCGTTCTTCCCACGCACAATTCGTGAATGGAACAGGGAAGGGGGGATCAGATAGTGGTACAATAAGTACCCTCCGCCACACACCGTAAGGTGGCTCGCGGAGTATAGATGTAGATGTAGATGTAGATGTAGAAGACCGTAGGATCCTACGCAGTGCCGTAGGGGACCGCACCGCCACTTCCCAGCAAATTAGGGACACTGTTGCTCCTGGGGTATCGGCGAGGACCATTCGCAACCGTCTCCATGAAGCTGGGCTACGGTCCCGCACACCGTTAGGCCGTCTTCCGCTCACGCCCCAACATCGTGCAGCCCGCCTCCAGTGGTGTCGCGACAGGCGTGAATGGAGGGACGAATGGAGACGTGTCGTCTTCAGCGATGAGAGTCGCTTCTGCCTTGGTGCCAATGATGGTCGTATGCGTGTTTGGCGCCGTGCAGGTGAGCGCCACAATCAGGACTGCATACGACCGAGGCACACAGGGCCAACACCCGGCATCATGGTGTGGGGAGCGATCTCCTACACTGGCCGTACACCACTGGTGATCGTCGAGGGGACACTGAATAGTGCACGGTACATCCAAACCGTCATCGAACCCATCGTTCTACCATTCCTAGACCGGCAAGGGAACTTGCTGTTCCAACAGGACAATGCACGTCCGCATGTATCCCGTGCCACCCAACGTGCTCTAGAAGGTGTAAGTCAACTACCCTGGCCAGCAAGATCTCCGGATCTGTCCCCCATTGAGCATGTTTGGGACTGGATGAAGCGTCGTCTCACGCGGTCTGCACGTCCAGCACGAACGCTGGTCCAACTGAGGCGCCAGGTGGAAATGGCATGGCAAGCCGTTCCACAGGACTACATCCAACATCTCTACGATCGTCTCCATGGGAGAATGGCAGCCTGCATTGCTGCGAAAGGTGGATATACACTGTACTAGTGCCGACATTGTGCATGCTCTGTTGCCTGTGTCTATGTGCCTGTGGTTCTGTCAGTGTGATCATGTGATGTATCTGACCCCAGGAATGTGTCAATAAAGTTTCCCCTTCCTGGGACAATGAATTCACGGTGTTCTTATTTCAATTTCCAGGAGTGTAGTACTTGATAACACGCTGTTACTTTGTCAAGTAAACTACCAATAAAGTCCTTATTTTTTCACTTTTCACTCTGTTTCTAACTCTTGCTCAATGTCTCCAGGACTCAGCGTGCATTGTAACAGACACTCCTCAAACTCTTGAATTTCAACGGATATTTATTGTCAACAACAGAGACGTCTTGAAGACGTAATCCAAGAACAATGACAAGGAAGACAGTGCGAAGAGATGCTACTCCACGACAACGCCCGCCCATATTCTGCTAGACTGACAGGAAATACTACACAGGAGTTGGGGGTGGAAAGTCGTTCTGCACCTACCTTATTCACCTGATCTTGTGCCCTCAGATTTTCACCTCTTCCGCTCTCTATTGAATGACCTTCAAGGAACTTCACTTTCGAATGAAAATGCGCCCCGGCCATGGATCGACGAGTTCTTTGCCTCAAAAACATTATTTCTACAATCAAGGAATCGAAAAGTTACCTCAGCGTTGGTAAATAGTGAAGGATAATACATTATTTATGACTAAAGTATCTGTTGTGTGTATCTGTTGTGTTTATTAAACTTATGAAAAAACGCTTCGAACTTACGCACCAACCCAGTAGCACGGGTTGGTGTACCGACGTCTGTCAAGCAAACGCACTTCGACTCGATTACCAGCTGGATCAAAGCCAGAGCTCGCAACACAGTGTATTAAGTTTCGCACGCTGCATACTCCTAAATCACCCACAAGTTTAGTGATGTATTCTTGCTACAATACTGTGCACGCAGACTCGTATTCTTCGGGGTGCTGCGACATTAACAGCCAATGATGTTGTTGCTAGTCACTCACTGAACTTACTGAGCGCTGCAGGCCTGCAGGGCTAGTGGTAGAGTACAATGGCTGAGCCATGGGACAAGGAGACGTACGACTCAACATGACAAGGGATTGTCAGGTCCTGGGAGGCGTATCAGCAACAGCAAATTAAGCTAATCAGCAATGCGTTTTTTCGGAAACAATGCAGTATTTATCATAGGAGAAGAAGGCGTTATGACAAATCAAGAAGGCTCTTCGAAGACAGTGTTTAACAAACAAGTTTTAATTTTCGCTGACAGACATCACCCACAGTTACGAATGCTTTTCACATGTTACTTGAATGGTAAAACTGAAATCACAAATTAGCCAGCTTACTACAGACAGATACTTATACAAGGGGCGTTTGAAAATCCCGTGCAAAGTCCGAGAGACGGAACCACCGGCGCGTATCGAGGTCACGTTTCGTTAGTAGCATCTTTGGAAAGAACGCGCACCAAGTTTCAGCCATATTGGTCTATTTCTTTGTGTTTGGCATTCGTGTGAATCAAGGAAGTCGGGTGATTGTCAAAAAATGGACGGCAAATAATTTCGTGTGGTGATTAAACATTACTTCATGAAAGGCAGAACGCCTCAGGAAACTAAAGAGAAGCTTGATAAACATTACGGTGACTCTGCACCTTCCATTAGGACAGTTTATAAGTGGTTTCAAAATTTTCGGAGTGGCCATATGGGTACAAGTGTTGCTGAACTTTCTGGACGCCCTGTGGAGGTTACGACTCCAGAAATCATTGATAAAATCCATGATATGGTGATGGATGACAGAAGAGTTAAGGTGTGTGAGATTGCTAGTGCTGTGAGCATCTCGACTGCACGGGTACATAATAATTTGCATAAACATTTGGACATGAGAAAGCTATCCACAAGATGGGTTCTGCTATTGCTCACGCTTGCCCAAAACCGGAATCGTGTGAAGTGTTGCAAGGATGGTTTGCAGCTCTTCAGGGAGAATTCGCAGGACTTTAAGCGTCGTTTCGTCACTGTGGATGAAACATGAATACATTACTATACTCCTGAGACCAAACAACTAAACAATGGGTTACCAAGGGAGACTCTGCACCAAATAAGGCAAGGCCATTCCTTCGGCCGGGAAGGTTGTGGCGACTGTCTTCCGGGATTCGCAAAGGATAATCCTCATCGATTTTCTGTAAAAGGGTAAAACTATTACAGGTGAATATTATTCATCGTTACTGGACCGTTTGAAAACCGAGCTGCACGAAAAACGCCGGCGATTGGACAGCAAAAATGTCCTTTTCCATCACGACAATGCATCAGCACACACCCCAGCAGTTGTGGTCGTAAAATTAATAGAAATAGGATTCCAAAACGTTTCACATCCTCCCTATTCTCCCGAGTTGGATCCCTCGGACTACTATTTGTTCCCCAATTTGAAGAAATGTCAGGCGGGACAAAGATTTCATTCAAACGAGGAGGTGATTGCAGCAACTAATAGCTGTTTTGCAGACTTGGACAATTCCTATTATTCGGAAGGGACCAACAAATTAGAACAGCGTTGGATGAAGTGTGTAAGCCTAAAAGGAGACTATGTCGAAAAATAAGAAAGGCTTACCCCAAACACTTAAGTAGTTTTTACTTTTGCACGGACTTTTCAAACGCCCTTCGTATGTTAGAACTCTGGTTGAACACGTCCTCCCTTAAGGGCAGATGCGCAAAACTATAGGCCTATATCTCTGACGTCGATCTGTTGTAGAATTTTAGAACATGTGTTTTGCTCGAGTATCATGTCGTTTTTGGAAACTCAGAATCTGCTATGTAGGAATCAACATGGATTCCGGAAACAGCGATCGTGTGAGACCCAACTCGCTTTATTTGTTCATGAGACCCAGAAAATATTAGATACAGGCTCCCAGGCAGATGCTATTTTTCTTGACTTCCGGAAGGCGTTCGATACAGTTCCGCACTGTCGCCTGATAAACAAAGTAAGAGCCTACGGAATATCAGACCAGCTGTGTGGCTGGATTGAAGAGTTTTTAGCAAACAGAACACAGCATGTTGTTATCAACGGAGAGACGTCTACAGACGTTAAAGTAACCTCTGGCGTGCCACAGGGGAGTGTTATGGGACCATTGCTTTTCACAATATATATAAATGACCTAGTAGATAGTGTCGGAAGTTCCATGCGGCTTTTCGCGGATGATGCTGTAGTATACAGAGAAGTTGCAGCATTAGAAAATTGTAGCGAAATGCAGGAAGATCTGCAGCGGATAGGCATTTGGTGCAGGGAGTGGCAACTGACCCTTAACATAGACAAATGTAATGTATTGCGAATACATAGAAAGAAGGATCCTTTATTGTATGATTATATGATAGCGGAACAAACACTGGTAGCAGTTACTTCTGTAAAATATCTGGGAGTATGCGTGCGGAACGATTTGAAGTGGAATGATCATATAAAATTAATTGTTGGTAAGGCGGGTACCAGGTTGAGATTCATTGGGAGAGTCCTTAGAAAATGTAGTCCATCAACAAAGGAGGTGGCTTACAAAACACTCGTTCGACCTATACTTGAGTATTGCTCATCAGTGTGGGATCCGTACCAGATCGGGTTGACGGAGGAGATAGAGAAGATCCAAAGAAGAGCGGCGCGTTTCGTCACGGGGTTGTTTGGTAACCGTGATAGCGTTACGGAGATGTTTAACAAACTCAAGTGGCAGACTCTGCAAGAGAGGCGCTCTGCATCGCGGTGTAGCTTGCTCGCCAGGTTTCGAGAGGGTGCGTTTCTGGATGAGGTATCGAATATATTGCTTCCCCCTACTTATACCTCCCGAGGAGATCACGAATGTAAAATTAGAGAGATTAGAGCGCGCACAGAGGCTTTCAGACAGTCGTTCTTCCCGCGAACCATACGCGACTGGAACAGGAAAGGGAGGTAATGACAGTGGCACGTAAAGTGCCCTCCGCCAAACACCGTTGGGTGGCTTGCGGAGTATAAATGTAGATGTAGATGTAGATGTAGGTATGCGGAAGCGACCAAAATTATGAATAAATTTTTATTGGCACTTCATTTCCTACATCGTATGGAAATTTCTATTCGTGAGTATTACGTTCCTATTCGACTCGTAAGTGTGATAAAAATGCAGTCAGAATGTGGGGAATATCCAGAACTTCTACAAAAGTGTTTGCAGGGAAAAACTCACAATTCTAATGAAAGTTACAACTCTCTGATAAGAAAACCATGCTTCAAGGCAAGACTTGTTTCCACGAATGCTGATGAAGCTGCAGCGTATGACGCTTGTTCAGTTCTTAACTATGCTAATCTTGGCAGACTACGGATGCTACAGAGGTTAAGATTTGATATCGACAACAGAAGAACTGATGCAGCTGGCTTTATTGTTACTCGATTTGAAAGTCAGGTTAACCTAAGCGGACAAGCTAAGAAAAAGAGTGCTTGAAGATGAAGAGTAGAACGCATATGGTTTGTACCATTGGTAGTTCTCATAGATGAAGTAAGGCCTAATACAAACACTGTCAAATCTTTGATTCAGGTTTCCGATAACTTACATTTTGGCAACTTTATGTACTTTCTCCTCACAAACCGTTAACATTATACTATTTCCATTCGGCATGAAATTAGTCAGTACTATAGTGAAACATTCTATGAAAGGAATTTACTACAATAGTAAGGCATTTATGTAAGGAAAAAGCCTAATATTGTTTTTTTCATAGGATTTAGGAGAGCTGCAAAATCTAGAAAAAGATATTTATAAAAATGGTGTATCAAACTCTGCATAAAAATACATTAATTTCGTTCTGAAAGATTTTTCAAAAAATAAACAAAATTTCAATTGTTTATAATTAAAAACGCATACCTTTAATAAGTACGAAAACGCATATGTGTATCCATATAACACTTCTTAGCAACTGTGCCAACTTCGCTACATTGCCTTGAAAATTTTGGTCTTCGTTAGGTTTCTTTCAGAATATTGCAGGTTCACATACGTCTCTCCTTAAACTTAGGTGATGATACTTTTAATCGGGACTTCTGGCTGAGCACTTTTCTTGAAACTTTCGGATATCATAACAAAACTTAGCCCTAGAGAGAAATCTCGATTACAAGAAATACAACTAATATTACAATGTACCTTCACTACGCTCCTGCAACGGGTACCTTAATTTCCAGCTGCACACTCAAATATACGTATTTAACAAATGATTAAACAAAATTTAGTTTATGCATCCCACGCTTATCCTGGTGTCGCCTGACATGGAGCTTCATTGTATCACTGTTTCGAACAGCAATAGGAGTTATTCTCTTTTGATCAGAGGTAGTAAGACTTAAGTCTAGGACAGACTTAAGTTCAGAATAGAGACGGTTAAGTGAAGGAAAGCAAGACTTTATTCGGTTTTAGGTGACAGAGTAAAATTGCGACATCTACCACAGAATGAAATTCATAATGGCGAGAACTGTTTAAGTTGACAATGACTAACACTATTATTCAGCGAGATATAAAAATAACTTAAGCTTTTAACTGACACTCTGCTGTCCTTTAAAGCCATTCGATAACTTCCACAGAAAGAGGCATTCAGTGATATAGTAACGTTAATGTTCGCTGCAAAAATTTACGTGGAAAACGCTGGAAAACGTGCCAAAATCTCGATGTATGCCGACAGTGCCTATTCCGTCCCAAGCGGAGGACTGGGGCTCAATTCCCAGTCCTTCCGAGAATTTTTCCTTGGTGTGTGACTGGAACTGAGGGCATTCACCGTTGTTGAGTCTGACTATGGAGCTACTAGAATTGAAAGTAACCGATCCAAGACGAGGGTAAACAATGAATGCCGGGAGAGCGATGTGCTGATCCCAAGGCGCTCCACACAGCATCCTGATCGCGCCATTTGGCAGAGGATGACATGGCGGTCGTTCGTCATCGAGTGGTCCTGTGCGCCTGATCTCAAAGTTAAAGAAAAATGGATGGAGGCGTATGTTGGTGCATATCCAGAGTGACGTTGTGGCACGACAGTTGGAGATTGTCTCAGGATCAGAAGGACGAGGATTTCTCGCACCGGAAGTACTCTTGCTCCATGATAATTCAAAACCAAACCAGCTCACACCTACTGAAAACGCAATCGTAATATGAAGGCTGACAACTATCTTCCGCCTTTTACTATGCACCATCAGACTTCCACTTACCCGGACATTTGAAAGACGCCTACTGGGGAGAAAAGTAGCAGATGGTGGCGTGATCATGGGAGTATCGTCACGGGACAAGCCAAATAGTGTTTTCCTTTCCGTTTCGAGAGGATATTTACGAAGACGTGGACAGGTAGTGTCTTGCAAAGCAGGACCGCTCTGCAAAAACACCAAGGCAAAAACTATTCTTATACGCACTATCACGTGAAATTGTACAACAATACTGTTTTTAAAGCCATAAGAACCTCAGAAACATGTTCATGTTTTATGTGAATTTTTTCATGTTTTCTTCAATTTTTTCTCACTTATTTATGGAACGCTATTTTGCTCGATAATATCTTGCTTCCAAAGTTAGTGTTTCCTCTTTAAAATCTGGGAAAGCAACGACTGCTGAGAGGTACACTATGTGATCAAAAGTATCCGGACACCTGGCTGAAAATGACTTACAAGTTCGTGGCGCCCGCCATCGCTAATGCTGGAATTCAATATGATGTTGGTCCAATCTTAGCCTTGATGACAGCTTCCACTCTCGCAGACATACGTTCAACCAGGTGCTGGAAGGTTTCTTGGGGAATGGCAGCCCATTCTTCACGGAGTGCTGCACCGAGGAGAGATATTGATGTCGGTCAGTGAGGCCTGACACGAAGTCGGCGTTCCAAAACATCCCAAAGGTTTTCTATAGTACCCAGGTCAGATGTTATTGTCGTGCAACCACTACGTCACAGGCCGTGCATTATGAACAGGTGCTCGATCGTGTTGAAAGATGCAATCGCCATCCCTGAATTGCTCTTCAATAGTGGGAAGCAAGAAGGTGCTTAAAACATTAATGTAGGCCTGTGCTGTGACAGTGCCACGGAAAACAACAAGGGGTGCAAGCCAATCCACCGCCTCCGAATTTTACTGTTGGCACTACACACGCTGGCAGATGACGTTCACGGGGCATTCGCCATTCTCACACCCTGCCATCGGATCGCCACATTGTGTACCGTGATTCGTCACTCTACGCAACGTTTTTGCACTGTTCAATCGTCCAATGTTTACGCTCCTTACACCAAGCGAGGTGTCGTTTGGCATTTACGGGCGTGATGTGTGGCTTATGAGCAACCGCTCGACCATCAAATCCAAGTTTTCTCACCTCCTTCCTAAATATCAGTACTTGCAGTGTATCCTGATGCAGTTTGGAATTCCTGCGTGATGGTCTAGATAGGTGTCTGCCTATTACACACTACGATCCTCTTAAACTGTCGGCAGTTTCTGGCAGTCAATAGACGAGATCGTCGTGTACGCTTTTGTGCTGTACGTATCCCTCCTCGTTTCCACTTCACTATCACTTCGGAAACAGTGGACCTAGGGATGTTTAGGAGTGTGGAAATCTCGTGTACAGACGTATGACAAAAGTGACACCCAATCACCTGACCACGCTCTAAGTCCGAGAGTTCCGCGGAGCGCCCCATTCTGCTCTCTCACGATGTCTAATGACTACTGAGACCGCTGATATGGAGTACCTGGCAGAAGGTGGCAGCACAATGAGCCCAATATGAAAAACGTATGTTTTTGGTGGTGTTCGGATACTTTTGATCACATGGTGTATTTCACCACACCAAACAAAATGCGTAACAAATGTGGATTAAAAGAACATAGTGTGGTCGATAATAATGGAGTGCTACGACAAGGAGATGATTCATGTTCCGCTGCCACAGCATGTCTCCAGTGAGCCGAACATGAGTGTCAACTCTAGCCAAATCATCGAACTCCTGAAACTAAGTCACACTAACAGCTGCATGTTTTGTTAATTGAAGTATTTAACGTCTCGTACTGCTAACTAAAATCAAGAGACATTCATAGTATTTATCGACCGATAAAGAGCGTTAGTCAGTGTAAAATGATTCAAAATGTTAGAAATACTCTGGAAAACAGTTGTAACCTATAGTGAAGGACGAGTAATATGTCAAGAGGGAACAATAACATGCGGCTGCTCTCGGCGGAGGTTCGAGTCCTCCCTCGGGCATGGGTGTGTGTGTGTGTGTGTTTGTCCTTAGGATAATTTAGGTTAAGTAGTGTGTAAGCTTAGGGAGTGATGACCTTAGCAGTTAAGTCCCAAAAGATTTCACACACATTTGAACATTTGATTTTGAACAATAACATCTCAAGACCAAGAAAGGATTCTCGGTTAAAAGAGGTGGAAGACAGGGCTGCAGTCTTTCGCCCTACTCTTCAGTCTACACATCCAAGGAGCAATGACTTAAGGGGCTCCGGAACGCCCTATACTTGCAATGTTAAAATAACGCTTATAAATTACATCTTTCCTCACAAAGTATTTGAGGTAGGAAGTTGAACTTCTTACAGATTATTTATTGGAATATGGGCTACAACTTAACACAGGGATTTTACAAAATTTTAGTTCAGTTATTAAAGATGATTTTTTTTCAATTGTAATGAAAATTCACAACATTTTTTTGCAATTTTTTATTTATATATTCAAAAATATACAGTTTTTTTTGGAAAAAGGCTGTGTTAAATTATGCAGAAGGTACTGTGTAACATTTACTGAAAGTTTGAAACAAATATGTTTGGAAGATCCTTAGAAAACATGTAATTAGTATGAGAAAATAAGAGTTTTGGGAATCGAGCGACAAAGATTGGATTAACTTTTTAGTGCATTCCAAGTCCTTAGGATGAATTATCTTCATCCTCTGCAAACTCCTCCTCCAGCTTCCTCTTGTTCCTCCTCCTGTTTACTCTTGCTTGTATTTCTAGACTCATTACAGCCCTGTCTGCAGCCCGAAGGCGTTCCTTGTCTAAAGCAAGCATCGCTCGTACCATGTTAGAACCTATCTTCATTCCCATATTTCTAAATACCTTGCACCTTATAATGTTGCCATCATTGAAAGTCGCAACAGCAACTTTACTTTTACTCATTATTATACTTCAACAAAACAGAGATTCAAGAAACAGAATTAATTACGAATATTTTCGAGATAACGACAGAGTAAATAAACATGAAACAATCGACAATCACACCAGCGATATATATTGAACCATCACAGGTTAGCCACAACACATACTTTATCTCACATCACTAAAATGTACCTGATGAACACGGACGTTAATAATAACACCATTTGACAGCAGTTTAACAGCGCCACAGTGGGTCACGCCCATGTAGTACACATTTCAAAAAAAATTTAAAAATAGTTGTAGTCTTCGGAATTGACTAAATTATATATCTATTAAAAGGTAATAGTCTGCAGATTCAGAAAACGCAAAAAAGTAAAAATTGAACTTTTCATGATTTTGAGCCTTTCCTGAGCCCCTTAAACAAAAGGAAAGTTGAGGAGTGGGATCAAAATTCAGGGTGACAGGATATCAATGATACGATTCGCTGATGACACAGCTATCCTCAATAAAAGTGAGGCAGAATTGCAGGTTCGGTTGAAATGAAATTAACTGTCTAACGAGCACACAATGTGGAATGATAGTAAAATTGAAGAAATACGAAAGTAATGAGATGAGCGGAAGTGACTGTAGCGATTAATTAACATCAGTATCTGAGTAGGCGAACTGAAGGACTTATTCTGCCTTGGAAGCAATCAACACATGATGGACGAAGCAAGGAGGACATAAAAAGCCGGCAAAGGGGGTATTCCTGGCCAAAAGAAGTCCACTAGCACCAAACATTGCCCGCAATTTGAGGAAGAAATTTCTAAAAATGTACGATTAGAGCACAGTAAAGTATTGTAGTGAATCATGGACCGTAGGGCCACAGGAAAAGAAGCGAATCTAAGCGTTTAATATGTTGGCCTATAGGCTAAACTAAAGTCGTCCGAACAGGTCTCGGTAGCCCCAGCGGTACCGACTGACCGCCGTGCCATCCTCAGACGACTGTCGTCATACAGGGTGTTTCAAAAATGACCGGTATATTTGAAACGGCAATAAAAACTAAACGAGCAGCGATAGAAATACACCGTTGGTTGCAATATGCTTGGGACAACAGTACATTTTCAGGCGGACAAACTTCCGAAATTACAGTAGTTACAATTTTCAACAACAGATGGCGCTGCAAGTGATGTGAAAGATATAGAAGACAACGCAGTCTGTGGGTGCGCCATTCTGTACGTCGTCTTTCTGCTGTAAGCGTGTGCTGTTCACAACGTGCAAGTGTGCTGTAGACAACATGGTTTATTCCTTAGAACAGAGGATTTTTCTGGTGTTGGAATTCCACCGCCTAGAACACAGTGTTGTTGCAACAAGACGAAGTTTTCAACGGAGGTTTAATGTAACCAAAGGACCGAAAAGCGATACAATAAAGGATCTGTTTGAAAAATTTCAACGGACTGGGAACGTGACGGATGAACGTGCTGGAAAGGTAGGGCGACTGCGTACGGCAACCACAGAGGGCAATGCGCAGCTAGTGCAGCAGGTGATCCGACAGCGGCCTCGGGTTTCCGTTCGCCGTGTTGCAGCTGCGGTCCAAATGACGCCAACGTCCACGTATCGTCTCATGCGCCAGAGTTTACACCTCTATCCGTACAAAATTCAAATGCAGCAACCCCTCAGCGCCGCTACCATTGCTGCACGAGAGACATTCGCTAACGATATAGTGCACAGGATTGATGACGGCGATATGCATGTGGGCAGCATTTGGTTTACTGACGAAGCTTATTTTTACCTGGACGGCTTCGTCAATAAACAGAACTGGCGCATATGGGGAACCGAAAAGCCCCAAGTTGCAGTCCCATCGTCCCTGCATCCTCAAAAAGTACTGGTCTGGGCCGCCATTTCTTCCAAAGGAACCATTGGCCCATTTTTCAGATCCGAAACGATTACTGCATCACGCTATCTGGACATTCTTCGTGAATTTGTGGCGGTACAAACTGCCTTAGACGACACTGCGAACACCTCGTGGTTTATGCAAGATGATGCCCGGCCACATCGCACGGCCGACGTCTTTAATTTCCTGAATGAATATTTCGATGATCGTGTGATTGCTTTGGGCTATCCGAAACATACAGGAGGCGGCGTGGATTGGCCTCCCTATTCGCCAGACATGAACCCCTGTGACTTCTTTCTGTGGGGACACTTGAAAGACCAGGTGTACCGCCAGAATCCAGAAACAATTGAACAGCTGAAGCAGTGCATGTGAAGCCATTCCGCCAGACACGTTGTCAAAGGTTTCGGGTAATTTCATTCAGTGACTACGCCATATTATTGCTACACATGGTGGATATGTGGAAAATATCGTACTATAGAGTTTCCCAGACCGCAGCGCCATCTGTTGTTGAAAATTGTAACTACTGTAATTTCGAAAGTTTGTCTGCCTGAAAATGTACTGTTGTCCCAAGCATATTGCAACAAACGGTGTATTTCTATCGCTGCTCGTTTAGTTTTTATTGCCGTTTCAAATATACCGGTCATTTTTGAAACACCCTGTAGGAGGCGGATATGGAGGGGCGTGTTGTCAGCACACCGTTCTCTCGACCGTTGTTGGTTTTCATGACTTGGAGTCGCTAATGGCATTAGGACTGTTGACATGTTTAAAAATATCGGGAGTCCGATATATCTATATATTAAAAATATCATTATCTGCTCCCAATATATCGACAAAAAAGGACAGATATCGACGTACCTACCTATAAAGATGTCGGCTGTACATTGTAAATACACTGCCGTATTTAGAGGTGTATATTTAAGTATTGAACTATTATTAGATACTCTGTACATCGACAAGCGAGCAGCCTGCCTATCCCCATCACTGCAAGAGTTGAAAGGAAAACGATGCACGTTCACGCCTGGCGATAACCACTTTACCAACAATGGTAGGTGTATGTAAGTGGCACAATGAAAGGTGTCCGATGGGTTCGCCTTCGGTTTCGCCACATAGCGGATTTGTCCGGAACACTTCATGTCAACTGCCCTGTTTTTTTTTTCATTTCTGCCAACGCCAGCGACCTTCCAGCTGTTGTGTCAAAACTGCGTGGTGAAGCTAAAGGTTACAATTTCTGTTGGTAGCGCTCACATGTCTCCGCCCACCTCAAAGACTGATCTTGTCATTTAGATTTTTGTACATCATTTTCAGCAACTCTTTTAAGAATGCCTATGTTTATTAACCCCGCTGTTATGCTGTTTCTTCCCACTGGAAATCTTGTTACTCCACTCACACCGCCACCCATCCCCCCCATCCCCCCCGCCCCTCGAAAGTCCAATCGGTGTTTTTCTTTTGTTCCACATATACTTGCTTCCCACAGTCAAAGAGAAGACTGACATAATGAGAAAGTAGTAAGACTCTTTCACACAGAGAAAGTAAAATTATGTTCTACGAGGGTCACTCCAAAAGAAATGCATTTTTAAAAAAAAATACAGTTTTCATTCTGCATGTGTGAAAGTTTTACAGTGTGTATATACATCCTTCCCACTTGTTTTCAAACTTAGTTCAACCTGTTCCCCTGAGTGGTGCCGTCACAGCTTGTCTTCAAGATGGCTGCTACACTTGATGTTCGTCAGAAGCAACGTGCTGTCATAGAATTCCTGTGCTGTGAAAACGAGACAGTGGGAAACATCCACAAGAGGTTGAGAAAGGTGTATCGAGATGCTGCTGTCGATCGCAGTACAGTTAGTCGGTGATTACTTGATGAAGAAATACTGAGGATTGTCCTCGCAGCGGCAGGCCTCGTACTGCACACACTCCAGACAATGTGCAGAGAGTTAACGAATTGGTGACTGCTGACAGACGCATTACAGTGCACGAACTGTCACGCTACGTTGCGATAGGGGAAGGAAGTGTTTGCAGAATACTGAAAGTGTTGGCGTTGAAAAAGGTTTGTGCCAAGTGTGGTACCAGGATGTTGAGAGTGGCTCACAAATAAACAAGAAAAACGGTATGCAGCGAACTTTTGGAACAGTACGAGAATGGTGGAGATGAATTTCTTGGAAGAATTTTGATAGGTGATGAGATATGGCTGCATTATTTTTCACCAGAGACGAAGAGGCAATCAATGGAGTGGCATCATGCAAATTCACCCAAGAAAAAAAAATTCAAAACCACACCTTCTGCTGGAAAAGTTATGGCTACGGTGTTTTTCGATTCCGAAGGACTCTTGCTTGTGGACATCGTGCCAAGTGGAACCACCATAAATTCTGATGCATAGGTGACGACACTGAAGAAACTTCAAGCTAGACTGAGTCGTGTTCGGCCACATCGGCAAAAGCAGGATGTTTTGCTGTTGCACGACAATGCACGGCCACATGTCAGACAAAAAACCATGGAAGTGATCACAAAACTTGAATGGACAACACTGAAACATCCGCCTTACAATCCTGATCTGGCTTCATGTGACTATCACCTCTTCGGGAAACTGAAAGACTCTCTTCGTGGCACAAGTTTTGAAGATGATGACTCCCTTGTGCAAGCTGCCAAACAGTGGCTCCAACAGGTTGCTCCAGAATTTTACCGTGCAGGTATACAGCCGCTGGTTCCAATATGCCGTAAGGCAGTTGAGATGAATGGAAATCATGAGAAGAAATGAAAATATTGTTCCTAAATGATGTATCTACACACTGTAAAACATTCAAATATGTACAATAAAAGACGGATTTTAAAAAAAATAGTGTGCATTTCTTTTGGAATGACCCTCATACTACAATTGCGTCCGGCCATCATGATTTAGGTTTTTTGTGATTTCCCTAAATCGCTCCAGGCAAATGACGGGATGGTTCCTTTGAAAGGGCACAGCCGACTTCCCTCCCCGTCCTTTCCTAATCCGATGAGACCGATGACCTCGCTGTTTGGTCTCCTCCCCCAAACAACCCAACCCCAATCCCATTCCACGAACTAAACTGAAACTGATATCTACAACAATTTCAAAAGAAATACTTCAAATATTTACCGAAAATTGCGAAAAAAATATAATATAAAATAAAAATATCGTCACTCTATAGTGCCATATTGATATCGATATATCGATGGGAAAGATTTCGCCGATATATACTCACTTCGGGAACGTATCGATATGTAGATATATCGATATTCTGCAACGTCCTTAACTGGTATCAAGAGGCTGAGTGCATACCGGTAATTTAACAGCGCATGGCGTCACGGATGGTCACCCATCCAACAGTCAACCACGGCTGATGAAGCCTGACTGCGATGATCTGACTGGAATCGATGTATCCACAGCGGTATGGCCATTGACGAATTGTGCTGTACGATGACGTTGCAAATTAGATGGACTGATAAGGTAAGGAATGAGCAGCTACTCCGCAGAATCGGTGAGGAGAACAACACGTGGGAAACATTGATAACAAGAAGGAACAGGACTGTACGACATGTGTTACGACATCAGGGAAGACAGAGTTCGGAATACATTCAGTTAATAATTTACGGTGCGAGTGCTGCTCTGGAATGAGGAGGTTGGCATAGGAGACGAATTCGTGGTGGGCCGTCTAACTAATCGGACGTCTGAAGATTTGCAAAATGTTTTCTTTTCTAGTTAATGCTTTAGTTTCGTCCAGTTTACAGTGTTCTGACTCAGAGTACAATACACTTATTTTCACGAGCAGTAATGCAAAACCCGCTTTCAGCTTGTGTGACAACGTACGCCAGATACAAATGGCGGCGTGGACTCACGGGAAAACGTTGCAGAGATTATGGCTGCACCGTTTAGGAAACACCAGCGCGCAGGTAGCGACTCAAACCCACGCCCCTCCAAGAACAACTCCTACGCCTCAGCAAGCTCGGGAAACGGTAAGCGGATATCTTGTTATATAACGTTCGATGGAAAAAAACTGGTTCACCGCGAGAGAGAATTTACACACGACTACACCCGCGGGGCGTATCGGGAGTAACTGCAGTCGAAGACACTTACGCTACTTTCCCTTCCTCTAACCCACTATCAGGATAATGGAAACGTTACTGCTGCATTTGGACCACTGTGCAGCGTCGTAGATTCTTTATGACGTCTTGCAGACACGCAAGCGGTTGGAAGCGGAAAACTGTCCAAAATTTTGCATCAAATTTAAATGCTCGATATTACTTTGCAAAGAGTATAAAAATTTCGAAATAGTAGCACGGGGATTTTAACTGCTTGTTTCAAGAATACCAGCCCAGAATCTCTAAGAAAGCCCACTGTCCGCTCGTATGACAAGGCGCGTCGGTGTTTGTGCTTCATCCCATAGACCGTCCTCGTTTGCAAATTCGACAACGAGGGCATTGGAGCCGGAGCCCAAAACCTGAACAACTGAAGTGAAATAATACAGGAAAATGAAAACGAAAGTAAAAAAAGTCTTTGACGAAAAACAAATCTACAGCTACAAGTGCATCTCCTACCAAGCTAAGCTATTTCAGTGCCCTCATGAAGCCCATTTATGCTTCAGAAACACTAATTTTGAGTCAGATATCGAATATATATATATAAAAAAAACAGTACGATTATGAGACAAATCCTCGGATCAATATTCATAGAAAATCCGTTCAACCTAAGGACCAAACACTGGTTAACAAAAAATGGTTCAAATGGCTCTGAGCACTATGGGAACTGCTGTGGTCATCAGTCCCCTAGAACTTAGAACTAATTAAACCTAACTAACCTAAGGACATCACACACATCCATGCCCGAGGCAGGATTCGAACCTGCGACCGTAGCAGCAGGGCGGCTCCGGACTGGAGCGCCTAGAACCGCACGACCACCGCGGCCGGCTACTGGTTAACAGTCACATTAAAAAAGTAACCTTTTTGTGGCCATCTTCGTGCCAGGCTTAAAAACAAATACAGGGTTATTACAAATGATTGAAGCGATTTCACAGCTCTACAAAAACTTTATTATTTGAGATATTTCCACAATGCTTTGCACACACATACAAAAACTCAAAAAATTTCTTTAGGCATTCACAAATGTTCGATATGTGCCCCTTTAGTGATTTGGCAGACATCAAGCCGATAATCAAGTTCCTCCCACACTCGGCGCAGCATGTCCCCATCGATGAGTTCGTAAGCATCGTTGATGCGAGCTCGCAGTTCTGGCACGTTTCTTGGTAGAGGAGGTTTAAACACTGAATCTTTCACATAACCCCACAGAAAGAAATCGCATGGGGTTAAGTCGGGAGAGCGTGGAGGCCATGACATGAATTGCTGATCATGATCTCATCCACGATCGATCCATCGGTTTTCCAATCTCCTCTTTAAGAAATTCCGAATATCATGATGGAAGTGCGGTGGAGCACCATCCTGTTGAAAGATGAAGTCGGCGCTGTCGGTCTCCAGTTCTGGCATGAGCCAATTTTCCGCGGGCTACGCGTGAAACTTGCCCGCACGCGTTCAACCGTTTCTTCGCTCACTGCAGGCCGACCCGTTGATTTCCCCTTACAGAGGCATCGAGAAGTTTTAAACTGCGCATACCATCGCCGAATGGAGTTAGCAGTTGGTGGATCTTTGTTGAACTTCGTCCTGAAGTGTCGTTGCACTGTTATGACTGACTGATGTGAGTGCATTTGAAGCACGACATACGCTTTCTCGGCTCCTGTCGCCATTTTGTCTCACAGCGCTCTCGAGCGCTCTGACGGCAGAAACCTGAGGTGCAGCTTCAGCCGAACAAAACTTTATGAGTTTTTCTACGTATCTGTAGTGTGTCGTGACCATATGTCAATGAATGGAGCTACGGTGAATTTATGAAATCACTTCAATCATTTGTAATAGCCCTGTACTTGAGTTTTGTGAAACGAGGTGTAACGCAACGGAAACCATGGACGGAGGAAGTAAAAACTGATCTAAAGTTGTCACAGTTTACACATGAAGATTTCACAGAACGAGAAATTTTAATATTTGAAGTTCAACAATATCAAATTCAACAGGAAGAATAAATGACGAAATAGACTGGGGAAATAGCTTTGAAACGAAAAAAAAGCTCACAGCAAAAGAATGAAAAAAATATGGGCACAGAGGAACGTCACACTACGTTTACAAGTACACTAGTGTTCAGAAAGGAACGGAACTTCTTGAACGCCTAGAGCGAGGACGTTCGAATTCACAAGACATGTACATTAGTATGTTCTGCAGAAATGATTAGCACTTGAATCATGTCGACTCGCGGTTTCAAGGTCGACATCGATATCGCGGTGCAACACCACCTACCGGTAAAATATGCCTGCGGCTCTCGTTGTCGCTAAAACCGAAGGTAATGGATCAATGTGACTTGAGTAAACGTGGAGAATGCCTCGCACCACCCAGACCCCCCCCCCCCCCCCACCGAGTAGATCGACACCTCGTCCGAATGGCATTGCGGGACAGATCTGCGTGCTCCCCGACTCTGGCGGAACAGTGGAACAATGTAACACATCGTACACTATCAGGGATGAGAGTCCGTCGCCATCTATTACGGTGTTGGATACATGCGCGTCGTCCACTTGTCCGCCTATCCTTGACGAATGTGCAGAATCATGCTACACGGCAATGGTGTATGGAACGACGTCACTGGGGACACGAATGACATCACACAGTGTTTGCGACGAATCCGGGTTCTGTTTGAACATGATGGCCGCATCTGAGTTCGCCGCAGACAGGAGAAGCGCCATCACGGTGACAGCATTCGCACAAGACCTACAGCGCCAACTCAAGGCGTTATGGCGTGGGGTGGTATTGGGTACATCCAAAAATCACAGTTGGTGCGTGTCCGGGGCACTGTAACCAGTGTCACCTACTTGAATGACATCCTGCGACCCGCAGCCTTACCCTTTCTGCTCAACATCCCAGACGACATTTTTCAGCAAGACAATGCACGGGCACATGTTGCTGCACGAACACGCGCCTTCTTCGTGTCACAGGGTGTCAGCCTTTCCCGCCAGATCACCACACTTGTCGCGAATCGAAAATGTGTGGCGAAATGGCGAACCGACGGGTGCAGCGTTGTGACCCAATGCCAACCACCGCAGTCGAACTTTGGAACCATGTGAATACAGCAGCGATGGCTATGCCACAGAACGCCATTCGTGCCTTTTACGCATCGAAGCATCACGCACGGAACACGTTATCTGCGCCCATGGCGGACCCTGTGCGTACTAGGCAACAGGACATACACTGAACCGAGGTGACTGAAATGCTAATCATTTCTGCAGCACATATTAATAATGTAAATGTTGTGTGAATACGAACGTTCTGTCTTTGCCATTCAACGAGTTCTATTTCTTCTGAAGGTGAGTGTGCCTTGTGCAGTCCTAAATGGGCTCATTTCCATAAAAATTTAAATGATAAGGATAGCAATAAAAGTTAAAAGATTATTTGAAACAACTTTCGCAATAGCGAAGGCCATTTGGAGTAATACTGACTAGTAACCACTACTACCGCTATGAGCAACAACGATGTTAATTAACTGCGATAGTAGACGATAGAGAGAGATAACATAACATACTGTGATATATGGGAGAAAAATTAATATAGAATCCCTGTTAGTGACTTTCTGAAATGAGAAAGCTTAGATGGGAAAGGGGTTTACTCAGTTGTTATGGGTGAAGTTGCATGCACAGAAGCAAAGGTAAATATTATTTTATTAGATACGTGAGCTGCTGTCATTAGATAGTGAGCTGCTGTCTTTTGAAGTTGGAGGTATAAGGGGCAGGCAAATGAAAACAAGACAGACGGAAAAAATCATGGTTAAGTATGTAAGTAGGCTGTTTGCTGTTTAGGTTTTCTTATTGGTAACGCCACGTAGCGCTCTGTATGAAAATCACTGGCTGTGCTGTGTGCAGTCTGTGGCTAGTTTATATTGTTGTCTGCCATTGTAGTGTTGGGCAGTTGGCTGTTAACAGCGCGTAGCGTTGCGCAGTTGGAGGTGAGCCGCCAGCAGTGGTGGATATGGGGAGAGAAATGGCAGAGTTTTGAAATTTGTAAGACTGGATGTCATGAACTGCTATATACACTCCTGGAAATTGAAATAAGAACACCGTGAATTCATTGTCCCAGGAAGGGGAAACTTTATTGACACATTCCTGGGGTCAGATACATCACATGATCACACTGACAGAACCACAGGCACATAGACACAGGCAACAGAGCATGCACAATGTCGGCACTAGTACAGTGTATATCCACCTTTCGCAGCAATGCAGGCTGCTATTCTCCCATGGAGACGATCGTAGAGATGCTGGATGTAGTCCTGTGGAACGGCTTGCCGTGCCATTTCCACCTGGCGCCTCAGTTGGACCAGCGTTCGTGCTGGACGTGCAGACCGCGTGAGACGAAGCTTCATCCAGTCCCAAACATGCTCAATGGGGGACAGATCCGGAGATCTTGCTGGCCAGGGTAGTTGACTTATACCTTCTAGAGCACGTTGGGTGGCACGGGATACATGCGGACGTGCATTGTCCTGTTGGAACAGCAAGTTCCCTTGCCGGTCTAGGAATGGTAGAACGATGGGTTCGATGACGGTTTGGATGTACCGTGCACTATTCAGTGTCCCCTCGACGATCACCAGTGGTGTACGGCCAGTGTAGGAGATCGCTCCCCACACCATGATGCCGGGTGTTGGCCCTGTGTGCCTCGGTCGTATGCAGTCCTGATTGTGGCGCTCACCTGCACGGCGCCAAACACTCATACGACCATCATTGGCACCAAGGCAGAAGCGACTCTCATCGCTGAAGACGACACGTCTCCATTCGTCCCTCCATTCACGCCTGTCGCGACACCACTGGAGGCGGGCTGCACGATGTTGGGGCGTGAGCGGAAGACGGCCTAACGGTGTGCGGGATCGTAGCCCAGCTTCATGGAGACGGTTGCGAATGGTCCTCGCCGATACCCCAGGAGCAACAGTGTCCCTAATTTGCTGGGAAGTGGCGGTGCCGTCCCCTACGGCACTGCGTAGGATCCTACGGTCTTGGCGTGCATCCGTGCGTCGCTGCGGTCCGGTCCCAGGTCGACGGGCACGTGCACCTTGCGCCGACCACTGGCGACAACATCGATGTACTGTGGAGTCCTCACGCCCCACGTGTTGAGCAATTCGGCGGTACGTCCACCCGGCCTCCCGCATGCCCACTATACGCCCTCGCTCAAAGTCCGTCAACTGCACATACGGTTCACGTCCACGCTGTCGCGGCATGCTACCAGTGTTAAAGACTGCGATGGAGCTCCGTATGCCACGGCAAACTGGCTGACACTGACGGCGGCGGTGCACAAATGCTGCGCAGCTAGCGCCATTCGACGACCAACACCGCGGTTCCTGGTGTGTCCGCTGTGCCGTGCGTGTGATCATTGCTTGTACAGCCCTCTCGCAGTGTTCGGAGCAAGTATGGTGGGTCTGACACACCGGTATCAATGTGTTCTTTTTTCCATTTCCAGGAGTGTATATTATGACTACTAAGCTGGCAGTAGTGGCGCTCGCTGTATTGCAGTAGTTCGAGTAACGAAGATTTTTGTGAGGTAAGTGATTTGTGAAACGTATAGGTTAATGTTAGTCATGGCCATTCTTTTGTAGGGATTTTTGAAAGTCAGATTGCGTTGCGCTAAAAATATTGTGTGTCAGTTTAAACACAGTCATGTATAATTTTTCTAAGGGGACGTTTCAAGTAGTCAACCCCTAACATTTTACCATGAAGGCATTGACTATCTTGTCTTACAGTGCGATAAACGTGTTAACAGTTACGGATAATACTTTTGAAATAATAAACAGTTTACTTACTTTTTTTCCTTCTGTCTCGTTTTCAGTTGACTGCCCTTGTATAAGTCAGTTTTCTGATATAGTGAGCGACGTCTTTCCGAAGTCCTGCTACCGAAAAGCATTTAGAGAAGGAGGCTGTGTGGTTGGGCAGAAGGGATTCCGCTCTGACGGCAACGAATCTTCCTGCTGTGTTCCTCAGACAATAGTGCTGAGCGGGTAGAGATGAGATGCGAGGATCTGTACACGTTGGTCTAACGGTAAGGTTCAAATTGCTCTGAGCACTATGGGGCTTAACTTCTATGGTCATCAATCCCCTAGAACTACTTAAACCTAACCAACCTAAGGACATCACACACATCCATGCCTGAGGCAGGATTCGAACCTGCGACAGTAGCGGTCACGCATTTCCAGACTGTAGCGCCTAGAACCGCTCGGCCACCACTGCCAGATAACGGTAAGGGGGACAGGTTCTATAGAAAAGTCAACGGTTGTCTATATGTGAGCATACACTGGATGACATGCCCATTTGGAAACATTCTGTAATTGAGATCAGGGGAAAGTTGTCATCCACTCCCTACATAAAGCTCACCAGGAAATGGCACAGGAAAAAAATCTGTCGCATCTGCCCATAAGTTGATCCCGGGGTTGTGTCGTAGTATATGATAAAAAGCGGTTAATTCTCTCACATTAATAGCACAACTATCTTCTTCTATTATTTCAGTTCACGAAACATCTCCGTAGTACTTGCGTGCTAATCGAACCCACCGATAACAAATCTAGCAGCACGCCTCGGAATTGCTTCGGTGTCTTCGTTTAATCTGACCTGGCGAGGATCCCAAATACTCCAGCGGTACTCAAGAATATGTCGCATTAGTGTCCTATATGCTGTCTCCTTCACAGATGAGCTGCTCAGTGTTAGCTTCATTTTTGTTCGATCGATGAGCGTCGCAGTCTGGTCCCTTTAATCCCACAAACCAAACAACCAATCCACTGTAAAAAAAGAGGAACGAAAGTACATTAGTGTTCTAACGTCCCGTCGATAACGACGTAGCCAGCCGAAGTGGCCGAGCGGTTCTAGGTGCTTCAGTCTGGGACCGCGCGACTGCTACGGTCGCAGGTTCGAATCCTGCTTCAGGCATGGATGTGTGTGATGTCCTTAGGTTGGTTAGGTTTAAGTAGTTCTAACTTCTACGGAACTGATGACCTCAGATGTTAAGTCCCATAATGCTGAGAGCCATTTCAACCATTTTTTGAAAACGACGTCTTCGGAGGCGGGGCAGAAGCTCGGACTGGAAAAGGGTGCGCGCGAAAATTGGCCGTGCCCTTTAAAAGACACTATCCAGGCATTCGCCATAAAAATGGCTTTGAGCACTATGGGACTTAACTTCTGTGGTCATCAGTCCCCTAGACTTAGAACTACTTAAACCTAACTAACCTAAGGACATCACACACATCCATGCCCGAGGCAGGATTCGAACCTGAGATCGTAGCGGTCGCGCGGTTCCAGACTGTAGCGCCTAGAACTGCTCGGCCACTCCGGCCCATTCGCCTTAATCCGAATTTTCCTAGGAGCAGGAATTTTGCGCCTCGCGTTCAGAACAAGGCGTTTTACGTCGGCAAGGAAGCGGAACTTAAACGCGTCGCGCATTTGTGTTTTCCCAGAAAAGTAAATCGCAAGTAAATTAAGTATTCAGTCCACATGTACTGTCTGGGAGTGTTGAAACAATGTGTTGTTACTTTAACTGAAATGATAATGAACCGTACAGTGTTGATGGATCGCCTGGAGGAAAAGAAAACTCCTGGTTCAAATGGCTCTGAGCACTATGGGACTCAACATCTTAGGTCATAAGTCCCCTAGAACTTAGAACTACTTAAACCTAACTAACCTAAGGACATCACACACACCCATGCCCGAGGCAGGATTCGAACCTGCGACCGTAGCAGTCCCGCGGTTCCGGACTGCAGCGCCAGACCACCGCGGCCGGCGAAAACTCCTGGATTTCCTGAAGGCTGAACGTATAATGGACGATGAAGAAGAGGATTTATTGCTCCATACTTACGCGAAGCGCAGAAAAACAGTCCTCAGTATGTTTTTTAACCGAAATAATGAGTCTGTGCGGAACATTTTGATTAACATTCACTTGTTCAAGGACGAAGAGAGGTTCAAAGCATATATCAGATTTGCTCGTCATCGGTTTGCTTGGAAGAAGACCTGGGGAACGTTGCTGACGAGTGTTGCAGGCACGAATGACTTCCGTTATAACGGACAGCTGGTGAACTGGAAGCCCTTTGACGCTTTTGGTCTAACACTTCCATCTCTGTGATGATTCGTAAATCTCCAATCTTGGTCTGCGTAATGAGATCGGTCCGAAACATGTTCACGGTCATAGTCATTGTTTTGAAGAACATGGCTATTTTTCCTTATTGTGGTCGTGATTCCAAAAACTCTCCCAGACAGTTCCTTTTTCCTGTTTTTTTTTTTTTTCTTTTTTTTTAAAAGAAAACTAGCGGAAACTTTTTCTTTCTTCTCATTTAAATATTTAGAAAGGCGTACTTTCTTTTCACTTTTTGGTTGGAGAGGGGTCGATATGTAGCGTGTTCCCGACGTTTGCTGAAATCCAGCGGAATGTGGTTCAAACTAAGTTGTTTCTGACCAGTTAAATGTTCAAATGTGTGTGAATGCCTAAGGGACCTAACAGCTAAGGTCATCGGTCCCTAGACCTACACACTGCTTAAACTAGCTTATGCTAAGAACAGCACAGACACCCATGCCCGAGGAAGGACTCAAACTTCCCGCTGGAGCGGCCGCGAAATCCGTGACAAGGCGCCTCAAACGGAGCGGCCACACCGCGCGGCTTGATCAGTTATACAAAATTTTTAAGGCTTTCGTGGCCACTTGTTGACAAACTGCATATTGGCTTCTGTCTCGGGTTTTTCGGCCGACGTTGATCTAATGATTATTCTGACGTTTCGCCAGCACGAGTGGCTGGCATTGTCAAAGCTTCACCCTCCATTGCCGGTGGTGAACTGGAGGCGAGCTCGCGGCCGCAGACTATATGTACCTGGCGCGCCAACGTCCGAGGGCTTCTCCGCGGTCATTTCCGGTGCGGTTCTCCTCTTGCTACCTGCGACGGTCGTTCGCTGCAGTACGGGAAGCCAGGATCCGTTTACCTTAAGGCTTTCCTCTTTCTTGTTGAAACTGTTCGCGTGTTTTTGGATTTCGTCCAATGTCGGAATGACTGGACGATCCATTAACACCAGGATCAAAGAGCATAAGCGACATTGCAGGTTGGGGCAGGTGGAGAAATGGACCGTGACAGAGCACGCACTGAATGAGACCGACCACGTAATAAAATTCGCCGACACGGAAGTTCTGGCTGTAGAGAAGCACTATCACACGCGCTTGTTCAGAGAAGCTGTAGAAATCCAAAAACACGCGAACAGTTTCAACAAGAAAGAGGAAAGCCTTAAGGTAAACGGATCCTCGCTTCCCGTACTGCAGCGAACGACCGTCGCAGGTAGCAAGAGGAAAACCGCACCGGAAATGACCGCGGAGAAGCCCTCGGACGTTGGCGCGCCAGGTACATATAGTCTGCGGCCGCGAGCTCGCCTCCAGTTCACCACCGGCAATGGAGGGTGAAGCTTTGACAATGCCAGCCACTCGTGCTGGCAAAACGTCAGAAAAATCATTAGATCAACGTCGGCCGAAAAACCCGAGACAGAAGCCAATATCCAGTTTGTTGATCAGTTATCTTCAGCACTGCTACAGAGGCCGTTGTAGCATTTCAGCACGCTTTGTAGCCATTTTGCAAATGAAATTTACCTAACATGGTGGCACTGCTTCACCAGAACGCAGCGTACAACGCAGTACACTCGTTCAGAAAGGGTTGTCACGCCTGAAGTAAGATGATGACGTGCGAAGCATTGGGCTCTTCGCTAATTTGTCACCTTCGAGAGGTCGACGCACTAAGCCGAACGCATTACGAATTACGCAGCGCAAAATTCCTGCTCCTAGGAAAACTCTGCTTTCAGTGATTTAAGGAAAGCGCGGGAAACCTCCTACGAGCGGCGTTTAATAAGAAATGCAACACATTTTTTGTGAAAGCAGATTGGAGTTTTCTTTTGTGAAAGCAGATTGGAGTTATACAAGATTCTAGCACACCATACTATTACCCATTCTTTCGGCAAGAAAATTCTTTTTTTTCCGGCGTAATGTCCATTCACTGGGGCGGCATTACGCCACCTTACTAAGGCAGCATGCGCGCCCGCATGGTACCACATTACTGGTCGAGGTCGGAGCCGAAGTCTTGCTGCATCAGTAGCGTACCTCTCATCCATGTACTGCTTATCGTGGAGTGCATCCTTCATCGGGCCAAACAGATAGAGTGTCGCAGGAAGAACAGCCCCGTGACGTTTTGTGAGCTCCTCTCGGGAGCGCAGATTTGTATGAGGCCTTGCTTTGTCATGGAGAAGGAGACGTTCGTTTGCGTTTATGTGGCAATGAACAAGCTGAAGCCGTTTCTTCAGTTTGCTTAGAGTAGTACTATACATTTCACAATTGATCGTTGCATCAAGAGGGAGAACGTCAAACAGAATAACCGCTTCAGAGTCCGGCAAGACCGTCGCCATGACTTCATCGGCTGAGGGTGCGCCTTTGAACTTTTTCTTTGAAGGAGATTCGATGTGGCGCCACTCCGTAGATTGCCGTTTTGTTTACGGTTCGACGTGATGCACCCATGTTTCATCGTCTGTGACGATGTTCGATAAAAAATTGTCGCGATCAGCCTCGTCACATACAAGCAATTGCACACAGATGCTCCTTCGTTGCCCTTTATGCGAGGAATCTAGCTGGCGCACACGTTTCAGTTGCCCAACTGGTGGACCAGTGTGTCAGAACTACCAACTGAGACGTCCAGTTGTGCGACGGCCTGTCTGATTGTGATCCGTCCATCACCTAGAATGAGAGTGTCCGCACGTTCCAACACTGCAGGACTCGCGGCCGGCCGTCACGCGGGACACCGCACATGTTTGCGAGGCCTTGTTGCGATGATTACAGACGCACCGCCCAACGACTCAGCGTGCTTTTGTTCAGCACTAGGTCGTCGTAGAAATTCTGTAAGCGCCTGTCAATATCTGTAACGCTCTGGTTTTGCGCCAAAAGGACTCAGTGGCAGCTGTCTGTCTGGAACGCACCTCCGTTCCAGACACCATTTTGAACTGAGTACAGCGCCGCCACCTATCTGGACTTTCTTGTAACTATAGGGGCGGACATGGGTATATTCCACAATGTTCAAATGGCTCTGAGCACTATGGGACTTAACATCTGAGGTCATCTGTCCCCTAGAACTAATTAAACCTAACTAACCTCAGGACATCACACAAATCCATGCCCGAGGCAGGATTCGAACCTGCGACCGTAACGATCACGCGGTTCCACACTGAAGCGTCTAGAACCACTCGGCCACAGCGGACGGCCCACAGTGTTCCCCAACAAATTCCGCATCTTTTTTTTTTCAACCGAAATTGGCCGGGAAAAAAAAGCGTTGCATTACTTCTTGATCGGCAGTCGTAAATCTGAATGGGCGGTCGGGAATATGAAGTTTAAGAAAACGAAACACCTGCAGCCGTCCTTACGATGTCATTTATTGTATGGTTACCAGTTTCGGTGCTTCAGTGCATCATCTTCAAGCCTTAGTTGATTCTACAGGGGTTAACACCGCCTGTATACATGATGCATCAGTGGCCAACATAACTAATTTACGGAGACTACTAACTGTTCAAATGGTTCAAATGGCTCTGAGCACTATGGGACTCAACTGCTGAGGTCATTAGTCCCCTAGAACTTAGAACTAGTTAAACCTAACTAACCTAAGGACATCACAAACATCTATGCCCGAGGCAGGATTCGAACCTGAGACCGTAGCGGTCTTGCGGTTCCAGACTGCAGCGCCTTTAACCGCACGGCCACTTCGGCCGGCCTACTAACTGTGATGTTTTCTCTCCAACCATGAACTATCAACTCACACATTTCATAGTTGCTTGCGACGTCGGCATGTCTACTTGAACTGCCGTTGTCGATGTTGGTTTCCTGTCGACTGCTGATAAGAACAAACCTATCACTGAACTGTTCACAGTAACACATTCTTTGCCCTACCTTCCTATTCGTAACGAATACTGCTCCGGTCATACTATTTTGCTGTTCATATTACCCTATGCTCATCTTACCAGAAATCCTTGTTTTCTTTCCATTTCACCTCACTGAGTCCTACCATATGTAGATTCAGCCTTTGCATTTCCCTATTCAGATTTTATAGCTTCCCTACCACTTTCAAGCTTCTGACATACCATGCCCTGACTCGAAGAACGTTAGCCCTTCATTGGTTATTCATTGTTTTCCTCATTGTTACTTCCCTTTTGGCAGTCGCCTCCCAGAGATCCAAATGGGGGACTACTCCGGAATCTTTAGCCGATTACAGGCCACATGTCCTGTCGATAGACGTTATGTGTCCTCAATGCAGTGGTTTTCATTGCCTTTTGCATCCTCATGCCGCTGGTCACTGATGATTCTTCCGCCTTTAGGGGCAGTTTCCCACCCCCAAGGTTAAGAGAGTGCCCTGAACCTCTTTTCGCTCCTCCGCCATCTTTGAAAAGGCCGTTGGCAGAATGAGGACGACTTCTGATGCCGGAAGTCTTCGGCCGCCAATGCTGATTATTAATCGCAATGTAAGCGGTGGCGAGTTTAAAATCCGGGACCGAGGACGTTTCTATTACTAATCAAAGACGATAGCCCTGGACCGGGGGAACATGAACTATCAAGTCACATATTTGATAGTTGAGTTGATAGCTGATGACTGGAGAGACAACATCACAGTTGCAGTTAGTTTGCGTAAACCAGTTATATGGGCCACTGCTGCACCGTGTTTAGGGATAGTGTCAACCTCTTTACCATCAACTAAGACCTGAAGATGGCGCACTAAAGCACAGAAACTGGTAGCCATACAGTAAATGAGGTCGTAAGAACTGCTGTAGGTGTCTCATTTTGTTATATAAGTGAACGGTTAAAGTCCCCCAGACCTCCGATCACAAGGATAGACACACAAAAGGGGAATATGAAGTGTCATCCTCCCGAAAGCGAGGCCGATGTGCCTAGTTGCCTCGCGCGGCACACAGAACACAGAAATGAGGCGGCTACGCAGCTATTCGAAGACAGAGCATTTCTGCAGAATGAGATTTTCACTCTGCAGCGGAGTGTGCGCTGATATGAAACTTCCTGGCAGATTAAAACTGTGTGCCCGACCGAGACTCGATCTCGGGACCTTTGCCTTCCGCGGGCAAGTGCTCCACCAACTGAGCTACCGAAGCACGACTCACGCCCGGTACTCACAGCTTTACTTCTGCCAGTATCTCGTCTCCTACCTTCCAAACTTTACAGAAGCTCTCCTGCGAAACTTGCAGAACTAGCACTCCTGAAAGAAAGGATATTGCGGAGACATGGCTTAGCCACAGCCTGGGGGATGTTTCCAGGATGAGATTTTCACTCTGCAGCGGAGTGTGCGCTGATATGAAACTTCCTGGCAGATTAAAACTGTGTGCCCGACCGAGACTCGAACTCGGGACCTTTGCCTATCGCGGGCAAGTGCTCCGCCAACTGAGCTACCGAAGCACGACTCACGCCCGGTACTCACAGCTTTACTTCTGCCAGTATCTCGTCTCCTACCTTCCAAACTTTACAGAAGCTCTCCTGCGAAACTTGCAGAACTAGCACTCCTGAAAGAAAGGATATTGCGGAGACATGGCTTAGCCACAGCCTGGGGGATGTTTCCAGAATGAGATTTTCACTCTGCAGCGGAGTGTGCGCTGATATGAAACTTCCTGGCAGATTAAAACTGTGTGCCCGACCGAGACTCGAACTCGGGACCTTTGCCTATCGCGGGCAAGTGCTCCGCCAAGTGAACTACCGAAGCACGACTCACGACCGTACTCACAGCTTTACTTCTGCCAGTATCTCGTCTCCTACCTTCCAAACTTTACAGAAGCTCTCCTGCGAAACTTGCACTGAAAACTCCTGAAAGGTCCCGAGTTCGAGTCTCGGTCGGGCACACAGTTTTAATCTGCCAGGAAGTTACAGAGCATTTCTGCCCAGACAGATTCCAGACGAGCCGTGGCGTCAACCACACCGCGCGTGGAGCGTGCGCGACAATCGGCGCTAGAAAGCTGATAATTACGGCGCGGACCGTTATCCTTCGCGAAAGGTCAGCGGAATTGCGAGAGCAGAGCAGGTGACTCGTTCCGCGGCGATCGCCTTGGTCGATTAATAACACCCAGCTGAGCCGACCGCCCACTTGCGCCCGAGGCACTTCCTGCCGGTTTCTCGCACACAGCGCTGCACAAGAGGGCCCGGCGTGTGCAGAGACAAAGAACTCTGTCCCCAGCACGAGCGCCTGGCGTGCGGGTCGGAAGGGGCAGGCTGGCCAAAGGTGGCCGTGAGAAACGGAGCACGTCTGGAAGAGAAGGTATCGAAACATACGCAGGTTATGGCTGTAGAAATACCGACTAAACTACCGAGTGATCAAAAAGTCAGTATAAATTTGAAAACTTAATAAACCACGGAATACTGTAGATAGAGAGATAAAAATTGACACACAGGCTTGGAATGACGTGGGTTTTTATTAGAACCACAAAAAAGGCGCTCGACAGCAAAACTGCTACCGTCACTGGTGAGAGGTACGCCGATATGTTACAGAATCGCATTATCCCCAGCCTGGCTGATAAACACCTGCTGGAACGTACGATGTTTATGCAGGATGACGCTCCACCCCATACTGCTGGACGCGTGAAAGATCTCTTGCGCGCGTCGTTTGCTGATGATCTACATCTACATCCATTCTCCGCAAGCCACCTGACGGTGTGTGGCGGAGGGTACCTTGAGTATCTCTATCGGTTCTCCCTTCTATTCCAGTCTCGTATTGTTCGTGGAAAGACGGATTGTCGGTATGCCTCTGTGTGGGCTCTAATCTCTCTGATTTTATCCTCATGGTCTCTTCGCGAGATATATGTAGGAGGGAGCAATATACTGCTTGACTCTTCGGTGAAGGTATGGTCTCGAAACTTTGACAAAAGCCCATACCGAGCTACTGAGCGTCTCTCCTGCAGAGTGTTCCACTGGAGTTTATCTATCATCTCCGTAACGCTTTCGCGATTACTAAATGATCCTGTAACGAAGCGCGCTGCTCTCCGTTGGATCTTCTCTATATCTTCTATCAACCCTATCTGGTACGGATCCCACACTGCTGAGCAGTATTCAAGCAGTGGGCGAACAAGCGTACTGTAACCTACTTCCTTTGTTTTCGGATTGCATTTCCTTAGGATTCTTCCAATGAATCTCAGTCTGGCATCTGCTTTACCGACGATCAACATTATATGATCATTCCATTTTAAATCACTCCTAATGCGTACTCCCAGATAATTTATGGTATTAACTGCTTCCAGTTGCTGACCTGCTATTTTGTAGCTAAATGATAAAGGATCTATCTTTCTGTGTATTCGCAGCACATTACACTTGTCTACATTGAGATTCAATTGCCATTCCCTGCACCAGGCGTCAATTTGCTGCAGATCGTCCTGCATTTCAGTACAATTTTCCATTGTTACAACCTCTCGATACACCACAGCATCATCTGCAAAAAGCCTCAGTGAAGTTCCGATGTCATCCACCAGGTCATTTATGTATATTGTGAATAGCAACGGTCCTATGACACTCCCCTGCGGCACACCTGAAATCACTCTTACTTCGGAAGAGTTCTCTCCATTGAGAATGACATGCTGCGTTCTGTTATCTAGGAACTCCTCAATCCAATCACACAATTGGTCTGATAGTCCATATGCTCTTACTTTGTTCATTAAACGACTGTGGGGAACTGTATCGAACGCCTTGCGGAAGTCAAGAAACACGGCATCTACCTGTGAACCCGTGTCTATGGCCCTCTGAGTCTCGTGGACGAATAGCGCGAACTGGGTTTCACTTGACCGTCTTTTTCGAAACCTATGATCGTGTGTTGAGCCTCCCAGGTCCCCAGACCTCAGTCCGTACGATTATTGGCTTTGGGGTTACCTGAAGTCGCAAGTGTATCATGATCGACCGCCATCTCCAGGGATGCTGAAAGACAACATCCGACGCCAATGCCTGACCATAACTATGGACTTGCTTTACAGTACTATTCACAACATTATTCCTCGAATGTTGGTGGACATATTGAGCATTTCGCGTAAAGGACATCATCTTTGCTATGTTATGCTAATTATTGCTATTCTGATCAGATGAAGCGCCATGTGTCGGACATTTCTTGAACTTTTCTACTTTTTTGGTTCTAATTAAACCCAATGTGTGTCAATTTGTACCTATCTACCTACATTATTCCGTGATTTATTCAGTTTTCAAATTTATACTGACTTTTTGATCACCCAGTATATGAATGCGTGGTGTCTGTTCTTTCTGACAAGTCCGAAAGAACAGACACCACGCATAATCCGCAGCTATGAAACACTTATGAAGGGGGATCACTGCTATCAGCTGCAGTGGGACATCAACGGAATCAGCGGCGTCGAGCGGAAATGTGTACCGGACTGGGATTCGAACCTGTGATGTCCTGCTTACTAGGCATGTGCGTTAACCACTGCACCATCCGGGACACAGTGTTATCGCAACTGCACGGACTATCTTGGCACGCCTCAAGGCCGATCCAGACTCCCATCGAGCGCCACCAATCTGCAGTCCCTGTCCATTACACTCCCAGAATCAGATTTTCACTCTGCATCGGGGTGTGAACTGATATGAAACTTCCTGCAGGATTAAAACTGTGTGCCGGACCGAGACTCGAACTCGGGACCTTTGCCTTTCGCGGGCAAGTGCTCAACCAACTGAGCTACCCATACACGACTCACGCCCTGTCCTCACAGCTTTACTTCTGCCAGTACCTCGTCTCCTACCTCCCAAACTTTGCAGAAGCTCTCCTGCGAACCTTGCAGAACTAGCACTCCTGAAAGAAAGGATATTGCGGAGACATGGCTTAGCCACAGCCTGGGGGATGTTTCCAGAATGATATTTTCACTCTGCAGCGGAGTGTGCGCTGATATGAAACTTCCTGGCAGATTAAAACTGTGTGCCGGACCGAGACTCGAAATCGGGACCTTTGCCTTTCGCGGGCAAGTGCTCTGGAAGGTAGGAGACGAGGTACTGGCAGAATCAAAGTTGTGAGGGCGGGACGTGAGTCGTGCTTGGGTAGCTCAGTTGGTAGAGCACTTGTCCGGGAAAGGCAAAAGGTCCCGAGTTCGAGTCCCGGTCCGGCACACAGTTTTAATCTGCCAGGAAGTTTCATTATAATCCCGTTCGCTACTCTGAGATTCCGACAGAAGGTCCGACGTATTTCCGCATCAGCACCGAAGAAGGTGCATCCATTGCCCAGCTAGTCTTACCACTTATACGGGAGTATAATGGACAGGGAGTGCGGGCAGGTGGCGCTCGTTGGGAATGTGGATCGGCCGTGAGGCGTGCCAAGGTAGTCCTTGCAATAACAATAACACTGTGACCCGGATGGCGCAGTGGTTAACGCACCTGCCTCGTAAACAGGAGATCCTGTTTTCGAATCCTGGTCTGGTACACATTTTAGCACGTCGCTGCTGATTCGGCGTATTGTTCTGCTGCAGATTACAGCAGTTATCCCCATGAATTTCCGTACCGACGAAACATTTACAGGACCAGGTTTGTGGACGACCTGCAACACTTATGAGCAGCTACCGCCAATATAAGAAATTTTTGCAATATTTAAATTTACATCGCAGCGATATTAAGTTTACAACGGGTCTGGGAGGGTCAATCAACTTTTTAGACCTTACCATTGACAACAGCAAGTCGAAGCATTCGTTTAAGGAGGGGAGACCACGACGTTCGGATCACGGATTTTCTTCAAACTTTGTACGCTCTTGGTAGTCCATTACAACAACAGAATGTGCAAGCAGTAAGGCGCAGCCTACTACTTAGGCAGTTTCGAGAAAATGCAATAGCTTAACGCGTCTAATACACTGGCGTCCAAAATTAAACTAACAAATCTTTATTTCTCCGTCTGTGTTCAAGTGCCTCTGAGCACCAAGGGACTTCACATCGGAGGTCATCAGTCTCCTAGAACTTAGAACTACTTAAACCTAACTAACCTAAGGACATCACACACATCCATGCCCCAGGCAGGATTCGAACCAGCGACCGTAGCGGTCGCGCTGTTCATGACTGAAGCGCCTAGAACCGCTCGGCCACAAGGGCTGGCGCTGTATGTGTATCTCTGAGGCGTCTTCACATAAGGGAACGTCTATAGTGGAGTCGTCAACGTGCCACCTGGACGATCGAACAGTGAGTCAATATTCAACTCTCATGAGTCCCGATCTGGTCTGAAGAGCGATTCTAGACGGATTCACCTCTGCACGGAACATTGTGGCAACAGACCGATATCGATGAGGATCCCTAATGTTGTAGGTAAGGATTATGCTGACCACTCGAACAGCTCTTCATGAGGCTGTACAGGTGAATCGGCAAGGTTTAACTGCTGTCTGGTATCGTGACGAGATCTTGAGACATCATGTGCGGTTGTTGCGAGGTGCTGTGGGCCCAGATTTCGTACTGATGGACAATAATGCCCGATCTCATAGACCATGGGTGGTTGCCGGTTTCTGGGAAATGGCGTGGCCTGCTCGCTCTTTCGATTTGAATCCCATACAGCGTGTCTGGGATTCTCTGCAAACGGGTTGCATCATGTCAGTAGCCACCAAGCACTCCCCAGGACTTGCGAAAAGCAACGCAGGAAGAATGGGCCTGATTGCCTCAATGCATGTCCCATCGTTGGCGGGCCTGTGTGCAATACCGGTAAGTTCAAAAAAATGCATGTTGCAGCTATTTACCTTCTGTATTCTTTACATTGTTTCTACTTTACTACCGCCTATTTATACTGTTTCTGTGGCAAAATAAACGTAACCTTGCCAGATTTCCGTTTTTTGCGTTAATTTTGGACATCAGTGTATGTACCGGTGTGCACAAGTTGGCGGTGGTCAAGTGGTTAGTACACAAGGGAATTACAGACATTGGCTGCGAGTGGGCATCGCCTGAAATTAATGGAAGAAGTTGAAAATTTGTGCCGGACTGGAATTCGAACCCAGTTTCGTGTAAATGTACGCGCTTTTTCAATATGTTACATTTAATACTTCGACTGTATGAAATAACGTGATCAGCGTTGAAAAAATAAACATTACAAGAAGGGGACCAGCGGGAGTGTTCAAATGTGTGTGAAATCTTATGGGACTTAACTGCTAAGGTCATCAGTCCCTAAGCTTACACACTACTTAACCTAAATTATCCTAAGGACAAACACACACACATGCCCGAGGGAGGACTCGAACCTCCGCCGGGACCAGCTGCACAGTCCACGACTGCAGCGCCTGAGACCGCTCGGCTAATCCCGCGCGCCGGCGGGACTGTATCCAGAGATCCACCTACTACAGAGATGATCACAGTGGCAACGCACTGGTAAAATCAAACGTGTAAAACCTTTAATTGCCACTTTCTCGAAATGGCCTAAGTAGTATGCCTTACTACTTCCTCATTACGTTGTCCTACTGGACTGCTAAAAGTGTACCTGGTTTGAAGTAAATCCGTGATACAAATGTCATGGCCTCCCCTCGGAAGATATACGGGAAAGTAACTTCTATGGACACACTGGCAGCTGCCAGTTCCCACCATGCTGTGACACATATACAAGGAGCTTTCCACTCAACGGTTCACCGATTGCTGTTTACCACCAAAACCCATACCAGATTTTGCAAATGTATTTAAAATTATTAAAGAAACTGCGTACGGTGATGGTTATTGTCATACATCTATCTACATCTACATCCATACTCCGCAAGCCACCTGACGGTGTGTGGCGGAGGGTACCTTCAGTACCTCTATCGGTTCTCCCTTCTATTCCAGTCTCGTATTGTTCGTGGAAAGAAGGATTGTCGGTATGCCTCTGTGTGGGCTCTAATCTCTCTGATTTTATCCTCATGGTCTCTTCGCGAGATATACGTAGGAGGGAGCAATATACTGCTTGACTCTTCGGTGAAGGTATGTTCTCGAAACTTTGACAAAAGCCCGTACCGAGCTACTGAGCGTCTCTCCTGCAGAGTCTTCCACTGGAGTTTATCTATCATCTCCGTAACGCATTCGCGATTACTAAATGATCCTGTAACGAAGCGCGCTGCTCTCCGTTGGATCTTCTCTATGTCTTGTATCAACCCTATCTGGTACGGATCCCACACTGCTGAGCAGTATTCAAGCAGTGGGCCAACAAGCGTACTGTAACCTACTTCCTTTGTTTTCGGATTGCATTTCCTTAGGATTCTTCCAATGAATCTCAGTCTGGCATCTGCTTTACCGACAATCAACATTATATGATCATTCCATTTTAAATCACTCCTAATGCGTACTCCCAGATAATTTATGGTATTAACTGCTTCCAGTTGCTGACCTGCTATTTTGTAGCTAAATGATAAAGGATCTATCTTTCTGTGTATTCGCAGCACATTACACTTGTCTACATTGAGATTCAGTTGCCATTCCCTGCACCATGCGTCAATTCGCTGCAGATCCTCCTGCATTTCAGTACAATTTTCCATTGTTACAACCTCTCGATACACCACAGCATCATCTGCAAAAAGCCTCAGTGAACTTCCGATGTCATCCACCAGGTCATTTATGTATATTGTGAATAGCAACGGTCCTATGACACTCCCCTGCGGCACACCTGAAATTACTCTTACTTCGGAAGACTTCTCTCCATTGGGAATAACATGCTGCGTCCTGTTATCTAGGAACTCCTCAATCCAATCACACAATTGGTCTGATAGTCCATATGCTCTTACTTTGTTCAATAAACGACTGTGGGGAACTGTATCGAACGCCTTGCGGAAGTCAAGAAACACGGCATCTACCTGGGAACCCGTGTCTATGGCCCTATGAGTCTCGTGGACGAATAGCGCGAGCTGGGTTTCACATGACCGTCTTTTTCGAAACCCATGCTGATTCCTACAGAGTAGATTTCTAGTCTCCAGAAAAGTCATTATACTCGAACACAATACGTGTTCCAAAATTCTACAACTGATCGACGTGAGAGATATAGGTCTATAGTTCTGCACATCTGTTCGACGTCCCTTCTTGAAAACGGGGATGACCTATGCCCTTTTCCAATCCTTTGGAACGCTACGCTCTTCCAGAGACCTACGGTACACCGCTGCAAGAAGGGGGGCAAGTTTCTTCGCGTACTCTGTGTAAAATTGAACTGGTATCCCATCAGGTCCAGAGGCCTTTCCTCTTCTGAGCGTTTTTAATTGTTTCTCTATCCCTCTGTCGTCTATTCCGATATCTACCATTTTGTCATCTGTGCGACAATCTAGAGAAGGAACTACAGTGCAATCTTCCTCTGTGAAACAACTTTGGAAAAAGACATTTAGTATCTCGGCCTTTAGTCTGTCATCCTCTGTTTCAGTACCATTTTGGTCACAGAGTGTCTGGACATTGTGGTTTGATCCACCTACCGCTTTGACATAAGACCAAAATTTCTTAGGATTTTCTGCCAAGTCAGTACATAGAATTTTACTTTCGAATTCATTGAACGCCTCTCGCATAGCTCTCTTCACACTACATTTAGCTTCGCGTAATTTTTGTTTGTCTGCAAGGCTTTGGCTATGTTTATGTTTGCTGTGAAGTTCCCTTTGCTTCCGCAGCAGTTTTCTAACTCGGTTGTTGAACCACGGTGGCTCTTTTCCATCTCTTACGATCTTGCTTGGCACATACTCATCTAACGCATTTTGCACGATGGTTTTGAACTTTGTCCACTGATCCTCAACACTATCAGTACTTGAGACAAAACTTTTGTGTTGAGCCAACAGGTACTCTGAAATCTGCTTTTTGTCACTTTTTCTAAACAGAAAAATCTTCCTACCCTTTTTAATATTCCTATTTACGGCTGAAATCATCGATGCCGTAACCGCTTTATGATCACTGATTCCCTGTTCTGCGTTTACTTTTTCAAATAGTTCGGGTCTGTTTGTCACCAGAAGGTCTAATATGTTATCGCCACGAGTCGGTTCTCTGTTTAACTGCTCAAGGTAGTTTTCAGATAAAGCACTTAAAAAAATTTCACTGGATTCTTTGTCCCTGCCACCCGTTATGAACGTCTGAGTCTCCCAGTCTATATCCGGCAAATTAAAATCTCCACCCAGAACTATAACATGGTGGGGAAATCTACTCGAAATATTTTCCAAATTATCCTTCAGGTGCTCAGCCACAACAGCTGCTGAGCCAGGGGGCCTATAGAGACATCCAATTACCATGTCTGAGCCTGCTTTAACCGCGACCTTCACCCAAATCATTTCACATTTCGGATCTCCGTCAATTTCCATCGATACTATTGCACTTCTTACCGCTATAAACACGCCTCCCCCTTCACTGTTCAGCCTGTCTCTGCGGTATACATTCCAATCTGAGTTTAGGTTTTCGTTACTGTTTACGTCTGGTTTCAGCCAACTTTCTGTCCCTAGTACTATATGGGCGTTGTGATCGTTTATTAATGAGAGCAGTTCTGGGACCTTTCTATAGACGCTCCTGCAGTTTACTATTAGCACATTAATATTGTTATTCCCTGTTGCATTTTGCCTACTCCTATCTTGCCGCGTCTCAGGAGGCGTCTTGTCGGGCCTAGGGAGGGGATTCTCTAACCTAAAAAACCCCTATGTGCACTCCACACGTACTCCGCTACCCTTGTAGCCGCTTCCGGCGTGTAGTGCACGCCTGACCTATTCAGGGGGACCCTACATTTCTCCACCCGATAGCGGAGGTCGAGAAATTTGCACCCCAGATCTCCGCAGAATCGTCTGAGCCTCTGGTTTAAGCCTTCCACTCGGCTCCAAACCAGAGGACCGCGATCGGTTCTGGGAACGATACTACAAATAGTTAGCTCTGATTCCACCCCGCGAGCGAGGCTTTCCGCCTTCACCAATTCCGCCAACCGCCTGTACGAACTGAGGATGACCTCTGAACCCAGACGGCAGGAGTCATTGGTGCCGACATGAGCAACAATTTGCAGTCGGGTGCACCCAGTGCTCTCTATCGCCGCCGGTAGGGCCTCCTCCACATCTCGGATGAGACCCCCCGGCAAGCAGACAGAGTGAACACTGGCCTTCTTCCCCGACCTTCTCGCTATTTCCCTAAGGGGCTCCATCACCCGCCTAACGTTGGAGCTCCCAATAACTAATAAACCCCTCCCCCCGTGTGCCTGCTCGGACCTTGCTGAAGGAGCAGCCACATGTCCCCTCATAGGCAGAGCGGGCGATGCCACACGGCCAGCCTCCACATTGACCTTCCGCCTCGTGCGCCGCGAACGCCGCTGAACCCGCCACTCCCCTTGGGGAGAGGGTGGCCCAACCGCGCCCGGTACCCGCGAAGATGTCTCGACAGCAGGGACAGTGGGTGAAGCATGTAACACCTGGGGTGTACCTTGCGACGCACCAGACTCCCCACTGCCGCTACACTCCGAGGCAGCAGCCTGAAGATGGCTGACCGCAGCCATCAACACGCTCAGCTGTTCGCGAACAGTGGCCAGCTCCTCCTGCGTCCGTACACAGCAGTCACACATCCTTTCCATCCTAAGGAAACAATTTACTGAAGGGAGTTAATCAACCTTTACCCTGATTAATAGCATTGTTAGTAGGAAGAACAGACAAGAGAATTACACCACTTGTGTATCCTCGTCAGAGGAACACTGGGAACAAAGTGGCCCCCATCTTGTATATCGGCAGGACTTCACAGGTAGTTGGCAGCAAATCGAAATACGGGAAATATCCACAAACTTCCTATACTATAAACACTGTTGCCCACATTCAGTTCAACAGTAAAGATAAGATTCCGCCTTTAGAACAGAGCGGAATTTATAGGACTTCCTCCAGTTTGTGTGGTAAATTATACTTAAGTCAGTAAGGAGGGGCGTCCATCTCTACAGCTGGGAGCTACTCGACAGCTTAGTAGCGGTTCCAACATCGAGGAACCCCACAATGACCGATAGAGCGGTCTGCTGGCCACGTCTCACCTCATAGGACTTCCGATGACGCAAAGGATGACACGGCGGTCGGTCGGCACAATTGGCGCGTCTAGGACCAGAACGCGAACTTCACTTTTTTTTACTTGGGTAGGGCTGTAGCTACCACACTGAACACGAAAGGAGTTTGAAGAAAAAAAAAATTCCTCCTTTGCCGAACATACTCTGAATGAATATTAAAAGTGCTATTCTCCGGACAGCAGATAAAGGCACGAAATTAACATAGCTTCAAATTCTGGCTATCAGTAAACACCAGTCACAGAATTCTGACTTGATGCTGAATGATCAAATACAGTTCCATTATTCTCCGTTGGTAAAGTAACAGCACAGTGTTAATATATTTCTCACCATATGATAATGTGGTTGTTGTAAATACTATAACTGTTCCCCACCCACAGCTTCTTTGTCTCTTTCAATTTGTTTTACGTATGGATATAGAAGGTGTACAGGACCAATGGTCAATATTCAGGGATGTTAAACAAAACATTGTTCGAAGCAAAAACGGTCTAGTATACATGGGCTCTAAAATGCATACGTAAGAGCTAGGAAAACCACTTCATCTCTGATACCGTTAAACGTCTTCTACACCAACCTCTTTGCTTCCCATGTTTTTGGAAAGAGACAGTATGGACCAAAGCAAGAAAAAAATTGACAAATAATCATGGGCTATTAAATGCATACCTCAAGAGCTATGAGCACATGTTCACTAGAAAATATGTGTTTTAGATCAGCGAAGATGAACAAGTGCCGTAACTGTTAACGAACGCTCTTTAGAGTCTATGTGTCCTGGACATGTTTTTCTCATCTTGGTCCATACTGTCACCCGTCAAAATATGGAAAGCAAAGATCTTGTAAATAGTCTTCACAGGTTTTCCGCGGGATGACGCTGTGCAAATTCCACAATATTTCCTAGGAGCAGCTGTCCAACATATTTGGGTGGTTGAACCTAGCTGGTGGCTAGGTACGTCAGTCGTACCTAGCCGCCAGCAAGATTCAACCACCTGAAGATGTCGGGCAGTTGCTTGGTTCAAATGGCTCTAAGCACTGTGGGACTTAACATCTGAGGTCATCAGTCCCCTAGACTTGGATCTAATTAAACCTAACTAACCTAAAGACATCACACGCATCCATACCCGAACCAGGATACGAACCTGCAACTGTAGCAGCAGCGCGGTTCCGGACTGAAGCGCCAAGAACCGCTCGGCCACAACGGCCGTCGAGCAGTTGCTCCGAGGAAATATTGTGAAATTTGCACAATGTCATCCCGTGAAGACTATTTATAACATATCCGCCGGGAAAGCTTGAAGAATCACGGCAAAGACCTTTCAGTAGAAGAGATTTGTTTCACACTATCGAAGGTGATGTTCTCTTAGCTCTTAAAGGTCATCGGTCCCTAGGCTTACACACTAATTAAACTAACTTACGCTAAGGACAACAGGTACACCAAATACCCGATGGAGGACTCGAACCTCCGAGGTAGGGGGGGGGGGGGGGGGGGGGGAAAGGGGACGCGCGAACCGTGTCAATGCGCCACAGACCGCACGGCTACCCCGCGCGACACAATTCTGGAGATACAGTAAAACGTGGAGAGGTGGGGTTCTTACAGGAGCCATTGGGCATGACTTCAGGTCATATCTGGTACCGACTGAGAAAACTATAACGCTGCAACTATACTTCATGGACGCTCTGCGCCCTCTTTATGTTAAATCTTATGCGACAGTTTTGTGCTGCCAGTTTGGAATAGGACATTGTTCGTACACCCACTGAATGTGTCGATATCAACTATCTGCGTCATTCTAAGGTACGTCTATGGCCACGAAGATCTCACCATCTGTCCCCGGCAGAACACTTTTGTGTCTAGCTCGTGTGTCAACTACGTCCCAGCGCCAAAATCCAGGATATCAAGGATCAGTAAACAAAGTTGTGAGGCGTTATGCCTCAGAAGAGGATACAACGGCTTTAAGATACCATTTTCGACTAAGTGCATGCACCAACGACAGAGGGGCGGGGGAGGGGAGGGGGATATCAAATTTAACGTCACATACCGTCTCAACTCGCGAAATTTCATTTTCAGTCCGTCTTCCCATTGTGGGTGCTCCACTTTTTTTTGAGGTAGAGTATTTATTCCACTAATGCTGTAACGGAATACGGATAGATTCATTCTCTTACACACGTCCGTTATTTTGTATGTACCCACATTTGAAGAGAACTAATATTATTTACTTCAAGTGAAAATCTCGGCAAATTCTTTCTGCATTTCACAGCGATCGTCCAACGCCGATACTTTTGCTAAGATATATCCTCCGCCAGTAGTTTGCGGACAGTAAGCGCAGCGCAGCGCAAATGTAGTGTAGATGTAGATGTACTTTCCTGAAGACAAAAATGTAGTCAATCTTGGTCATCCTCTCTTTTTAAATCGCTTGTGTACACTGACAACATCAGAGGTCTCATTACAGTTTCTCGAAGCACACTCGATGATACTTAGCTTTCTGTCGGACATTCACGGTTGTGTACTCAGTTATAATATTAAAAAATTCGAAGGAAATGCGATTACTCTATAACAACCCACTGGAGACCGTGAGTCTCTTTTACCACAATACTCAGAGAATATCGCTGAAAAATCTCTGCAACTTTATTAATGCAGTTCGGGACCACTCTGTACACATATATAGTAAACTAAGAATGTAATCTTTCTTTCAAACTGCAACACTCATGATGGAATTTTAGGGCAGACCTACAAAGACGTTACGTTTCGTGACTGCGCGATAATAAGTGGCAAACCACAGTAAGTCGAGTAAGAGAAGATACAGTGGCTCCGCCACTAGATATCGATGGGTTACAGTTACGAACAACAAATTGGAACCATTATACAGAAAACGTTGTGCGGATGGCGAACCACAAAATGGTTCAAATGGCTCTGAGAACTATGGGACTTAACATCTGAGGTCATCAATCCTCTAGAACTTAGAACTACTTAAGCCTAACTAACCTAAGGACATCACACACATCCATGCCCGAGGCAGGAATCGAACCTGCGACCGTAGCCGTCGCACGGCTCCAGACTGAAGCCCCTAGAACCACTCAGCCACAATGGCCGGCTGGCGAACCACAGATGCGTGTTATTCGCAGAACACTTAAAAGATACAACAAACCCACAAAAGGGACTGTCAACACTAAGGATTGCCCGTCTTCTTCTGAAGTTTTGGTACGTAGTATGGTTTGTATTATCACAAAATAGCGAAAGTAGTGTCACAAATGACACACAAAACGTGGTAGCATGACGACATTCTTCATTGTGGCGAGATATTTCCACAAGTGTACTGGTTCCATCTTCACCTCAACTAATTCACCTCCTGGCTCCTGGTACAACTACAGGTGCTTTTTTGCCGCGCGGAGCAGTCAAGTGGTTTGACGCACCATGTCACGGTTTGTGCGGCCCTTCCCGCCGGAGGTTCGAGGCCTCCCTCGGACATGGGTTGTTCTTAGCATAGGTTAGTTTAAGTCTAGGGACCGATGACCCTTAGGAATTCACACACATCTGAACATTTTTATAGGTGGTTTTCCATCAACCCCACAAGTAAATACTGAAAGAAGGGCATTCCGTCCCAGAGACATCTACCTTACAACTAACATTCCAATCCACCTAACTAAAACGTTCAACTACGACTTACACTCAAGCGAGAACTCGAGAACTAACCTTGAATCTAAAACACATAATGTTCAACTACTGACAGGCCGACCATGTGAATTAAATCATCCAAATATACAAGACCCTCATCCGACCCGTCTTCAGCTACCCCTCCATTCAAGTCTGGATCGAAATGCACCATTCCTCGGTTTCCGTAGCTACTTTCTCACAACCATTTCCGGTACAAATTCATAAAGTTCCACCACCTTCTTGAACATCTAGTATATCTTCGCCTCTAATTCACTTTCCGTAGACTTGAGTGCCAACTCCCTATCGTATCTCCCATGCTCCATCGACGTCTTCCGCATCCCCTCCACCTACAAACAGTACACATTCTTTTCCAGTGGAGCTTCAATCTCCTCCGCCTCTCAGACCAAGAGAAGCACCCCTTCAGCTATAGCACACACTAGTCCCACCATCCCAACTGAATGATCCAACACCTCTTTTCCAGCCCAAGGTGAAATCCCATCCGCCTCCCAACACCTAATCCCTTCCACTAATTCATATCTACATACACATCCAAGGGTCTTCCGTATAATATCGTCTGCAGCACTCCCGCCTAGTGTTACCATGAGATTCCACCATATCATCCTCTCAAAACACGGCATCATGTATTTCATCATGATTAGTTTGTCTTAATAAAAATAATACATGTTACGAAGCAAGACCTAAGAGCGGTAACTGCAAACACGCACCAACCTGCAGGAATGTCAAAGGCGAATCCATAACCAAAAAAAAAAAAAAGTATGTTTGGGGTCAAATCCCATGCAGCGGCGTGTCATAGGGCAGAGCTAACAGACAACTGTTCTTATTATGGTGCTTCAGCACTCTTTCAGAATGAAGAGCTCAAACCGGCTGCTGTGACCGAGCGGTTCTAGGCGCTTCAGTCCGCAACCGCGCTGGTGCTACGGTCGCAGGTTCGAATCCTGACTCGGGCATGGATGTGTGTGATGTCCTTAGGATAGTTAGGTTTAAGTAGTTCTCAGTTCCAGGGGACTGACGACCTCAGATGTTAAGTCCCATAGTGCTCAGAGCCATTTGAACCATTTTTGAACAGCTCGAAAATATATTCCTGTCAGTCTTACAATATGAAGAGAAAAAAATCAGGCAATTAGTTGCAACCAAAAGTTTATTTAGCCCTTGACCTAGGTTTCGATATTTATAAAAAAAAATCTTCAGAAGAAGTGGACCTAAAAATGTACATAAACGGCTACAAACTATTTTTACGTATATAACAAAATATCGATAACAGAAAAATATTTGTGAGGTAAGCATACTCATTTGTTACGTCACACGGTGGTAAATTACATTAATTGAAGTGGAAAGTCTCTTGTCATATATACAGTTCATCGCTAGACAACCTACTCTGATAATATTATTCCGTTAGATTCTTTCCACCCATAGGCTCGTAACTGTGCTTTTTTTCGTTCACCAATAAATCCTGGTTTAACAACGCCACTTTCCCCACACGACTTTCACGAAGAAATTAATTTGATTAATACTATTGCTAGCAATAATGGTTACAAAAGACGTAGTCGACCAGAAGATTAGTAACAAAAGCTCGAATAAAAAAGTTCAACACTAGGTGACAACAAACTGAAGAGTAATAAAGAAGAAAACGGCAAGTTCATTTCGATACCATTTTTAGGTTATAAGTCCTACAGTACTAGCCGTCTTCTGACTCGACAGTACAGTTGTAAAGTTACCTTCTCTACTACCAATAGTTTAAGAAAGATTTAGTACATACATCAAAAACTGAACAAGAATATTTCACAAATTCAGGTGTCTATAAAATCGTCTGCAAAGATTGCCCTAGCTATTATATACGGCCGACCGGTAGAGCTGTTAGAGACAGATATAAGGAGCACCTGTTGGGAATGAAAGGTGGAAATGTTCATAATTCTTTTTTTGCTGAACATTTAATTATGTCAGACCAATCTCTGGAGGAATCAGAAGAACCCGTAATTTTACGGAAGGAAATAAAAGGCTGGAAATTGGATTTATTAGAAGAACTTGAAATTTATGAACATCTTTCTAAGAGAGACGGTTACATTTTGAACGATCAGTTACAACTAGCGAGTTAGCACTTCCATGATGGCTTTAAACCGCTGCTCACGGTCACATAATACGTGTTTACAGAACCCCTCTAACATCGACGAACGTGCCGTTTTCTCCAAAATACTTCCTCTCTACTGTTGAGCTACTCACATTTCATGTCACTGGGTTTCATTTTTCATGGCCTTTTCAGAACATGTTCTTACAGTTAAGCGGAAGGTTCTCAGTTTTTATGTTGTGGTGTAGCTTTATCCATTTCACTCTTTCCTCGATCTTTTTGTAACAGAATTAATTTTTTGTAATAAAATTGTTATCCTCTGAACACTAAGTTTACATGCAGTATCTCTCTGCCACACAAATGTTTATCAGATAACTTTATATTTAATGTATACCTCTAAAATTATTTCATTATGGCCTGCTATATTTTGCTCTAATGTAAAATTACGTTACTTAACACCAGGAAGACGCAGTGCTTACGCGCATGTATATAGCACCCACTGCATTTCAATTTTTGCTTATCGCTTACGCTGTTTTAGCTCATATTTGCTCTTTTTGTAAACAGAACTCTAGCTTCTGCATGCTGAATTTACGTACAGCATTAGTCTGCGAATGTATTAGAGATTTTACACATAATGTATACCTCATAATTTATTGCATTATTAGTAGCCTCGTAGAACAAATTTTCATTTTTACTTTAATGTATATTGTTGTTACTACCACAAGCATGGCGTAGTTCTCACGCGCATGTATTTAGCACCCTCTGCATCCAACGTTTTTCCTTTAAGCAGTTGGCTTTTGTCTCTGGCATGGTGAATACATTCGTTACGCAAACATTGTATTCTTTGGACTCCTGTTATACTTTTACGAAGACAAGAGCTTTTACCAGTGGGCGAATACATTTGTGCAGTTATTCTGACGTCCGCTGAATGCAACTTGGCTGCTGTCTTAATCCATGGCATGTGATGTTTCTGGTTTTTGTATCAGTTGTATATATGACAACAGCCGCTCGGTATCAGCGAATGTAATTTGCCACCATGTGATGTAACAAGTGAGTATGCTTACCTTACAAACATTAGTCTATTATTAATATTTTGTTATATATGTAAAAATAGTTTGTAACGATTTATATACATTTTTAGGACCAACTCCTTCTGAAGAAATTTTTATAAATATCGAAACCTAGGTCAAATCTGAATAAACCTTTGGTTGCAACCGATTACCTGATTTTTCCAAACTCTTAGAATTTAGACAGTTGCTGAATCGGTGCCATGTTTAAAATTTTGAAATCTTTAATATCACATCTTTGAAACCCAACTGGTGTAATAACAGCAATAAAGCAGTTAAGTGAGACAAAGAGTCTGATTCAGCTAATTCTAGTTATTATTATTAGTTTATATGAGCCTTTAAGGATCATGTAGCACGATTAGTTGGCTTTTCTTTTTGTTCTTATCTTTCCAGAACTTTTTCACCTTCTCACTATGGGTCCATAGTACTCTTAGTCAGCATGACTTTTTGACTCACAGACTATCGTGTTTTAGTTGTCTGGATGTGAACTCGTGAGACTGTCAGAATTTCGCCCGTATCGTAGCCAATGGATCAACAGCATCTTTCGCGAGATCCTTCCTCTCTGGATGCCAGATAGCCATAGTACTTTGGTTTTCTTGGCCCCGTCTACGATGGGTATAGCAGAGCTGTTTCGCTAATCGTAAGTCATCCAACCGCGCTATAGGTCCTTAAAACTTAGAAGCCTGTTCCGGACGATGGAACTAAATTAGTACATCAGGAAAGACAGTCCGTACAAACACTCGCACTTTAGATCCGACAACTCCCTGCAGTTTCTGTCGTTCTGCTTTCTCGATGAAAAATACACTGATCAGCCAGAACATTATGACCACATTATCGATATGAACCTGTCCAGGCTATAGCAGCGTCACCTGACGAGGATGACTGCTAGTCAGACACACGCACGGTGCATGTAATATCAGGGAGGTTGCTGTCCGTGTGTAGAATGAGGAATGTGTGTGATCTATCTTTTGACTGAATGTAGATTGTGATAACCCAGAGGCTCGGCACGAGCATTACAGGTGTTCGAGGAGTGCTGTGGTGAGTTTCCTCAACACGTGGTGAAACCACGTCCAGACGTGGTGGGGTTGGGTGGCCACCCGCCATTACAGATATCGACGTCGTAGGCTGGGCAGACTGGTAAAACAGTACAGGCAGCGAACTGTGGCAGGACTAACATCAGAATGCTGGACAGAGTACAAGTGTGTCCGAACACACAGTACACCGAATATTGCTAACGATGGGCCTCCACAGCCGACGTCCCATTCACGATACTATTTTAACACCACGACATGGGCAACTACGACTGAAATGGGCACGTGACCATCGACACTGGACGTTGGCAAAGCGTTGCATGATGCTTTGATGAATCCCGATACCTTCCTCATCATGCCGATGGGAGGCCGCGAGCCCGTCGTCTTCCAAGGGAACAGCGCCATGACACCCGTACTGCGGGACGGAGACAAGCTGACGGCGACTCCATTATTCTGTGTGGAACATTGACGTGGAGGTCGTGCAAGGCACCATCAAGGCCAAGGAATATCGTATACCGGTTGCAGACCACGTACATCCCTTTATGACGGTCATGCTTCCCGACACTTTTTCACGAAGGTAATGCACCATGTCACAAGACCAGGAGTGTGATGGGGTGGTTCGAGAAACGCAATGGTGAGTTCCAGTCGATGTGCTGGCTCCAGAACTCGGCAGGTTTGAACCCGATCGAACAGGGTTGTGACTCAACGTGGTGTACGAGCTCATCGCCCCCCCCCCCCCCCCCCCCTGGATTTACGGGAATTAGGTGACTAGCGTGGGCAGATGTGGTGATAGTTCCCTCCAGTGACCTACGAAGGCCTCACTGCTTCCATGGCACAACGCGTCGCTGATGTTATCCGTGCCAAAGCTGGACATACTGGCTATTAGGTATGTGGATCATAATGTTCTGGCTGATCAATGAAGTTATCGACTATATCTCGACTGCACAGTGCGCTTGTGAGAAAACGGTTATCTGGTGGTGGCGAAGTTCGACTGAATCTAGTTAAGATTACATTTAGATATCAAATGGAACAGGTGTGAATTTCACGCTCCAGTGACTGTGAAACTTACTAGCCTTCGTTGAGAGGTGCAGTAATAAGTAGCGGAGCCTGACACGTAACAAAAACAGGCAGTGGTGACTGCGCAGTGGAATGCCTGCGAAGGTGAGTTGTTACGGCAACGAGGGAAAGGTAGTTGGAAGCTATCCTCTATTCCGGATAATAGTTCACGAGTATGTGAAGTCGGTGACGAGGACTAGAGGACAGAGTAGACTAGAGATAGATGTGTCATTTCTCCACCTCTCCGACGTGAATGGGAAACTATGGTGCATGCCGTAAATACAAGATGTTTCACGTCCGAATGTTCAAATGTGTGTGAATTCCTAAGGGACCAAACTGCTTAGGTCATCGGTCGAAAACTTACACACTACTTAAACTAACTTATGCCAAGAACAACACATACACACCCATGGCCGAGGGAGGACTCGAACCTCCGGCGAGAGTGGCCGCGCAGTCCGTGACATGACGCCTCAAACCGCGGGGCCACTCCGCGCGGCTGTTTCACGTACGACTTGTCGAGATATCCGCTGGGACCAGTACGGTGGAGGCTGGCTCCAGTCATCGCATACATCACGGCACATCCCTCTGATATTGTTATGCAGATAATAACTGTAATCAAGAGCGACAATACTGAAACGTCCCGTCCGAGCGGTTCCACTGGTTTTGTTGGGCTGCCTTTGGTTTTCCGGTATTTCTTGGCACCTCTGATTTTCAGTACATCTGTGCTTTAAACTAGGGTGAAAAATGAACAGCAGATTGCTTTATTCGTGTCTACTAAGTGTTTATGTACTCCTACAACCGTATTTATTATATACTGCACCTGCGCTTTGTGTGTGTGTGTGTGTGTGTGTGTGTTTTCCTTCTCCTATTATTTGTGCCGTCTGCTTGAAAGAGTCGGCAGCTACTGTGTATGTTGGTACAGGAAGTCGGCACATATTTGGACCTTCGGATCTAGTGGCCATTTAGCCAACTTTCGTGTAGAGTTTGGACGGATCTATGCTAAGAGACATTAGTGGCCACTGTGTAATATCACCCTTTCTCTGAGTTTTAAAAACTACCATTCAGATCTCTATGTCTATGTACTTGTGAAGTGTCACACTACCGGCCAAAGACGATCACGATTCGAAGGCAACTGTATTAGGCAATCTATGCGGAACATGTTTCTTGCTAAATTCTTTTGTTGGCATCGTACTGGCGATGCAACCCACGTGTACAATCGGCGGGCGAAATGATGTCGGGCAGCGGTCTATTCCTGCCCGCGTGATAGGCGATGCAAAACAGGGCGACAAAGCTGACGCACTGTGTACTCCAGACCGTCCCGCCGCCTAACGCCTGCTGATCGGGCAACCCAAATGACAGTACTGTACTGCGTGCAGCCTCATTGTCTCGTGCGTCACCCAACTACGCTACAGAGCGTCGAAGTTGTAGATGCCGGCACCCGTAAATTTATACATATATGATGATGTTACAAACTTTCAAGGATAATGGAGACGAATAAATTTATCAATTTGAGGTAAGGATCCTTGCATGCGAAAATCGTTCTGATGTGTCTGACAGTGGAATACGTATACCGTTCTTGCTATGAGTGTGAGGCAGGCAACTTTCAGTGGTGGTAGTAGGGACCAAAACAAGGAAAACATGAGCACCTGCTCATTTTCGCAATTATGAAACCCATCTCCTCTATTGCACAATTGCTCGTAGCTCTTAAGATGTGCATTTTAGGGCCCATATTTACTACACATTTGTTCTTAGGTTTCCTTTAATTTACGTCTATGGTCACAAATTTTTTTATTAAGAGATTACCGGTTTCGGTCTTTAATGATCATCATCAGATCTGTTTCATAAAAACAAAGTCCTAATGTACTGCAGCCATAGTGGCAGTACATTAGGACTTTGTTTTTATGAAACAGATCTGATGGTGGCCATTAAAGACCGAAACCAGTAATCTGTTAAACGAAAAAGATTGTGACCATAGACGTAAATTAAAGGAAACTTATTACATATAAGGGTCACTTTTTTTTCGCGACGATGTCGCAGGTTGTGACATTTGTTCTTGTTTTGATTAATAGTACCACCTCTGAAAGTTGTGTACCCTACCATCTTAGCAACAGCAGTACCGATACATGTATTCCGCTGTCAGAGGTATCAGAAGGGTCTTCGCTTATAACTTCCGACTCGTTCGTTTCCGGTACAGGGACTCCTGCCTCAGATAGATATATTCATGCGTCTCCATCACAACCTCAAAGTTTGTAACATCGTCACGGAATCACCCATCACATTTACAGGCGCCGGCGCCTATAACTTTGACGCTCTGCAGCGTCGTTGGATGACGTTTCCTGACACGTGTTCTTATTCAAAATATTTTGTACTCACTCCCTTCCACCAAGTCCTACAAGCTTTTAACGTGAATTTCCGAAAACTCTGTATCACTGATTCCGTCATAAATAGTGCAAACTTTGAACAGTCAGTGAGTAGTTGTGTTAGTCGTAGCTACCTTGGTAGAACTCATATATCCACTTTTGCGGATGTTGAGTGTTGTACCTACGACAGAGCACAATATAATGTTACTGTGCTTACGCATTCCACAAGGGCAGCCCCTACCATAAATAAAAAGTGTCTTCACATCCACAAAAAATATATAAATACTCAACACCAAAAACCCAGCAATTTCTCCAGAGTACAATAAAGCAGTCGGCTAAAACCGATACGCCACCTGTCAGAGTCAGAGTCCATGATGTTAGGGCTAATCTTTGTATTTGCTCTGTTTCTTGTATTTTGCAGTATTCTGCATCTACATATACATTCCGCAAGACACAGTAAGGCGTACTCCGTAAGAACCCTAATTTCTCTTGTGTTATCTTTATACTAGTTGCGCGAAATGTACGTTCGTGGCAATAGAATCGTTCTGCAGACAGGCGCAAATGCCGAGTCTCTAAATTTTCTCAGTAGTGTTTCACCAAAGGAATATTGTCTTTCCCTGTTCCAGTCACGGGTTACAAGAAGAAACTGGTGGTTTAAGCTTTATTCAACTTCTACGATTTACAGAAGAGTAAATTCGCTCAATGTTTCGTTGTTGACTAACGTCAACCTGTAAAGTGATTCAGTGATTGAGTGAGTTGGCGATTACAAAGATGAAATCACCTAACGCAACCAGTACGAACCGTAGAAGTACAGACATTATGGCTTGCTACATCCACACTACACAGTGTTATCCCTGGAATGAACTTCAGCAACTACAATGAAGTGGTAAAGATGGCGAGGGACAGACAAAGAAGGGGTTACGTTTAGCACCTGATGATGATGATGATGATGACGTCTGTATCACAAAAATGGCCTAGCAGTCCGTCAATACTATAAATCCTGTCGTATGATTGTAGGTCGCTTTAAATTCACTAATTTGGAGAATCCATTCCGCAGTGTCCCTTAACATATATTATACACTCCTGGAAATGGAAAAAAGAACACATTGACATCGGCGTGTCAGACCCACCATACTTGCTCCGGACACTGCGAGAGGGCTGTACAAGCAATGATCACACGCACGGCACAGCGGACACACCAGGAACCGCGGTGTTGGCCGTCGAATGGCGCTAGCTGCGCAGCATTTGTGCACCGCCGCCGTCAGTGTCAGCCAGTTTGCCGTGGCATACGGAGCTCCATCGCAGTCTTTAACACTGGTAGCATGCCGCGACAGCGTGGACGTGAACCGTATGTGCAGTTGACGGACTTTGAGCGAGGGCGTATAGTGGGCATGCGGGAGGCCGGGTGGACGTACCGCCGAGTTGCTCAACACGTGGGGCGTGAGGTCTCCACAGTACATCGATGTTGTCGCCAGTGGTCGGCGGAAGGTGCACGTGCCCGTCGACCTGGGACCGGACCGCAGCGACGCACGGATGCACGCCAAGACCGTAGGATCCTACGCAGTGCCGTAGGGGACCGCACCGCCACTTCCCAGCAAATTAGGGACACTGTTGCTCCTGGGGTATCGGCGAGGACCATTCGCAACCGTCTCCATGAAGCTGGGCTACGGTCCCGCACACCGTTAGGCCGTCTTCCGCTCACGCCCCAACATCGTGCAGCCCGCCTCCAGTGGTGTCGCGACAGGCGTGAATGGAGGGACGAATGGAGACGTGTCGTCTTCAGCGATGAGAGTCGCTTCTGCCTTGGTGCCAATGATGGTCGTATGCGTGTTTGGCGCCGTGCAGGTGAGCGCCACAATCAGGACTGCATACAACCGAGGCACACAGGGCCAACACCCGGAATCATGGTGTGGGGAGCGATCTCCTACACTGGCCGTACACCACTGGTGATCGTCGAGGGGACACTGAATAGTGCACGGTACATCCAAACCGTCATCGAACCCATCGTTCTACCATTCCTAGACCGGCAAGGGAACTTGCTGTTCCAACAGGACAATGCACGTCCGCATGTATCCCGTGCCACCCAACGTGCTCTAGAAGGTGTAAGTCAACTACCCTGGCCAGCAAGATCTCCGGATCTGTCCCCCATTGAGCATGTTTGGGACTGGATGAAGCGTCGTCTCACGCGGTCTGCACGTCCAGCACGAACGCTGGTCCAACTGAGGCGCCAGGTGGAAATGGCATGGCAAGCCGTTCCACAGGACTACATCCAGCATCTCTACGATCGTCTCCATGGGAGAATAGCAGCCTGCATTGCTGCCAAAGGTGGATATACACTGTACTAGTGCCGACATTGTGCATGCTCTGTTGCCTGTGTCTATGTGCCTGTGGTTCTGTCAGTGTGATTATGTGATGTATCTGACCCCAGGAATGTGTCAATAAAGTTTCCCCTTCCTGGGACAATGAATTCACGGTGTTCTTATTTCAATTTCCAGGAGTGTATTATATTTCCTTTAATTAGCTACAGTGTCGCAATTTGCCCCTTTTTTCGATAAATGTGGGGTGTTAGTGACATTACAGAATGCTGTAGGTGTTGTGGGCATAGACTGTCAGGCGATGTTCATATGTAGAATGAACAGTTCGTACAGGTCCTGCGATGCTAGCGCCGACGTGGCGCGGTAGCCGGGCGGCATTACGTCAATCACCACTAGATGGCAATGGCATCGTTTTCACATCGGCAGGGGAATTCCCTTCATCGAAGCTGAGCCAGTTAGCACGAAACATTTGTAAATTATATACACAAACCTTCATCGTGAATCACTAACTATTAATGAAAGCCAGATCACAGCCCCACAACAGTTCCTAAGACTTTTAGCGCATTACGAATGCAATGTAAGTTTGTAATGGCGAAAAATTTTATGATCTAATTACAAATCAACAATTTCCTGATTTTCTCTTTACTTTTACTGTGAAACCTTGCTTGTTGTTACATTTCGAGATTCCAGGTCAACGGAGAAGTGCCCTTTAGATCTTGATAAGTGAATTTGTATCAAAAACTGACCATACTTTTTGATTGCCGAGTGACCGTAGACGTCAGTATAGGACACATTTTACTATGATACCTGTACCAGCCCCTGAAAAAGGAATCTTAGGAGTTGAACAGGAGACATACGGACGACATCAAACTGATCCCGTAAAGTTTCCGTTTTTACTGACTAACTTACGGAAACCCAAAAAAAAGGTCTGTACAGTGACATTAATAACTGATGCGTTTAGAAAAAAGAAATATTGCTGGTACGCTTTATAATACCAACGTAGCTCTTCGATACACTGCAACAAACTATAGGAACTGCAGCTGGAGAGGGTAAGTTGGGAGCAGGAGGTTTAAACGGTGCTTGAAAACAGGAATGGAGGGGGGAGATCTAGTTGGTAATTTGATATGTGGAGATGCGTAGTGTGGGGGAGTAAGTGGCAGGAGATTTACAATACGATTAAAAAGGATGAAGGCCAGGAAAGGAATGGTAAGCTGGGAACTTCACGTGGAAAAGGATGGGGAGAAACGAGTTAAATCAGAGATAGAGGGTCGTTGGGGTATGTTAGTACTGACTCAGCAGCATGCCGGGACTGATAACTGGCAGGGAAAACGTTATGGCCTGATAAGACTTCAATTGTGTCAGTCATAACTGTGGGTCCCTTGATTGCTCTGGGAGATGGTTGATCAGAATTACAACATATGAAATATTAGTTGACTGGATTAAAAAAAAAACTATAAAAAATTTACTTAACGTTATACAAGACATTGGGACAGGAATGTGTCGAATATTTACTTCTTTGAATATTAAATCATCACTTGATGTACACATTCATTAACTCTTTTCATCTCTTTCATGGAATTGTAATTTTGAACATTGTGACCTATATACTTCGAGAATAGCTCTTTTGTCCTAACTAGGCGATGTTGCCTGCTTTATTGGTGGTCTCGAACAGGACAGAGCCTTCCTCTGTTCGGCTGCACGTCCGCCCCGGTGTGGTGGTCTTGCAAAGCTGGTGGCGAGCGCGTGGCATGAGGCACCGCCGGCGTCTCCCACTCGTCGGTGCGTAATGCAGCGAAACATCGCTAACTTCTATGGTTTCGAGACGAGTTTCCGACTTTGCTACGACACAACTATCTTTGGACAATACGACAGAAACAATAGCATTGTTGGAGCCACGTTTTTTGTTTACACATAATACACTCCTGGAAATGGAAAAAGAACACATTGACACCGGTGTGTCAGACCCACCATACTTGCTCCGGACACTGCGAGAGGGCTGTACGAGCAATGATCACACGCACGTCACAGCGGACACACCAGGAACCGCGGTGTTGGCCGTCGAATGGCGCTAGCTGCGCAGCATTTGTGCACCGCCGCCGTCGGTGTCAGCCAGTTTGCCGTGGCATACGGAGCTCCATCGCAGTCTTTAATACTGGTAGCATGCCGCGACAGCGTGGACGTGAACCGTATGTCCAGTTGACGGACTTTGAGCGAGGGCGTATAGTGGGCATGCGGGAGGCCGGGTGGACGTACCGCCGAATTGCTCAACACGTGGGGCGTGAGGTCTCCACAGTACATCGATGTTGTCGCCAGTGGTCGGCGGAAGGTGCACGTGCCCGTCGACCTGGGACCGGACCGCAGCGACGCACGGATGCACGCCAAGACCGTAGGATCCTACGCAGTGCCGTAGGGGACCGCACCGCCACTTCCCAGCAAATTAGGGACACTGTTGCTCCTGGGGTATCGGCGAGGACCATTCGCAACCGTCCCCATGAAGCTGGGCTACGGTCCCGCACACCGTTAGGCCGTCTTCCGCTCACGCCCCAACATCGTGCAGTCTGCCTCCAGTGGTGTCGCGACAGGCGTGAATGGAGGGACGAATGGAGACGTGTCGTCTTCACTGAATAGTGCACGGTACATCCAAACCGTCATCGAACCCATCGTTCTACCATTCCTAGACCGGCAAGGGAACTTGCTGTTCCAACAGGACAATGCACGTCCGCATGTATCCCGTGCCACCCAACGTGCTCTAGAAGGTGTAAGTCAACTACCCTGGCCAGCAAGATCTCCGGATCTGTCCCCCATTGAGCATGTTTGGGACTGGATGAAGCGTCGTCTCACGCGGTCTGCACGTCCAGCACGAACGCTGGTCCAACTGAGGCGCCAGGTGGAAATGGCATGGCAAGCCGTTCCACAGGACTACATCCAGCATCTCTACGATCGTCTCCATGGGAGAATAGCAGCCTGCATTGCTGCGAAAGGTGGATATACACTGTACTAGTGCCGACATTGTGCATGCTCTGTTGCCTGTGTCTATGTGCCTGTGGTTCTGTCAGTGTGATCATGTGATGTATCTGACCCCAGGAATGTGTCAATAAAGTTTCCCCTTCCTGGGACAATGAATTCACGGTGTTCTTATTTCAATTTCCAGGAGTGTATAAGTAGTTGTCCAATGTGGAAGAGGAGGGTTCAAATGGTTCAAATGGCTCTGAGCACTATGGGGCTTAACATCTAAGGTCATCATTCCCCTAGAACTACTTAAACCTAACTAACCTAAGGACATCATACACATCCATGCCCGGGGCAGGATTCGAACCTGCGACCGTAGCGTCGCGAGGTTCCAGATTGAAGCGCCTAGAACCGCTCGGCCACTCCGGCCGGCCGATGAGGAGGGAAGAGAATTTGATAATGTACTAGTGGGTTCGCGTAAGCGAGGGTAAGCAGATATTGTAAGCAAGACGGCATGCCTGACATTCAAAATTGGAGATACTGAGAGGTAATGGAGAAGCTATCCAGACGATATTCGTAAAGGAGAGGATGGGTACCATCAAGGCTTTTTGGGTGTGGTGTGGCGAATGGTGGAGGGATGAAATCGTATCATTCGGCCGCTAAGCGGCTTTAGTTACGTTAGTCACGGGCTTTTCTTCTGGATGGTTGTCATGTCAGGTAGGCATCACTGTGTTTTACATGAGGCTCCAAAAACCAGATTTCGTAAACCAGTTACCTGAAAAGGCTTCTGGTTGTTCATGCAAACAAAAAAAATGGTTCAAATGGCTCTGAACACTATGGAACGTAACTGCTGAGGTCATCAGTCCCCTAGAACTTAGAACTACTTAAACCTAACTAACCTAAGGACATCACATACATCCATGCCCGAGGCGGGATTCGAACCTGCGATCGTAGCAGTCGCGCGGTTCCGGATTGAAGCGCCTAGAACCTCTCGGCCACCGCGGCCGGCGTTGTTCATGCAAACACTCCGGTATCGATACTGGAAATGCAGTTGTAGCTGCCGGATTTCTTCTTCTTTTGGTCTCATGTAAACGCACAACTGGGTTTTAAAGGCGTATCGGTTGACAGGTTGCGTCTTATTTTTAAATACTTTCGGGTAATCTGGATCGAGTGACTTTTTGTGGAGTGAAGGAGAAGTAGTAATATTAGGGTGAGTATGAATTTGTCTGCCTGATATTTTATTGAGTTGTGACCACTAAATCAGAACTGGAACGGCTGGTTTCCAGGGCCATTTGTGTAAAACAGCTGATCTTCGGAAAATCAGTATCAATTTTCATTGACTAAAAGCTGCCAAAATTCAATTTCGTCTGCCTGAACTCGTGTCTCATGTAAATGTACCACACGTTACTTTACAGTCCAATGTTAGTGCAGGTATGTTAGGGCGTCGAAATCTCGGAGTGGGGAGGGGGCGGGGGGATTAGCAGTCAGCAGTACAGTCAACCTGCTTTTCTGCCAATTGACAACAAAACATGTGAAAATAAAAACAAGAAACACTATGTATAATGAATTCAAAACTTTTTAATGGGGAAAATAAAATGGCCGTTTATAAGAGATATGACACGCACTTTCGGTTAAAAACAGTAATAATAAATTCACAATAAGAGCACCTTTAAAAATATATAGGACATGATGTTGAGTATTAGCAATTAAAAGAACCACTTTTCTGGCACAAAAACTGGAAGGATCTGCCCTGGGGTAGGGAGTCTGTTGTTGAAGGGAAAATGTTGGTGGGTGAAGAGGGTGGGTATATGATGATATAAAAATGGAATGTAAATGGCTGTTGGGACTGATGATAGGATGGAATACAGGGGGATATTGGTCAGGCTAAAATATGATGGGGAAACGGAGGTAGGGAAACAAATGTGGACAGAAAAAAAGCAGGTAAAGAAAGGTGGACAGGAAAAAAAAGGGGGGGGGGGCAGAGAATGAAGGGCAGATGGAAAAAAAGGAGTTAATATGGGTATGGGAGGGTGAGAGAGCCCTGGTGAGGTGGAATGGGTGGAGTGGATTCAGAGCTGGTAGGATTGGTAAATGATGGCGCAGAGTTCGTGATATGCAAGGTGTGAGATCGTTGAAGTTCCTTGGGAAGAGTATGTGGAACGTGTGTAGGATTAGGGTTGCTGGTATGTGTTGGTAAAGCCGCATATTTGAAGGGTTAAGGTTGCTGATATGTTTTGGTAATGCCACAGTAGTATACAAGGATTGAAAAGTACAGAAGATACTACTTGACTATTGGAGTCGAGTTTGCAGTTAGTGTAGGTTGGTAGGAGGTGTTCAGTGCGAGTTCGGAGAGGTGGGAAGTGGACGAGTTGGTGAAGCGGTTGTAGGGGAAGGTAAACAGATATGGAAAGCGAGGCGGAATGCGTGGCGCCCCCAGTATGTGCACTAACTTATAGAATTTGAGAGGGGAGAAGGGGAGGGGGCGGCAGATACCGCTCAGATGAACGTTTCGTAAGTGTGGAGGACAGTGGCATCGTTGGTAGGTGCAGTTTCCACATTAGTTTCCAGTCGATGATAAGTCCAAGATGTTTTAATGTATTAGTTAGCTGGATCGGGCAGTCGTAAATGGTAAAGTAGAAGTCACAGAGATGGAAAGTGCGGGTTGTGTGTACTAATTACCTGGGTTTGAAGAGGTTAATCTTGAGGAGCCTTTGGTTACACCTGGAGGTAAACTGACAGGTGGATCTAGAGGGGTCGGAATTTTGAGGGTAGACTAGAGAGCCAGGAAAGCAGTGCCATCAGAATACTGAACAGCTGGACTGGTGAAGACGGTTTGTGGATAACGGCCTTGTAGGGGAGGGTAGGACGAAGCCTTTGGGCACTCCGGCAGTGGGATGGAAGATGAGGGAAATGGTGATTATAGGGGGCGATTATAGGGGAGGGATGCAATAAGGCAGACATAATTCGAAGTGCGTAAGTCTGGAGTTTGAAAGGAAGACCGGAATGCCATACACAGCCGAGGCTCTCTCTAGGACAAAGGAGGCAAATTAAAACCAGTCACTACTTGCTCTCAATTTAATGTGTCGAAACAGCCTTAGGCTCCTAGTCATCTGAATTAATAACTGAAGACTTCCAATAAAAGAGACAGAGAATGTCAGACGAGACTACAGCGAGTTACAGTTCATTTTAGGATTATATTCAAATGCGTGAATGAATGTCGAATCGAAGATTTTGCGGAATACTGAGGATATTCATTACGCCGTAGTGAACGTAGTGGCTGTTGGCGCGATCTGTCGGCTGCTTTGCAAACGAGTGCTCGCTGCTGCCAACGCGACCTGCCGGCTGTAACGAGAACTACGTCACAAGCTGTGGCCTTGGCGGGAAAGCCAAATATGCGAAGTAGCCATACGAAAGATTTCGAGTGACTTCCTTTTTGTGATTTTGCTACCGCAACTTTTGGACGTTAGCAAACATATCTGAGCTTGACTAGACCAGTCTTTGGAATATTGTACTTGGCTGAACGCTCAGTAACGCAGTATTTCTCGAGACCGTAACTAATAAAGCCAAGACTTTCTCTCCGTCTAAATTCTAAACAGTGTCGGTGCACTTAACCTGACAACTTTAGTAATTATTTTGTAAGTGGAGATTAAAAATAAACATGAAGAAAACTGAATATACGAGTGGGTGCCGACCAACAACATGATTTATTAGTTGGGAATATTGCTGTTAAATGTCTCTGTTGTTTTAAATAGCTTGATGTGAGTACATTTGTGAATGGAGAGTGGGGGAGATACTGAAAACTAAGACTGGACAAGGGAAACATGTTATTCAACAGTTAAAGTCAATCCTTTGGAGTAATAACGTAAAAAAGCTAAAAGATTATATACAAAACAGAAATCTAACACATGGAAACAATATATTAATGAGTTGTACTCGTATTACGAACCTAAAAAATTTAGCGAAATAAACGAAGAAGAAAAAGTAGGTAAAACTGACATGGGGTCTGCAATTATACAAGAAGAATTCGAAAAAGCGTTAAATGATCTGAAAGAAAAGAAGGCACGTGGTACTGATAGCATTTCAAGTGAAATGCTTAAAGCATTGTAGCTAGAAATAAATAACCTAATAATGGCCTTAACCAATGAGATATAATTGGTATTATCCCAAAAGATTTTAAGGAAAGAAACATGATAACGGCTGACGACTACACAAAACAACAAGTTACAACTGAGCATACTAACTCACACTTCGGTAATGTCAAGAAACTATCCAATATCAACACAGAACATGCATTAAATGCATCCAAAGAATACTATACAGTTTTCAGAACAAATGGAGAAAGAATACAGATGCCAAGGTTTGTGGATCACACAGCTGTGATGCTTCCAGATGAAGGAAATCTCCAAATAATCTTAGAACTTGTGGCTACAGTGCTAAGGCATAAGTGCCAAATGGAAATTAGCTCGAAAAACACAGAAATATTCGCATGTGCACCAAGGAACCAGAAGAAATAAACATCAAATTTAGGTAAAGTAAATCAAACGAAATAAAATAAATATTTAGGAAGTAAACTAACTGAAGACTGAAAAAGCAAAGAAAACATAAAACACACAATCAGAGAAGCAAAATCTATGTTCGTGAACAAAAGAAAACTGCTGTGTTCAGAGAACGTAAGTACTGAAGTGAGGGTGGTTAAGAGCTGCATTCGGAGAGCAATACTGTATTAGCGAAGAAAGATCAATTAGGAGAATAGAGCCAAGAAGACACGTCACAATTAGTCCCTTGTAGATAGTACGTCATAAATAGTCCCTTGTAGATGTCCAACAAGGAACGTTTAATGTTATGTGAGCCTCACTGCCCATATTTTTTAACTAATTTGTGCCTGATCTTATTCCGAGAAGCTCAGTAATGTATGTAAATACAGTAAATGTAAATTTTATCCAAAAAATAATTGAAGTGAAGTGAAGCGCAGCTGGACAGCAACAAACTGTTTAGCGCGCAATCCCCGCAAAGATAGTAGTTGTGAACCTTTGAGTATGGACTCGAAAAAAAATTTAAAAAATTGATTCATTAAAAAAAGGAGGACTGTTAATTTGTATCTTGTGGAAAGAGGACGTGTTGCTAGACCGTCGCTCAGAACGTATTGTTACATTTAATGAAAATTGCTGTTTTAGTGATAAAACCGAGTAAAATATGTGTAATAGTTGCCAAACATTTATGTATACAAATTTTCTGGAAGTGAAGAATAGAAATATCTTGGTTTTGGAAAAGGAGGTGAGCTTCATTGTCGTCGCCGGCTATCAATCGACAGAACTGTTAGTGTACGAAGTTCACTAAAACAGAGGAAAGGAAATGCATTCTCTATAGTTTTCATTCAATACGTAACAACCTCTCATAATTTCTTAATTGCAGTAGTTGGATTATGTTCTTGTATAATAGTATGGTGGTGAACTCCACTGACCAATTTTGATGAAGCAGGGCGTGTGGTTTGAAGGAAGTTTGTGTGCTAAGCAATCTCCTTTTCTCACGAAAAGCAGATTGCTGTTTGATCTTATTTACTTACAACAGTGGTCCCCTTGGTATCAAAAGCTACGAAAACTTGGGCTCAAAGCTATCCGCAATACGGCCAAGTAACTAACATAGTCGTATTTTAAACCTTAAAGAACAATAACTTCCTCCAAATTGTAATACGTCACCAATTGGTGCAGAAGTTGGTCATTCAAGGAGGCAGAAACCAAAATTCAGGTACCAGTTACGACTTAAACTAAAAATATCAATCAAAAATCAATCTCTCTCTCTCCAAACACATATATAAATATTCATGTTATTAAGATGAAAGTCATTTTATAAACGACAGCGCGACCAAACCAGACTGTCGTTTATACAACGAACTATACATAATGCAGGAGTCCCTAATCATGCAGCACTGGAAAAATTACCTTGTAATAGATCTAGAAGGAGAGCTGCTAATTATTAGAAACTTAGATTATGAAGAAGAACAAGAGAGAATGTGTATACACGACTAAGAAGAAAATTAGAAAGGAAGAAAAGAAGAAAAAACTGAACGACTAGCCATGGAATTGGATTACAGGGGATGAATTGCTGGAGTCTCAAGATTAAACCGTATCAGAAATGAAGAAATCAGTAACAATGATGGCAACGTAAGGGAACAGAAAGGAAGCTGTTACGAGGATGCAGTTACTATGGTATGGCAATTTAGAAAGAATGGATGACAAAAGAGGGCCAAAGAAAGTACGAAGGTGCTTTCCAGATGGAGAAAGGAAACTAAGCTGACCGCCTAGAAGATGTGTGACAGATATCAAGCAAGCTATGGAATCTACAAGAGACGGCTTGGGAAGACTGTAAAGTAAGGAGATTAAGAAGCGAGGAACAGAACTATACGTAAACAACTCGTAAATACATGTTAGTAGAATTGGTAATTGTATGGTATTCTCGATTAAATGTAGCGGACAACGTGATTGTAGGAGATAAAGAGTCGTCTGTGTTACCTCTCGGGGTACGTCTTAAGCTGGACGCGACTTCCTCTGTCTGCGCACCACAGCTTTCCACTCATGTTTATGCATGACACGGAGCTGTTTAATTTTTATTATAGCTATCGGTTTCGATTCGCACCATCATCATGGTATAAAAGGTGAAATATTAATCACGTGTCATACCGTATCTTGTCAGCAAGGCAATCCTAATGGTCTGCTGTGACACACTGCGTGTTTTATACCGTGATGACGGTGTAAATCAAAAGCGGTGATTAAAATAAAAGGCAGGTAAACAAATGCGTATCATAATTGTAAAAAGTACCTAACAGCTGTTTAGAATCGCCTTCCCATAGGTGTTACACCCTAAGCGTCCGATGTGGTGTGGTGGACTATTATCCAAATATTCCCAGGGCATATTCAACCTGTGACTGCTCCAGGTACATCGACGCCGGAAACTTCGCATTAACATAAATTCTCGCCGAATGCTAGACCTCTGAAGCCACAATTACAAAAGCAAGAGCACGATTAAAAAAAAGATAAAATCTGTGTAGGAGTACTGAAGTCTGAGAGATCAGAATAGTTTTGAGGTACATTTCGTGGTTACAGGAATCTTCGAAAACATCTTCTTACAGTGTCGCCCCAAGAAGCTGGCATGTTATTGCTGCAACGGACGTTTGTCGAAAGGTCAGTAATCAGCCATTTGGTGAACGTAGCGCCTAAATATCTTCTGTGTGCAGCGAGAAAGTCGTCTTTCAGAACTGAGCAAAATGTTCGGGTAGGTTCGGCAAGAATTAAAGGCCTATAGTGTTAAAGCGCAACATTTTCGACAGCAAATTGAAGCCTTTTGCCCTTGACACCCAATCCATGTAGAATTTTACGACAGAGTTCTTGGCTTTGGAACTATATCGTGACTACAGTTAATGCAGAGAGTAGAAACGAATTCGTGTGGAGGACGTCCGTGCGGCGCAGGACTGGCAGGCGCATTCGCAACGCCAGCTTACTCAGAAAACGACATCCGATCCGCCCAAGGTCGGCCGTGAAGGTCCCTCGTCTTGAATCGCGCCTGCCCGTGTGAAAGTGGGAGACGAGTAGAAAAGTTCTTTTTGATTTTATCCATATTTTACAGTTTAAAACGTGACTGTATTCAAAACATTGAAGGTATGAATTAAACAACACCTTCAGTCACAACTTTTTCTTGTTTTATTAACTACACGATGCATTTTGGACCCTGTGGGTCCATCGTCAGATGTAATTTGTCTTAATACATGCTTTATTTCTTCTCCCGAATGAGGTGAAATGCATATTCCTGCCACGACAAAGTTTAATGTTAGGTTATGAATTTCGTAAGTCGAACGCGGAAAATATGTGCAAAATAGTGGAAAATGAACAGTATAAACTTACCACATACTCCAAGGAAAGCATTTTTAACGTTTTAGTATCGGCAAACATTCTTTTCTCCGTCGTTTTAGTACATGTCACTTCATTCAAGATGTACATTTGCACACGCATGTTTATAAACACTTCACAGATGTTCTTGTACGTGGTGTTGTTAAAGATGAATTTATTCGTAGAAAAGTGAAGCCAATCTGCGTCCTGTCTTCTAAAAAAAAACTGATAGGACCATCATTACACACCCATTACGCTAGCTGTAGTTCCATCCAGTTAGATACCGAAACTTGTTGGTAGTTTAAAACCGTGTGCCAGACCAAGACCCGAACCTGGGAAAACTGCCTCTCGTGTGCAAATCCACTATCGATCTTTTTTAAAAGAGTAATTAGGCAATTACAATTATTTTCTTAAATATTTTTAAGTTTCGTTACATTCAGGAACACTTCACACATTAATAGTAAGTAATATAGTACAGTAATCAAATAACATCGACCACTGTTTATAGCAAACTCAAGAAGAACAATTAGCAAAACGTACGACACACAAAGCCCATGTCCATTAGCAACGGATGGAAATATGCAAGTAAACTACACATATTTATGTAAATACATTACACTGTGCTATAGCTAAAAATTGGCCGATGTGCTAAGACTTAAATATCATACATGTGACCCAAATGAAACTATTTACCTCATAACAAGTCACACAGACTTTCATCTGATATGATAAAAGAAATTCTTTATAGAGTTAAATACGAAAAACATATATCTTTTAGGCGTCTGTTGAAATAATGGCATTACGAATCAAAGTGAAAAATTAACTTGAAGCTGTCTATACTATTTAATCTACTAATCTGCAAGTGCAATAATTATTTTCTTCGGGTTTTTCTCTTTGTAGTGTTTCCAACATTCCAAATCAGCTCATAGATCTTCGTTTTCACATTCGACACTGTCTTTATTTTCCCCTACTTGCTTGATTACTTGTGTATTTTTTGTATCTTTTCCTCTCTCGTTTCACCAGAATTTCCTAGACATCCGCCTCCAAGACTGGAGTTCGCTCCAGAAATCACTGGAATCTGGTTCTCCATAGCCGTCAGGTGCTCCTTTTCTACTCTTTTTTTGCAGAGTTCACCGAGTGACAATTCATGCTGTGGTGTCACCGCCAGACACCACACTTGCTAGGTGGTAGCCTTTAAATCGGCCGCGGTCCGTTAGTATACGTCGGACCCGCGTGTCGCCACTATCAGTGATTGCAGACCGAGCGCCGCCACACGGCAGGTCTAGAGAGACTAGCACTCGCCCCAGTTGTACAACCGACTTTGCTAGCGATGGTTCACTGACAAAACACGCTCTCATTTGCCGAGACGATAGTTAGCATAGCCTTCAGCAACGTCAATTGCAACGACCTAGCAAGGCGCCATGTTCAGTTACTATTGATATTGTGAATAATGTACAGTCAAGAGCGACGCTCATCATTAATGGATTAAAGTTAAGTATTCCACCAGCTACGTCCGTTTTTCTAAATTCTAATTTTCTTGTCCTGTTCCACAACTCACGCCAGCCTGCGTGAGCTAAAACGCGTGCCTTTCGGCTTCCTCTAGTAACCCGGTGTTGGCTCTCCTGCCAACCCACAACACATGCTCTATTTCAAAGACATCTTGCAGTTGAGTAGCTTCTTTTAATACTTGGATGTGTTGCAGATACTCCTTCTGCGGCTGTACCAAAGCTTGTATTAGCGTTAGTACGAACATTATTCAGTGGCCGAGGATTATATTCAACTGCACTTGCTAAAGCGAACGATATTGGACTAAAATCTAGCTCAGATTCAGTCCGCACAGTAAATATGGGGTCACATCTCATATTCTCATATTTGAATCCTTTGAGCTATTTTGTCTACATTTTTAAGCTTTTCCTCAAGGGGTGTGAAATAGCCGCTAATATGAGCAAACTCCGAATTTTTGTGACGTGTTATGTACATCCAAGCAAAGTTTTGCAGTATGTTCGACAGTCTTTTAAGAAGACTGACGCACCATTTACAGTGTGTTAAAATTCGACCATATATCAGTGAGAAACAACTTGAAGCTCGAGTTACAGCTGATCACAGTTCGCAATACCGTTAAGAAAGTGGTGTAAAAGAGCGATTGTTGCTATCATGAGCTCTCATGAGTAACGAGCCAACTGAGGTAATACGGTGTGCGAAGTTGGAAGTATTGGAATTAGATGTGTTGCAAAAGCTTCAACGAGTTTCAGACGTAACCGACGAAATCACTGACCTCCACCTAACTACATACTCTGTTTCCTCATATTTGGTTTGCTTCGTCTTCGTTGCAATTTTAGGTGTTACATAAGTGCTTGTGCTGATTATCAACTTTCACCTTCAAATCCCTTTGGTCAAGATTAGAGGAAAAAATCCTAGAAAAAAAGAAAACGAAATGCAGGTAAGTCAACACCCGCATGAGCTCCATGCGAAGCAAACACAAAAGCTCAGGACACTGAAAGTAACCCACAAGAGAGAAACGTCTACTAGAAGAAACTAACAGAATTAAAGCTTTACTAGAAAGGGCCGAAATGACACGGAAACCTTCTCCTCCCTCTGCCCCACACACAAGAGAAAAACGAAAGAGGCTCTGAACAGGAAAGTCTGAACAGGAAAGTAAATTCCGGGGCGGACGGCAACTCCGGAAGGGTCTTAGACAGTACGTTCTCCAGCTGCAGCCTTTCAGCTGGCGGATGACGTTGATCGTTGGGATAAAACCAAGAAATAAGAACTGTATCTTGTTTTAACCCACTTTCAAAGAAATTCAAGTTGAATGTCGGCTTTGTAGCACTGTAGCTACCATCAGATCGGATAGTGTGGTGTCACCGCCAAACACCACACTTCCTAGGTGGTAGCCTTTAAATCGGCCGCTGTCCGTTAGTATACGTCGGACGCGCATGTCGCCACTATCAGTGATTGCAGACCGAGCGCCGCCACACGGCACGTCTAGTCTAGAGAGACTCACTAGCACTCGCCCCAGTTGTACAGCCGACTTTGCTAGCGATGGTTCACTGACAAAATACGCTATCATTTGCCGAGACGATAGTTCAGCATAGCCTTCAGCTATGTCAATTGCTACGACCTAGCAAGGCGCCATTATCAGTTACTATTGATATTGTGAATCATGTACTGTCAAGAACGACGTTCATCATTAATGGATTAAAGTTAAGTATTCCACCAGCTACATCCGTTTTTTCTAAAGTCTAATTTCCTTGTCCTGTTCCAGACCTCACGCCAGCCTGCGTGAGCTAAAACATGTGCCTTTCTGCCTCCTCTAGTAACACGGTGTTGGCTCTCCTGCCAACCACAACATTGGCGACGAGGCAAAACCGCGTTCTTATCGATATTGCCCTGATTTACTTGTGTAATGGCTTCGCCGCAATCTCCAGATGTACTGTCCGAATTTTATCGCTTACAGAATCAGCAGACGCAGGCCTTACTGAATGCCCTTGGACAGCTCGTCCAGGGTCAACATGCAATGCAAAACGATGCGGCAGCCGCCGCTCCACCGCTAACGCAGCCGCAACACGCAGTTGCACCAACTTTTCATCCTTTTGATGCTGCACTGGAAAGCTGGACGGAGTGGTCACGCCAATTTGGATTCCATCTCGCCGCCTACAGAATTCAAGGTAACGAGCAGCAGCCTTTTTTGTTATCATCCGTCGGGGTGAACACGTACCGTGTAACAGTCAAATTAATTCCCCAGCGCGATGTAGCAACTCTGTCCTCCGACGAAATTTTGTCTGCATTAGATGCCTATTTCAAGGAATCAGTCAATGTAGTTTCAAAACGGTATACCTTCTTTCGCACAAAATGTACGGCAGGTCAGACTAATCAGGAGTGGGTTGCAACCTTGCAAGGCCTTACTAGGGATTGTGCTTTTGAGTGTCAATGTGGACGTCCTTATTCAGATACTATGGCACGTGAAGCAATTGCACAGAACGTTTCTGATATTCGTATAAGGGAACAGATTTTGAAACTAGTCAATCCCTCCCTTCAACAAGTGATGGACATATTGGATCGGCAGGACACACTTTGCTCAGGAATCATTTAAAACTGCACCAGCCGTGTGTCAGGTTAAATGGCCTGCTGGGCGAGCTGCACGGAGCAGTAAACAGCCCTCGCGCCCAGCCGCGCCGCTGCTGCCAGGCTCCCAGCCACGTGTGCCGTGCCGGCAAGCAAATGCAGTGCTCAAATCCTGCCCGCGGTGCGCTACTACACATTCGTGTGAGAATTGCCCGTCACGCCAAGCTATTTACTTTTATTGTAATAACAAAGGACATGTTCAAAGTGTTTGCCAGAAAAAGCTCAGATTGGAAACTCAAAACCATTCCAGGCCCATTGCTACGCGCCGGAATCGGAATCAAACCAAGGATACTCAGGCTCGTGAAACTTCGCCCATGGAAATTCATGTAGCTCATTCCACTCCGCCCAGTGCCACTCTCCCTAACAGTGACTGTGTTCATCCCACAAATAGTGTGCGTCGACATCGCCAGAACTCCCGTTAAGTTGCTAGTGATTTTGTACAAGTGTCAGTTCACGTTGCATGAGACAGTTGCTCTTGTTGTCAGCAGGACAATAAACTTTTTTTGGACTTGGACATTAACGGCAAAGTTATACCATTCCAGCTCGATACCGGAGCTGCAGTTTCACTGATCAATCAAAACACTTACAAACTGCTAGGCACAGCTCCATTGCATGCCGCAAATGTTAAGTTAACTAGCCATTCAGGTCAAAAGATCCCTGTGTTAGGACAGTGCAGCCTTCTTGCAACATACAAAGGACAAACAAAACTTGTGTCATTTTATGTCCTTCGTTCTTCTTCTGCAGTGAACTTGTTTGGTTTCGATTTATTTCAGTTGTTTAACTTGTCTATAGTTAATCAGGTCCTATCAGTGAACCAGACTGTGCCTTCAGACAGTGTTTCTTGTCTATGTGAAGAATTTGCAGACATTTTTGCGCCGGGCCTCGGTTGCGCTAAGAACTATAAAGCACATTTGGAACTGAAAGTAAACGCGCAAGCGAAATTTTTCAGAGTGCGAAATGTTCCCCACGCATTGCAAGATGAGGTCGCTAAAACATTACACGATTTGCAATCACAAGGTGTAATTGAACGTGTGCAGGCTTCTCTCTGGGCATCACCCTTAGTAATTTTGCCAAAACCTTCCAGAAAATTCAGACTTTGTGTGGACTTCAAGGGAACAGTGAATCCACAACTAGTGATTGCAACTTTTCCTTTACCCCGCCCGGGAGATCTTTGTGAGAAACTGTGCACGGGTAAATATTTTTCGAAGTTGGACCTAGCAGATGCGTACTTGCAAATACCGGTGGACGAAGAATCCCAGCGCATTTTGATGGTTAACACGCATCTTGGTTTGTATCAATTCAAACGACTGCCATTTGGGTGTGCATGCGCCCCTGCATTGTTTCAGCAATATCTACAAACTGTTTGTGCGTCGGTCCCTACTGCAACAAACTATCTGGACGATATTGTGATCTCCGGATAGACGAAAGAAGAACATTTAGCCAATCTCAGAACATTATTTCAGGTCTTGCGACAAAATGGTCTTCACTTGCAGGAAGGACAAATGTGTGTATTTTGCTCGTGACTTGCCATACCTGGGACATGTACTCAATGCCCAAGGCATACATCCCAGTCCCGGGCACCTCCATGCCATACAAGAGTTGCCTTCGCCGCAGAATTTGAAGCAGCTACAGAGTGTGCTGGGAAAAATCTACTATTATCACCGATATGTTCCACACGCCTCTTCCATTTCAGCTCCGCTTCATGCTTACGCCGTAAAGGCGTTCCGTTCGTCTGGACGACGGAATGCGAACGCGCCTTTCGCCAGTTGAAATCGGCGTTGCTTTCCAATACTTGCCTTACGCCATTCGATCCCCAGAAGCCCCTCTTGTTGATGGTGGATGCATCGGATTTCGGGATCGGTGCTGTGCTTGCGCACAAAGATGGATCGCACGATCGCCCTATTGCCTTTGCGTCCAAATTGCTCTCGCCTGCGCAAAGAAATTATTCACAGATCGAGAAAGAAGCATTGGCTCTCGTATTTGGTGTTACAAAGTTTCATGATTTCTTGTATGGTCGTCACTTTACCATAATCACAGACCACAAACTTTTGACATCGCTGGTCTATTTTCCTCTCGCAGTACCGCTACGATATCTTGTATCGGTCCACTGCTAAGCATGGAAACACCGATGCGTTGTCCCGCTTGCCTGTTGCTGAGGATAGGGCATTGGATTCCTCCGAACTTGCTTGCATGTTCATTGATTCGGAAACCGATGACGTTGTCGAATCGTTTCCGATTGATTTTCGTCGTGTAGCTGCAGCCACAGCTGCCGACCCTGTCCTTGCTACCGTTCTGCGTTTTGCTGCTATGCAATGGCCCTTGTCAAAGTCACGGATCGGGTATCCGTTGGTTCGCCGATTTTTTGCTCACCAGGAGAGACTTTTTGTACGACGTGGTGTTTTGCTGTTGCGTTCTGATAATGATCAGTCCAGGGTCGTGGTACCACGTTCGTTACAGTCCTCTGTCTTACAGATTCTCCACCAAGGACATTGGGGTATAGTGAGAACGAAACAACTTGCTCGTCAGCACTGTACGTGGTTCGGAATCGATGCCGCGATTACGAATATGTGCTCTTCTTGCATGGTGTGTGCCGAACACCAATCAGCACCACCGCGGAAATTCTTTGCATGGCCAAAAGCCACTTCCCCTTGGCAACGATTACACATCGATTTTGCTGGTCCATTCTGGAATGCTCGATGGTAGGTTGTGGTAGATTCATTCAGTAATTTTCCTTTTGTTGTCCAGATGTCTTCCACGACGTCATCTGCCACCATCCAAGCGTTATCTGCTATCTTTTGCGTTGAAAATCTTCCACAGACTATTGTTTCCGACAATGGCCCACAATTCATGTCCGCAGAATTTCAGTCATTCTGCAAGGCCAATGGTATTCAACATCTGACGTCCGCGCCGTTTTCGCCACAGTCAAACGGTGCCGCTGAACGATTGGTCAGTACTTTCAAGTCACAGATGTTGAAGTTAAAAGAGTCACATTCTCGGGAGGACGCGTTATTGCTCTTTTTGTCCTCGTATCGCTCTCAGCCCCGAGATGGTCGCTCGCCGGCTGAGTTGCTCCACGGTCGCGCTCATCGAACCTTGATGTCTTTGCTACATCCGCCGCATCAGGTTCCTGTGCAGCGGCAGACACCTGCTTTTGCCCCAGTCGACGTTGTCTACTACCGCCACTACCGAGGTTCACGGCGTTGGCTCGAAGGGCGCATTCTTTGCTGCCTCGGACGCGCTATGTATCTGGTTTTGGGGGCCTCTGGTGAGGTGCGCCGGCATCTCAACCAGCTGCGCCTCTGCCGTCGCACGGGATCTGCCGCTCGCCGTCTGCTTTCAGCGACGGTGCCGTCCGGTCAGCGCCCTGGGGACCCATCTACTGGCTCGCCTCAGCCCCAGGTGTTACCGACGCTGCCTTCCATTTTGCCCCATGGCGACGCGCCGCCGCCGCCTGTTCTCCCGCCGGCGACGCCCGCAGTGGACGCGTCGCTGCAACCGCCGGGCGCCTACCTGGGACACGCGCCGCCGATCGCTTCCCGTGACCAGTTGTCCTCCGACATGGAACTCTTGCCCGCTCCGGACCATATGTCGTCTTTGCCCGTCGGGTGCCCCGGCCCGATGGATGTCGACCCTTCGGCCCCTCCTGTCTCTCTGTGGTCGCTTACACCGCATGTTGGCGTGCACCTTGGAGCAGGTTTTCAGGCGTTTCCTAGCTCCCCGCGGTCCGAATGGCAGTGTGCGGGTGGCACAGCCTCGCCTGTTATTAGGCTCCCCACCTCGTCGCATACGTCAACATGGGGTCCTCCCCACGGCGGGCGGAAGCCTTATGCCACAACCGTACGCCGATTTGCGGGGGAGGAATGTGGTGTCACCGCCAGACACCACACTTGCTAGATGGTAGCCTTTAAATCGGCCGCGGTCTGTTAGTATACGTCGGACCCGCGTGTCGCCACTATCAGTGATTGCAGACCGAGCGCCGCCACACGGCAGGTCTAGAGAGACTTACTAGCACTCGCCCCAGTTGTACAGCCGACTTTGCTAGCGATGGGTCACTGACAAAATACGCTATCATTTGCCGAGACGATAGTTTAGCATAGCCTTCAGCTACCTCAATTGCTACGACTAGCAATGCGCCATTATCAGTTACTATTGATATTGTGAATCATGTACCGTCAAGAACGACGTTCATCATTAATGGATTAAAGTTAAGTATTCCACAAGCTACGTCTAATTTCCTTGTCCTGTTCCAGACCTCACGCCAGCCTGCGTGAGCTAAAACGCGTGCCTTTCGGTCTCCTCTAGTAACACGGTGTTGGCTCTTCTGCCAACCACAACAGATAGTATTAACCATGATAACCGAAAAAACTACGTAGAGCCCGCTTTAACCCAAATATAATACAACTGTCATGCCACCAGACAATTATTGGAAACATATTGCACAGCAACGCTAAATATTTTTATAGCGCAAAGTGAAAGTAAAATAAGACTCGTAAAGGAATATGTATAGGCAGCGGCGGTCGATATACAGTAGCGGAAATCAGTATAAAGGCATAAATATATGCAGGAAAATTTGTGGAGGTGTGTGAGGTGAAAAGAGCGACATGAGAAGACTGAGCGACGATTTCACTGCAAGAAGTATAAACCCTAACACAATGAATGCCGAAGAGAATTTTTGAAGTAATTAGGAAAAACGGAGGCTAGACTTAGTACTAAACGTGTCAACACGATAGTGGGTGCGTTTATACTGATTTCCATCCAGGAAACGCAAACGCCTTATTTTGTTATTCGTGTTATCAAAGAAACTTCGTAATTTCATCATGATTGTTCGTGTCTTATATGTATCTACTACTTCCATAGTAAATTCGATACATATAAGCTTCTAACACTATGTGTGTATATGTGTGTATTGAAACGGGGACCTAGAAACGAGAATGAGGCTTCGTCCCACTGTAGCACTCAGTGGTTCACAACCCCACAACATGCCACAGCAGTCCACCCACCCCACCGCCGCCCCACACCGAACCCGGTGTTATTGTGCGGTACAGTGCAACGAGCAACAGAATAACTTTCTTGACGATGTGCCACAATACTGACAGCCCCAGGACGATTCAGCTCTTCTGTAAGGGCGCCTTTGGGACGCAACCCCATCGAACCTCTTTTGAGTGTAGCACGACCACAACACTTGCTCCGGTATACAGGCTGAAACCACAAGGGACCGTTCATCAAAACATTCGTGAAATTTGAACGTGATCCGAACCAGCAAAGAGTGTTTATGCTTTTTCAGCTCTCTTCTTTCGTGCTCTCGTGTTGCGTGATCACAAGGGGATGAAACACGGACACGTGCATTAATAAAACGGGAAAGGATTCCTCTAAGGCCCAATTCATACAGAAATGGGACCTTAACAATTCAGACTGAAGTGGCGCTGTCGAAAAAACAGTGGGTGGTCGTGGTACGAATGGATCGGAATATGTCGTCTCCGTCAGACAAAGATACTAATGCACTTGATCTTTCGTCACTCGTAAATTCTGAGCAGCGAAGAATATATTGGGTACATCTGTTAAGATTGAAAAATGGCAACAAATATGGCACATTCGACATAATGTAAAACTGAAGATGTATCCCAAAAGTTTCCAGCATTTTCTACAGAATGTCTCGAAAGCGTTTTTATATTGCGTCAAACAAAATGAAGGACGGCATTCGGAAAAAAGCAACGAAACTGAGATGTTTTCATCATACTTCCTATATTTCATATGATTTTCATTTGAACGTAAGCCTACATATTTCTGATTTTGTGAGAGACGTTCGAAATTTTAGGACACTTTTCCAAATTCTGATCATCCCTAAATATATCTGCTGTAGACCAGAAATTCCTACCTACCGGTCATAGTTTCCTACCATGTGACACAGATTTTGCACATATAGAGAGAAACAAAATATCCTTGCATCCACAGAATTGGAATGCAGTCATTGCCAACGCCAAGGACAAGAGACTCCTTCTATGCAACATGGAACCAGAAATTTTCGGGGATCTTAGCGCACAACTAGATTATGAATTGGACAGAAAGTCGTTCAAAATAATTTAGTATCTATGGCTACACATTTCATCCGACAATCCTACTACCCTAAGGGGAAGGAAAACACACATCCATACCCGTGGAGTTGTCGCAGCATTGGAAAGAAGCCGAGAGGCGCTGGGAAAAAAGTCTGGCGCTGGACAATATTACAGTTTTCCCTGTTTTGTGTGAAAAAATACTGCCAGTAAAAGTGCAAAGAAGAAAGTCTTCATTTACATCTACACAGATACTCCGCAAGTCACCGTACGATGCGTGGCGGAGGGTACCCTGTACCACTACTAGTGTGTTCCTTTCCTGCTCCACTCGCAAACAGAGCGAGGGAGAAACGGCTGTCTATATGGCTTCACATGAACCCTAATTTCTCGTATCTTATCTTCGTGGTCCTTATGCCCCAAGTATGTTGGCGGCAGTAGAATCGGTCGACAGTCAGTTTCGAATGCCGGTCCTTAATTTTCTCAATATTGTTTTTCGAAATGAAAGTCGCCATCCCTCCAGGTATTCTCATTTGACTTCCCGCAGCATCTCCGTAGCACTAACGTGTTTTTCGAACCTCCTGGTAACCAATCTAGCAGCCCACTTCTGAATTGCTTCGATGTCTTCTTTCAATCCGACCTGGTACGGATACCAAACACTCGAACAGTACTCAAGAATACGTCACACCTCTGTGTATTTTGCTTCATTTGTTAATATGGGAGTGGCGTGAAGAAGCACCACGTAACCGCCATGCGTTCGCCATTTCTGGGCCTAAGTCTGCCGCCCCCCCCCCCCCCTCCGGCCCTCGCCCACCTCACTGCCCTACCCCTCTCCCCCCAAACAATGGATTCAGTAACACTCTCGTGCAATCCACGCACCTTGCTTGAGAATTTTAAAAGTGTAACTGTACTGAGACTTCGGCACCCGTTTAGCTGAGTTGTCCTACTTTGCTCCTCTAGCGCCTGAGGGGAGGCAGCCCTTCGGACACCCCTTAGGTTCCCCAGGCCAGCAAACAGGCGCTAGAGCAACAGCAAAGCACCACCACAGAATACAGAGAATACCGAATGGAAAGCAGAGGGCGGCTCCTTTGATCTGTGTGAAGTCAATCGTTGCTCTCGACGCCCTATTCAAAGCGAGTAAACGCGGAACGATAGCTGCTTACAACTACGGCTCGAAATGGACATTCTTACGAAATGGAACTAATCTAACCGACGAAATGAAAACTTTGTGATAAATATTTAGTTGAACCGCAGGTTCGAATCCTGCCTCGAGCATGGACGTGTGTGATGTCCTTAGGTTAGTCAGGTTTAAGTAGTTCTAAGTTCTAGGGGACTGGTGACCTCAGATGTTAAGTCGCATAGTGCTCAGAGCCATTTGAACCTTTTTTTTTTAGTTAAACGCTTATCATGTAAGTTTTTAAATTAATAATTATTCTATGAGCAATCTGTGAACTGCCACTGCTTTTGGCTTCAGATGACAATTAAGCTACTTTGTTTTGTAAATATCCGTTGTTTTTTTTCTTGTAGCAATTATAACTCCCAATTTGTCTTTTCTGCGGCTTTGAGCTGATAAATCAACCTCATTTCCAAACAGAACCAGCTGTTATGGGGCACTGCACGAGTTTAAGTGTTTGTACCTGAGCTAGAATTTTCATTCGCGTTTCCAACATGAAAGTAACAGACAGGTATTATTTACTTGCATGTCAGGATGAACAGTCATTAATGGTAATTGACAGCTGCCCGAAATTAATTCGAAATAAGTTGACGTCCACAGACGGCCGGAGTTGTTGAGGCGACCGCTGACGATAAGCGGGAAACCCGCATTCGAGTCCGAGACCAGCACACATTTTTCTATGTCGCTAAGACGTAGTATATCTATACTTAACACAGCTGATACCAACATAATATAGGTATTACTGTAAATTCAGACAAAAGGCAGCTTTAAAATTTAATTTATACAAACATTTTAACCAAGCCAACACTTGTAAATTCACTCTAATATCTTACGTAAAATGAATCATATTCATTTAATAAATGACGACTGACAAGTGTTGCAAAGAAACTTTTGTCAAGATTTGTCTTATATATGAGATGTGTTTCAGATGTTCCATTACGTAATGGTTAGTGTGGGATGTTTGCATTTTCTTCCAGTAGTAAGTGCAACAATAAATCACGACCACTAATTTGAAAAACGTGCGTCTACTTGCACGAACTGTTCACGACTGAACTGCCGCGTACTTGCACCTGGCGCTATCAGGCAGTGCTCTAAAAGAAAATACTTCAACTTCAATTTTGTGGCTTTTCTTCCGGCTTCAAAACCAGTTTCGATAAGTAAGATAGATTTAGTACACAAAATCATATCACCTAAAATGAGCATAGTTGCCTGCGACCAAATTTTGCATTGCAAACCCTTCAAATTTATGTTGCAGAGTACTGAGAAATTATCACAGTAAACACGTCCAACACTAAAAAAAAAAAAAAAGAAAAAAAGATACTTCAGCCTCGAGCTGTGATATGAAGCTAAAAGATACGAAAGAAGTCAGTTTTGTGCGCCAATTAATTTCAAAAATGGTTCAAATGGCTCTGAGCACTATGGGACTTAACATCTGAGGTCATCAGTCCCGTAGAACGTAGAACTACTTAAACCTAACTACACAATTTTGGTAAACATTTTTGGAAAGCAGTGATCAATTAATTGTTATATTTTGACTAAAGTTCAGTCTTGATCACTCATGTATGTTTTAATGATATAGGTAACCGGTTTCGGTTCTTTCTACAGAACCATCATCAGACCCATGGCTCCCTTAGGATGGTAGGCGGAGCTCTCCTCGTTGCTACGCAGCGTAGCAGCGAGGAGAGCTCCGCCTACCATCCTAAGGGAGCCATGGGTCTGATGATGGTTCTGTAGAAAGAATCGAAACCGGTTACCTATATCATTAAAACATACATGAGTGATCAAGACTGAACTTTAGTCAAAATAAACCTAACTAACCTAAGGACATCACACACATCCACTGCCGAGACAGGATTCGAACGTGCGACCGTAGCGGTCTCGCGGTTCCAAACTAAAGCGCCTAGAGCAGCTCGGCCACCGCGGCCGGCTACCAATTAATTTCCTCATGATATAATGAGAGATATTACACACAATAGTGAAGGAAATGTGCTTTTAATGTTTTCGTCATTTTTTTTCTGTTTTTCGTCTTTGCCTTACTTGCTTTAATTTCCGGGGGGTTTGTACCGTCTGTGCAACTAATAAAAGGTAGTTTGTTTAATGCCATATGCGTCTAGCTTCTTTTATTTGGGAAGCATCATCAGTGGGCTGTAGTAAACGTTTCCTTTAATACATAAAATAAACGAATTATGTGGTAGATATAATTTTGTTGTGGTCTTCATTCCTGAGACTGGTTTGATGCAGCTCTCCATGCTACTCTATCCTGTGCAAGCTTCTTCATCTCCCAGTACCTACTTTAACCTACATCCTTCTGAACCTGCTTAGTGTATTCATCTCTTGGTCTCCCCCTACGATTTTTACCCTCCACGCTGCCCTCCAATACTAAATTGGTGATCCCTTGATGCCTCAGAACATGTCCTACCAACCGATCCCTTCTTCTCGTCAAGTTGTGCCACAAACTTCTCTTCTCCCCAATCCTATTCAATACTTCCTCATTAGTTATGTGATCTACCCATCTAATCTTCAGCATTCTTCTGTAGCACCACATTTCGAAAGCTTCTATTCTCTTCTTGTCCAAACTATTTACCGTCCACGTTTCACTTCCATACATGGCTACACTCCATACAAATACTTTCAGAAATGACTTCCTGATACTTAAATCTATACTCGATGTTAACAAATTTCTCTTCTTCACAAACGCTTTCCTTGCCATTGCCAGTCTACATTTTATATCCTCTCTACTTCGACCATCATCAGTTATTTTGCTCCCCAAACAGCAAAACTCCTTTACTACTTTAAGTGTCTCATTTCCTAATCTAATACCCTCAACATCACCCGACTTAATTCGACTACATTCCATTATCCTCGTTTTGCTTTTGTTGATGTTCATCTTATATCCTCCCTTCAAGACACCATCCATTCCGTTCAACTGCTCTTCCAAGTCCTTTGCTGTCTCTGACAGAATTACAATGTCATCGGCGAACCTCAAAGTTTTTATTTCTTCTCCATGGATTTTAATACCTACTCCGAATTTTTCTTTTGTTTCCTTTACTGCTTGCTCAATATACAGATTGAATAACATCGGCGAGAGGCTACAACCCTGTCTTACTCCCTTCCCAACCACTGCTTCCCTTTCATGTCCCTCGACTCTTATAACTGCCATCTGGTTTCTGTACAAATTGTAAATAGCCTTTCGCTCCCTGTATTTTACCCCTGCCACCTTCACAATTTGAAAGAGAGTATTCCAGTCAACATTGTCAAAAGCTTTCTCTAAGTCTACAAATGCTAGAAACGTAGGTTTGCCTTTCCTTAATCTTTCTTCTAAGATAAGTTGTAAGGTCAGTATTGCCTCACGTGTTCCAGTATTTCTACGGAAACCAAACTGATCTTCCCCGAGGGCGACTTCTACTAGTTTTTCCATTCGCCTGTAAGAATTCGTGTTAGTATTTTGCAGCTGTGGCTTATTAAACTGATTGTTCGGTAATTTTCACATCTGTCAACACCTGCTTTCTTTGGGATTGGAATTATTATATTCTTCGTGAAGTCTGAGGGTATTTCGCCTGTTTCATACATCTTGCTCACCATATGTTAGAGTTTTGTCAGGACTAGCTCTACCAAGGCCGCCAGTAGTTCCAATGGAATGTTGTCTACTCCGGGGGCCTTGTTTCGACTCAGGTCTTTCAGTGCTCTGTCAAACTCTTCACGCAGTATCGTATCTCCCATTTCATCTTCATCTACATCCTCTTCCATTTCCATAATATTGTCCTCAAGTACATCGCCCTTGTATAGACCCTCTATATACTCCTTCCACCTTTCTGCTTTCCCTTCTTTGCTTAGAACTGGGTTTCCATCTGAGCTCTTGATGTTCATACAAGTGGTTCTCTTATCTCCAAAGGTTTCTTTAATTTTCCTGTAGGCAGTATCTAACTTACCCCTAGTGAGATAAGCCTCTACATGTTTACATTTGTCCTCTAGCTATCCATGCTTAGCCATTTTGCACTTCCTGTCGATCTCATTTTTGAGACGTTTGTATTCCTTTTTGCCTGCTTCATTTACTGCATTTTTATATTTTCTCCTTTCATCAATTAAATTCAATATTTCTTCTGTTACCCAAGGATTTCTACTAGTCCTCGTCTTTTTACCTACTTGATCCTCTGCTGCCTTCACTACTTCATTCCTCAAAGCTACCCATTCTTCTTCTACTGTATTTCTTTCCCCCATTCCTGTCAATTTTTCCCTTATGCTCTCCCTGAAACTCTGTACAACCTCTGGTTCTTTCAGTTTATCCAGGTCCCATCTCCTTAACTTCCCACCTTTTTGCAGTTTTCTCAGTTTTAATCTACAGGTCATAACCAATAGATTGTGGTCAGAGTCCACATCTGTCCCTGGAAATGTCTTACAATTTAAAAACTGGTTCCTAAATCTCTGTCTTACCATTATATAATCTATCTGATACCTTTTAGTATCTCCAGGGTTCTTCCATGTATACAACCTTCTATCATGATTCTTAAACCAAGTGTTAGCTATGATTAAGTTGTGCTCTGTGCGCCCTTCACTATCTGAATAATTTCTTTTATTTCATCATACATTTCTTCAATTTCTTCGTCATCTGCAGAGCTAGTTGGCATATAAACTTGTACTACTGTAGTAGGTGTGGGCTTCGTATCTATCTTGGCCACAATAATGCGTTCACTATGCTGTTTGTAGTAGCTTACCCGCATTCCTATTTTTTTATTCATTATTAAACCTACTCCTGCATTACCCCTATTTGACTTTGTGTTTATAACCCTGTAGTCACCTGACCAGTAGTCTTGTTCCTCCTGCCACCGAACTTCACTAATTCTCACTATATCTAACTTTAACCTATCCATTTCCCTTTTTAAATTTTCTAACCTACCTGCCCGATTAAGGGATCTGACATTCCACGCTCCGATCCGTAGAACGCCAGTTTTCTTTGTCCTGATATAATATGCTGCTATATTACATTTTGTCGAGTCTTTCTCTTGTTTTTTAAGGTTAAAATCAACTTTTGTAACACAAAGTTTGTAATGTGAACTTATCTTTCGGTGTTACTTACGATTTCCAGCGCTGTTAATTCGTGTGTGTGATCCTGGAGATGTATTCGTTAGTTTCCATACTCCAGCTGGCCGATTTCTGGCGTTCTTTCGCCCACACTTGTCAAATCGCATTTATCACTTGCACTTTCCATTTTTAATAGAAAAGGAGAACCTCTACCGGAAAACAAACTCCAAGAGTTGCTGTAGCTGTGCTTCATTCACAATATTTTGTAATGTTTAATGAGCTTTTATAGTTCAAGGCAAGAAAATCGGAAAACTTGTTTTTTCTCGTATACTGCTATCGACCGCTCCGTGGGAAACGTTCGTTAATTTCCTGTGTCATCTTTTCTCTTACTACTACTCATTTATATTTGTAGCTTTAACACTTTACCGAACAACCGTTTGCTTGTAGGTAAACACAGTAGCTAAAATTCACATTTCATAAAATAGAGAGAACTCATCCATTCGCAACTACTATGGCGGCCGTGGGCATGCGCACTAAATTTTGGCTCACGGACTGCAGCCGAGTTTCCATGCTGTACACTGTACGCTCTACTCTGTGGCACCACCCACAAGGGAAAGTCCCCATCGCACACGCCTCGGATTTATTGGTAAGAGGGCCCAGTGAACAGCATGAAAACAGGAAGAAGGTGTGCTGGACTGTGAAAAAAAAAAAGCTAAACAGAAACAGTGAATCGTCCAAGAACAAGAAGTGTACTACAGAGCAGCCGGGTATGGAAATGGCGTCGTGGTTAAGTGGTTACGGCGTTGGAATGGCAAGCCGGCGAGCGCTGTTTGGACTTCCTTCGTGACAGTATTTTTTTTTTTTTCTTCCTGCTGTTCCCTTTATTCAAATTTGTGTGTGTGTCGTGGTGTAACGTCCGTCTGCAACAGCGGGGGACCTATAATGCCAGCTGATTCTGCACAACTACTCTATTAGCAGCCGAAAGGGTTTTCGAATGGGAACCGCAAACGTTTGATGACAATGGGACAAGTCAACCGAACCCTCCACAGGAGCCGGCCGGTGTGGCCGAGCGGTTCTAGGCGCTACAGTCTGGAACCGCGCGACCGCTACGGTCGCAGGTTCGAATCCTGCCTCGGGCATGGATGTGTGTGATGTCCTTAGGTTGGTTAGGTTTAAGTAGTTCTAAGTTCTAGGGGACTGATGACCTCAGATGTTAAGTCCCATAGTGCTCAGAGCCATTTGCACCGTTTGAACCTCCACAGGAAAACACGTCTGCTGTGACATAGACGGCATAAGTGACAGCAAGTGTCTCATATGATAGGAATCTCTGCTCGACGCACCTAATTTGTACGCCTGGGCTGGCCGAGTTGGCCGAGCAGTTCTAGGCGCTACAGTCTGGAACCGCGTGACCGGTACGGTCTCAGGTTCGAATCCTGCCTCGGACATGGATGTGTGTGACGTCCTTAGGTTTAAGTAGTTCTAAGTTCTAGGGGACTGATGACCTCAGAAGTTAAGTCCCATAGTGCTCAGAGCCATTTGAACTATTTTTGTACGCCTGGTAAGTGAGTGAGATATACCTCCTTGCCCGATACAGGTGTTCGCATGAATGTGACCCCTGCCAAGGAAATGATGAAAACACAGTAGTTTGTCACATAAGCTGCAACAAATGAACGCAACAGTTCGACAATCACACACTTTATCTGTGTTCTGTCAAAACATATGTTTTTAACGTTTTTGAAGTTCCGTTCCGTTTTGGAAGTCTTGACTCATGAATTCCTTTGTTGTAACGTAGTTCACACCCGTTGATTTGTTGTTTTCATTTCTGTGAGTCGTCTAGGTGCTATCTCGCCTGCTCTCACTATTCATCACCTTTAGTTGCGACGGTAACGTATATTTACCACATGACTCATATTGTATAACCAATGTACAGTATGACAACTGGCAAGACATCTTTGGTAGACGGAGAGTTCATAATGTTACGAAAAAAAATAATAAAATAAAAATGGCACGAGTCAGTTTTGAACACGGCGCACCTGCTTCGTAGTCCAACACCGTGATCGCTTACCCACGACACCGTTCCTGAACCAGACTACTCTTTATTGCCCTTTTTGTTGCCTGACCGTTCACTGATTCTATTTTGCTTTTTTTTTCCTCACAGTCCAGCACACCACCTTCCTGTTTCCATGCTCGATCTGTGTTCAGTTTTTGACGGGCTGCCATATTACCACTAAATGTGACGGGGGTGCGATGGGGAGTTTCCCTTGTCAATAGAATGTATGTCGAAGTTTGTGACATGTTACTGTTTAAAGTACTCCACGAAAATGTGTAGCTGGCACCGAAGGTTTTTGTTTTGTTTTGTGGAGACTTTCAAGGACCGTTTGCCGCTTTATTCACACACGTGTCAACGTTACAACTAATCCCTGTGATCACGCATAGGAGGGCGCAACACAGGTGGGCTAAAAAGTATAAACGTTCTTTGTTGCGCCGGCCGGTGTGGCCGTGTGGTTCTAGGCGCTTCAGTCTGGAACCGCGTGACCGCTACGGTCGCAGGTTCGAATCATACCTCGGGCATGGATGTGTGTGATGTCCTTAGGTTAGTTAGGTTTAAGTAGTTCTAAGTTCTAGGGGACTTATGACCCCAGATAAGTCCCATAGTGCTCAGAGCCATTTGAACCATTTTTGAACTCTTTGTTGCTTTGGATCGTGTTCATATGTATCGAGTGGTTTTGAACGGTTCCTAGTGGCAACAAAAACTGCCGTCATGCAACGGTCAAAAAGGATCGGACCACGTTCAGCGAGGTTGGAGCTCCACAATGTCGTTAGAGAGCGGTTAAATCATCCGAGAGGGGGGGAGGGGGGGAGAGAAAGGCGGGGCGGGTGCAAGCGGTGTCGAACGTCGTTCTGTTGCTCATCGCTCTGCGAACTTCCGTTTCCGACCGCGCGAAATGTATTGTAGCAATCTGTGCCCCAAGGGAAGGGGCGGTTTCATTGACGACCTTTATGCCACCACCTGAGGGCTTTTCGTGTCGATTCTGAATGTCGAAGTCTCTCAAATGTCTTCCTCTGCCACCCACAAGAAATGATCATTATTTCAGCGCTGGGAGGCAAAGTTCTGACCTCCATCGCACAGGCGTAAAACTACTACTACTACTACTACTCGGCTCTACAGCCCTTGAAGGGCCTTGGCCTGTATCTGAATATCCTGCCATTTATCCGATCCAAGGCTTTCCGTCTCCATCCTCTGACACCCAGCTTTTTCATGTTTTCTTCATCCACCCATCTCTTTCTGGAGCGTCCCCTCTGCCGTCTGCCTCCAGCCTTGCCATCAAAAATCCTCTTACATGTTCTGTCTTCTTCCATTCTGACCACGTGCCCTGCCCACCGCAGTCTTCCTATTGTAATGGTAGCGACAATGTCAGGTTCTTCAAAATGGTGTTGTAGTTCTGCATTCGTACGAATGCGCCAACCTTCTTGATCATATATTTGACATATATTTTACGTAGCACCTTTCTCTCCCAAATGGTGAGGCTCGTTTCCTCATTTACAGTCATGGTCCACGCTTCGGCACCATACATAACCACAGGTCCTATAATTGTTTTGTAAATGAGGATTTTGGATTTTCGTGATGGAAGCGTGCTCTTAAGCATGGGTAATGCGGCAAAGTAGCATCTGTGACCTGCTGCATCTGTTACCTCACTGCCAATGTCATTTGTCTCAGTGACAGTTGGCCAAAGGTACTTGAAGTCTCTCAGCCTTTCAAAGTCCCTGTCGGCTACCCTGAGATTTGGTAGGTTTTGTTGGTTGGTCATTGCAATATACTTGGTCTTTTCGACATTGACTGTCAGGCCAAGTTCCCTTGCACATTTCTCCAGTTGTTGATAGGCTTCACCTAGCACACCAGTGTTTCGTGCGAGAAATGCCACATCGTCGGCGTAGGCTAGGTACAGCAGTGAACGATTTAAGAAGGTTCCTCCTTTATTTAACTCTATCTGACTTATGACTTTTTCTAGGCAAAGGTTGAATAGCAATGAGGAGATATTGCCACCCTGTCTCTAAGTCCCTTCTTCACTTCCACTTCTCTGGAAATTTCGCCTTGTATTTTTACTTTACAGTTGGTTTCGCTGAGGGTCATCATAGAAAGTTTAATGAGCTTCTTCGGTATTCCAGCCTCTTCCATTACATTCCGCAATGCCACTCTTGAAATGCTACCATAGGCTTGTTTAAATTCGATAGAAAGCTGGTGTATGTTGATTCCATGTTCGTAACATTTTTCTAAGAGTATGCGCAATGTGAATATCTGGTCAGGTGTTGACCTATTTATTCTAAAGCCATTCTGATAGTCTCCAATTCTCTCTTCCACATATGGAGTAAGCCTGTTGGTTAGAATCTTGGAGAAAACTTTACATGTGGTATTTACAGGCGTAAAAGGAAGGGCGTGAAATGTTGGTAGGGCGACCTTCCCATCACATGACACGTCCACGGTGGCGTTGGGCAGAGTTTTGGTCAAATTTGGTTCCAATGTGACGTCATTAACTCACCTTACATGTGACGTGAACTTCTGAGCTGTGTCAATTTTTTCGCTTGTGTCGACGCTTTTTTGTTTGAAGCGTAGACAAGCCCGAGGTTGACGTCGCTGCGTGCCACGCTTTTTCACGATTACAGAGAAATACGATATTTCAGTCCCTGTGGTATTCTGAATTACGATGCGAAGTTCCTTTGAACATGCATGCATGAACTACGTTCGTGTCTCCACAGAAAGATTAACGTTTCGTACGTTTACCTATCTAAAAATTACTTCTTTGTCTAATTATTTTGTAAGTTGGAAAGAAAAACGTGCCATGTGTGAACCAAAACGAATAAGACACGTAAATGTAAAGGCGCTGCCATTTTAACGTACACGGCACATTCTTCTGCTCCAGGTAACAGTTTTCCAATGAAGAGTGCAGAGTTTCGTGGCGGTAACACTGAATAAAATGTTTTCGGGCTTCCAGCTATGTCTGTTGATTAAAATGCTTCGAGCTTCCGACCGACCACTCCTTGGCCATTGTCAAGAGGAATGACTTCTGGTAGCCTGCTGGTACGCCCTCATACACACTACCTCCCGGCTGTGCCGTCACTGGTGTTAACGGTATCGCCATACATCGGCACAGTTTGACTACGTACCATGCGGTTGCTGCAGCCTCGCGGTATCTGGGTCCCACGCTACGCCGCGCTTTGCTTCAGGCCGCCGTCTCTATTAAGATTGTCGATTTACGTTTCGACGGCTTCCATAGTCACCCTGTCCCAGAAGACGTTAGTGGGAGCCACGACAATATGAGTCAATCCGATGCCCGTCTCCGACAGCAAGACCAGCTGAAGCAGAGTTATCGGGGTAGCGCAGGCGATAAAACCTCTCAAGCTCCTTCCAGTGGTGTTCTCCAGTGCGCATTGGTTAAACGTGGCCGCACTCGCAGGATACTTTGTAAATCCAGCGTTTTCTGAGACTTAATGTTTAGCTACTCTTAGTAATTGCCAAATTTTTTGGCGGAAGCCTGAAGATCGAAACCACCAAGAAATGTTGACAATAAAATATATGATCATCAATAACTCTATTTATCATTGTTCGTGTTATAGCAGCAAGGAAGGTTGGCAGAATAATGTCTCCTGCCCAACGCGGCAGATTACGTCCTAGCGCGCTGTGGGTGCTATCGATCGCGATTACTGAAGCGGGCGCATCGAACACAGCGTCCGTATTTAGTGATATCGTGTGCACAGCCCCTAGCTAGAATGTATAAGGGCGTACCAAATGCCCATCTCCAGCCATTGGCCACGGAGTGGTTGGCTCAGAGCTCGTGGCGTTTTAACCATTTGAAGCGGTTATAAGCCGGAAAATATTTTATTTAATATTACCGCCGGGAGACTACATTTTTACAACCAAACCATGTTTTCGAGGTGCCAACACAATGTTATAGAGACCTTAACTGCCACAACCTCCAGGGACATGTGTCTCAACCCTTTAAAATCAATACAGGCTTGAGATAAGGTGTAGGACTATCACCGTTACTATTAAACCGTGTTCTCCAACAGCCTGTGAGAATTTGGAAATCAGAAACTGAAAACATAGGAATATGCCCGATCTGCTTAGGGCAAAAATTGAAAGAAATTAAAATGAACTACATGGCCTTTGCGTATGACTTTGCGATACACTCAGAAAGCCGAGACGAATTAACCATCCAATCCAGATCAACCTTCAAAGGAGTCTACTGGGGTACACTGGTATGCGGCACCCGAATATGATAACACTAATGTAAACTAAAATGAAACTATTATATAAACGATGTATGTCTCTGATAGGCTTTATAAGGCGGATCGCTGACTGTTCACGACCGCAGAGGCAAAGATAATGCTTCCGGTCTGACTTAAGAGTGCAGTGTTGGAGTAAGAGACCGCTTGGCGCATAGCAGTGGAAAAAGGATGGAGTAGGCAGTTTTTTTTGTGGTGTGCTCTGTGAAGCCAAGAAGCGTTACATTGTAATGTAGGAATTACGAGTACCTGTGTTATTGGAAACAGAAACGTGAAAGCAGAAGTCTTCTCGCAAGCAAGGTCAAGACGTTAAATATTTACGAGTTTCGTTTTGCCAGCGCGTTAGTGTAGATGAGTTGACTGATAATTTGAGTAGCCCCAGAATGTACGTAAACAGATTTGATGTAAAGGCTAGTTAGATATTTCCCTTTTGTAATGCTTCTAATATATGTTAACACAGGTATACGTGATTTGATGATTTGCCTTTATGCTTTTTTAGCGAGGGTACATAATACTTACTGTATAAATCTCATTGTTTATTAATCAGTTAGTACAAACGATGAATTTTTTCTGAGTAATGTAATTTCAATTGTCAGACGTTTTGGAAAGCCAAACTTAGCTTCGAATGCAATTTCACTCGAAAAGGTCAGTGTTAATAATTCACCCAAATCAGTACCGCCTCCCTGTCCAGGTCACATGTTTTTCAAAGATTTTTGAATTTTTCTTAAATGTTTTCATTTATCAACCAAAGGAATGTCATGTACATTTCAAAGTATTACGGCCATCATTGCACACCACTGAGTCTGTATATAGCATATTTTATTTATTACTTACTTACTTACTTATCGCGAATGGACCCAGAAGGATCACGCAAAGCTTTCTGACGTCGTTTCTTCCATACTTCTTTCATTCGTTCTCCATGTTTTCTTTTTCTTTCTTCTGTCCATTTTGTTCCTGGTCTCTTTAGTGCTTCCTTCTCCGACAATACAATCCACTTTTCCACCTTATTTCTAAAAGTTTTTCTATCTTTGACATCTCTAAGTTCAATATTTGCTTTTTGTAAATCTAATTTTACTTGGCTAATCCATGGTGTTGTTGATTTGACTTTTTCTATGTAAGCGAGAATTCTGTTGGTGAGTCGTGTGGGGGGAAGTCTAGTGACATGTCCATAAAATTTTAATCTTCGCCTTCTTATGTCTGCTGCCAGGTTTGATATAGTTTCTGTGGTTCTTCTTGATTGTATCCGGTATCCTTCTTCTGTTAATTTTGGACCTAAAATCTTTCTCATAATTTTGCGTTCTTCTTTTAGTATTTTTTCTAAATCACATTTTGTGTGGAGTGTGAGCGTTTCACTAGCATATAGTGCTGCTGGCTTAATTACTGCGCAGTAGTGTCTGATTTTTGTGTTCGAGGAGATGCATTTTTTATTGTATATTTCATGTGTCATACCATATGCTCTCTTCATTTTCTGTTGTCTGATCTTCTGTGCAACTTTCTCTCCTCCGGTTGGCTCCAAAATTTCACCTAGGTATTTAAAATGTTTTACTCTATTTATTTTTCCATATTTTGTGTTCAAACTGTGTATATGTAATTTCATACAGAAAAATTCTGTCTTTTGAAACGAAATTTGTAAACCTACTTTATCCGCGCATTCCTTAAGGATCTCTATTTGTTTGGTGGCGATTTCTTCATCATCTGCAAGTATGGCCAAGTCGTCCGCGAATGCTAAACAAGATACCTCCACGTTGTCTTTGGTTCTACCAAGATGGATTGGTTTCCAGTAGGATTGATTTTTTAATTCTTTTTCCCATTCCTTAATGACTTTATCCAGGACTATATTAAACAGAAGTGGAGATAGCCCGTCACCTTGACGTACTCCAGTTTTTATGAGAAAAGGTTCAGAGATTTCTCCCCTGAATTTAACTTTAGATACAGTGTCTGTCAGTGATTCTTTGATAAGCCTTAGTGTTTTGGAGTCAAGTCCAAGTTCCTCTAAAATGTTAAACAAAGATTGCCGGTCAATTGAGTCATAGGCTTTCTTAAAATCTACAAATGTACAAATTATGGGGGCATTTCTAATTGCTTTGTGTTTTAATATTGTCTTTAAATTAAATATTTGTTCTATGCATGAGCGACCGGGGCGGAAGCCTGCTTGATAATCACCAATTTGGCGTTCCAGCTGCTTTTGTGTTCTTTTCAGCAGGCATGTTGAGAGAATTTTGTAGGTGACTTGTAAAAGTGAGATTCCCCTGTAGTTATTGACATTTGTTCTGTCTCCTTTTTTATGTAACGGGTGAATAAGGGCACATTTCCAATCCTCTGGTAATTTTTCTGTTTCCCATATTTTTGTTATTATTTTTGTGAGCTCTTGCAACGTCTTTGGTCCTAGGTTTTTTAATAGCTCTGCAACAATGCCATCTTCGCCAGATATTCTATTATTTTTTAAGTTTTTAATGTGACATTTGATTTCTTCCTGTGTTGGTGGTAATGAATCCGGTTGAGCGTTGGCACTGATTTCTTTGGGAAACCTTAAACTAGGTTCTGGGCAATTTAGTAGGTTAGAAAAATATTGAGCCAATACTTGACAGTTTTCCTGGTTTGTTAGGGCTAATTTACCATCTGGTTTTCTGAAACATAAATTTTGAGGGATATATCCTCGTATTTCATCTGCGAAAGTTCTGTAGAAGTCTCTTGTATTATAGTTTTGGAAATTTTCTTCTATGGCATCCAGTTGTGCCTTTGTGTACTTCCTTTTTGCTTGCCTAATAGATTTTGAAACCTGTTTTCTAACCTCGTTAAATAAATGTAGACTTTCTTGTGATTTTTTACTGTTATATTCTTGAAATGCCTTTTTTCTCCTTTCCAATGCATTTTCACAGTCTGAATCCCACCAAGGGTGTTTGAATATCTTTTTCAAGGGAATAGTTTCCTTAGCTATTCGCGTGATTTTAGAATGAAATTCTTCCCATGTGTTTGCCTTTTCCTTCTCCCATTCTTCTTTTACTTTAGATTCTTTAATCTTCTTGGTGTCATATTTCTGTATTTCTGTTTTCTTCTGATGACTTCTTCGTGCTGTAAACTTGATTTTAATTCTAGTTAGGTAATGGTCTGAATCAATGTTTGCTCCTCTGTGTACTTGGACGTCGTAAATTTCTTTTTGTACTGGGTATGAAATCGCCACATGATCTATTTGAAACTCGCCAATTTGTTGTATAGGAGATCTCCATGTCTTTTGTTTTCTTGGACATTTTCTTAGAGATGTTGACATTATCTTCAGGTTATTCTGCTTACATAGTTCGACGAGCCTTGTACCATTTTTATTGGTAAATTTATGTGCGGGATATTTGCCTACGGTTTTTTGGTGGATTTTCTCTCTACCAATTTGGGCATTAAAATCGCCGAGTAGAACTTTTGTATCATCTTTTGGAATCTTGGCCATTATATTCTCCAAATTTTCCCAGAACTTTTCTGTTTCTATGGGGTTTTTCTTGTTGTCTCCGTTTGTGGGAGCATGAACATTAACCATTGTGTATGTTTTGTTGGCACATTGTAAGCGCATCGTCATTATCCTATTATTTACGGGAGTAACTTCCTTGATGGAGCTGAGCACGCTCTTGTGTATGATAAACGCCATCCCGAGATGGGGGGCTCCTCTTCCGATTCGTTTATCCGTCTTGCTCTTAAAGATGCGATAGTTTCCATAATCTGATGTTTCTTCATCTGTAAAACGTGTCTCCTGTAAAGCTAGTATTACTATCTTTTGCTTTTCAAGTTCTGTTGTAAGGTTTAGAAGTTTTCCTGGTTGGATTAATGTATTTATGTTAAAGGTTCCAATGTATGTAGGTGTTTTAAGTGGAAGTTTGCCAGAGAGCTCCGACTTTCTCTGATGTAATCGTGTAAGTCCAGGTTCCCCAGAATCCGAATTCCTGGTTGCCATCTGTTGATGGGTGGATTGGTTACCACCTGGGGTAATGTTGTTATTACTTGCACGAGTCATACTTGCTTGTAATCAAGTTGGTCCAGTGTTTCCACTGGGTGTTTAGAACCAGGGATTGTTAGTTCCTGGCGCATTATGACCAGCCGCACATTGTGTGAACAGACGCTGACCAGGATGCCGATGGTTCCCACTTCAGACGCGTCCTGGATTTGGGTGTTGACAGTGCTTATTGTAATGGCGGCACTTACTCGCCATGACACAGCAACGTCTTCGGGTTCTGTGGTTTTTGAATGAGTGTGACCCTTGTCAAAAGTCACCCTCCCACACCCTCGTGATGCTGCCGCCTCGGTCCGGGACTGCTTATTTGGGTTTCCCCTTATTCGCAGCTGTCCACCATATCTGATGGATCGTTCGCTATCCGCCACCTGCGACCCGCCCTGTACCTGAGGCTCGGCTTTTATTTATTTATTTATTTTTTGAGAGACCAGAATATATCGCGTTCCACCGTTGCTGCTTTAGAGGTAAGACAAATTTATTTATTTGCTATGTGCATAGGGACCAAGGTCATCAGTTTTGAACAGGGCCAGTGCCCAAGGAGCCGAATGTATCTTGCAGTAACTGTATTTTTTTATTGGTATTGGGAGTTGCATTGCCCAATCAGTTCGTATTAAGTTTTTGCTAACAATAACACAGACTAAGTACACCACTTACAGTTACAATACGCTACACGATAACTCCATTTTTTTATCCATTCCTCAGACACACATTCTCTCAATAAATATTTAAAGAACGTTACAACCTCCTATAAAGGAATCCCAGCAGAACAGGGCTGACGCTCTCGATAAAAAAAAAGACCAAATTCAGATATAGACCAGATCGAGAGAGAATGATTTGGCCACACAAGAAAAAGCTGCTGTAGGCGATCGGAATATGGGCTGACAATAAACTTCTACAAGGGAAGTACGTCTCCCGAAATCCCATGCTATAACGCTGTGGTCAAAATAAAATGCCCGTACGCCAGTGAATGCCTGTCGATTAACAACAAACTAGAAAAGTTGGAGATCCTGTATCGCAGATGCCTATGAAAACTCGTGCGTGAACCCAGCCTGAGGCCGAATGGAAGCTTCGGAGCAACAACGAAGTCTGCCATAATGTGGAGTGGATCTCGGTTACCACGAGGAAAAGAAGGCAGGCATTTCTTGGACACCTGTACATAATAGGCAAACATGTACTATCGAAATACTTGATAACCCGTGGAACAAAAAAGACCACAGCGACGTGGTTTAAACAACCTCGGAAAGACCTTGAGAGGTCCGAACATCCCGGAAGCCCTCACATTAGAAAGGGACGTGTTTCGAAACAGGATACCAAGTCGAAAGAAGAACTGCCAAACAACGGAGGAACAAGGACGAAAGAAGCAAAAGCAACAGCACAGCGACCATATGAAGGAGTACAGGAAACGGAGGAAATACCGGACAAAGAGGACTCAGTGAAGTTGTAGCGTGATCGTGATTGGTCAGTTCACCAATTAAAAAAAAAGCTTTGTAGTACCAAAAAATTTCTTTCTGTCATTGTTTCTTTAAAAACTTAAAATGTAGCACTCGTGCCTCCGACAGAAGGTGTGGAAACACCATCCTCTGCTCTTACAGCGTAACTCGACCTCCTTGAAGTGCATAGAAACTGCAGTCCGTTTCGCTGCTTACGTCTCGTATTCTGACCTGCCAACAGCGGTCCGGTCTATGCAGCGACACTGTACCCGTTACAGAAACAGAGATTTCCTTTCACTGCCGAAAGTGCGAGGTAAAGTTTCCGCACTACGCAATGCTCTCCTATTTCCAGCTAGACACCGCGTCTGGTGGACGCTTCGCCAGTAACCTGTTTGTCTAGCAGCGATCGCACTGCGCACAGTTACGCAACGCCGTGTTGTGGAGTGTCCAGCTTTCCACGCTGAAACGCCGTCCACTTTTAGCCTGAAGCTACTGCCACTCAAATGCCGCACCACCTCGCAGTAAACACGCGCATGCCGTCGCTTCGAAGGGCAACGCCTTCTGTTTCAAAGGAGGTGTCCATGAGCATTCAGCACAACTGCGTACAACCTTCGTACCCGAATGTCACGAAGTTTTACTAGCCCAGCGTTACCGTTTGCTGTTAGGGGAACTATGTGCCTACTTCATACCAGGTCAATAATTTAATTTGCTCACAACTGTTCTAGCAGCTCTATCAAAAGGTGCTCAAACACATGAAGTGATCGATCATATGAAACGCGACTTAACGCGTTTCTGACAAATCCTGAAAGCCGTATACCAAAACAAATCAGGTGGATGCAGTCTTTCTAGCTTAGAGGTGTGGGTCACAGCATAGACAGAGGGGATGTGGCAGACGGAGACGCCCAAACAAACTTTATTAAAACATATTTCTAGCCAGAATTCGATTACGAAACTTTGCGATGTTATTATTAAAGAATCAATCTCATAAATTACGCAATAAAAATCGCTTTTTCAACAAGTTTGCCACACATCTACCCATAAAAGTGCAGAAATGTAAAATTATGCCCTTTTGCTCTTTATAAAACGAAAAACGGTTACAATATCACTGATTCATAATTACAGTCTACTGATAAGCATTGAGAGCTTATTACAGTATGAGAAGTGACATTTTGTATGCGATGTTACCCAAAGCTAACAGTTTTCCTGGGTACATGTATAAAGGAGGCTCTCTAATTCCAAAGTTCTTGTTGTCAAATAGTCACTCCGGAGAGAGACATGGTTGTCGAACTTGGGTGGAAGCAGACGTGTGTACTGGTGCGGAGGGCAAATTTGGGAATGCTGTTGGCTGCAGTATGAAATTTATCGAAGAAGGTAATATCCAGTCGCGTGCGCTAGCTTTGAAGAAAGTGGAATGTCGCGTTTACGGAAAATTTTTGTTTTGGTTTGTAAATTTTAGTAACTTGAATTGTACGATTACTGCGGAACTGTTATTTCTTTAACTCGTAAATGCCTGAATTCAGAAAAGAAATACTACGTCACTCTTTACCCATTTTTCATACTTAAATACCAAATGTAATTTTTGTTTACGGAGGTAACTCTAAGAATGTCTGAAGTGTTCCCTAAAGTATTACTTTGAAATGCGTTTTTTGCTCATATTTTAGTAACAACTATCAGTAATGCAGTCTTGTTCACACCCTTTTTTAATTTTGCTCCTTAAAACACAATCTTGAAATGGAATTAATTGTTCATATTATTTGACATTTAGCTTCCACATCCCATTTTCTAATCAAAAGTTAGTTTGGACTCACTATTCAGTCCGCAAGATCCAGCTGTTAACTACATATTAACCTGGCGCAATATGTCGCATTGCACATGGCAAAATTGCGTAAGCTATGGCAAAGTAGCTTTACTTATTTCAGAGAGACATTTGCAAGGCTTGGCTATTTATCCGTTGTCGCAGAGGTAAGCCAAAGTGTTCATTAAGGCCAGAATTCAACAATGTGTCTGCACTAAGGGAACAGTGACAGTCCACTCAGACTACATTCACATTCTGATGTTGCTTACTTCAGTGTCCGTAACTGTTTTTCATTGGAAATGTAAGCAATTCGATTACGCGTAAAGTTTACACAGCAGTACAGCTATTATACACAGAAGCCTCATATGGAATATAAGTAATGGTTACATACAACCAATAGTGAGCAAGGAGTTACATTACGTGCACCGATTAAAATCTAAAGGTTTCACTGAGATGTGAAAGTAACATCTTTCTTTTGAAAAGTTCCACTCATTCAGACAGTTATGAAGCTGAAACGTTACAACTGAGTATCAGCGTAGAAAACTTACACTGAATATATGTATTTTTTAGAAAACTTACAATATACCTGGATATAACAATATTTAGGGGTATGAAATACGCTCAGCCGTAAGACATGTTTATCGGAAATGTTGAAAAATCTGAATTGACGAACTCTTTAAGATAGACGCAAATTCTCCTGAGAAGGCCTACTTACAAAATTTCAGGAACCAGTATTAAGTACGCAATCGGTTCGCCAAGGTAGCTGCACTGCGCGGCAATTTGCTAACAGAATGGGCCCGAGTTCGATTCCCGGCCGAGTCGAAGATTTTCTCCGCTCGGGGTCAGGATGTTGCGTTATCGTTCGTATCGTCATAACTGACATTCCACCGTTGAGATGGCTCCATGGGCACGATCCGAAAGCCAATAAATTTAAAAAATTAAAAAAGTGGCGATTTTAGAAGCATTCTTGAGCTCCCTGCGTATCGCTCCAGTTGGGACCGTGAAGACCAAACTAGACCATTTACAGCACGCATAGATGCATTTAAGCCGGCATTCATCCCACGAGTCATAACGCGATTCGAAGGGGAAGATGCCCTAACATGTGGTCTCTCCCGCCACGAACTTCACAGCGGTTTGCAGACGATGTAGATCTATAATACTACATCTACATCTACATTTATACTCCGCAAGCCACCCAACGGTGTGTGGCGGAGGGCACTTTACGTGCCACTGTCATTATCTCCCTTTCCTGTTCCAGTCGCGTATGGTTCGCGGGAAGAACGACTGTCTGAAAGCCTCTGTGCGCGCTCTAATCTCTCTAATTTTACATTCGTGATCTCCTCGGGAGGTATAAGTAGGGGGAAGCAATATATTCGATACCTCATCCAGAAACGCACCCTCTCGAAACCTGGCGAGCAAGCTACACCGCGATGCAGAGCGCCTCTCTTGCAGAGTCTGCCACTTGAGTTTGTTAAACATCTCCGTAACGCTATCACGGTTACCAAATAACCCTGTGACGAAACGCGCCGCTCTTCTTTGGATCTTCTCTATCTCCTCCGTGGAGATAGAGAAGCCGGATGGCCGGCAAGTGTCGATTGCCGTTGTGTGTTCCATGACAGATGTTACAGAGAGTGAGGGCGGGTCAAGCAATAATGATTGCAGCAACGCTGGTTCTGGAAGAGGTGGAAGGAGAGATTAAAAGCGAAAAGATTAAAAACGAAAATGGCACGAAGTCGCCACAGAACAGGGATATCCATGGAGTGAGCATAGCGTACGGCGCATGTCCATAACGTCAAACTGACACAGTCACATGATTATGCTGCTAGTTTGCATGTTGATTTACGACTGAAACTGTATTATTACACTTAATTGCATTGCCTTTATTCATTTATTTGCTGTCAACTGCAATTGTTAATAACTGTTTCTGCTACATCCGCTCACTTGACGAAAGGTCTGTTCCTAAAGACTGGAAAGTAGCAAAGGTCACACCAATATTCTAGAAAGGAAATAGGAGAAACCCATTGAATTACAGACCCATATCCCTGACCTCAATTTGCAGCTCGACAAGGGATCTCAGATGGATTGCATATTCCTAGATTTCCAGATGGCTTTTGATACCGTTCCTCCGAAGCGACTATTAATCAAATTGCGTGCATATGGAGTATCGTCTCAGTTGTGTGACTGGATTCGTGATTTCCTCTCAGAGAGATCACAGTCGTAGTGATAGACGGTAAATCATCGAGTAGAACAGAAGTGATATCTGGTGTTCTGCAAAGGTAGTGTCATAGGTCCTCTGCTGTTCCTGATTTACATAAATGATCTATGTGATAATCTGAGCAGCCCCCTTACATTGTTTGCAGATGACGCTGTAATTTACCGTCTAGTAAAATCATCAGACGATCAATTACAATCACAAAATGATCTAGAGAGAATTTCTGTATGGTACGAAAAGTGGCAATTGGCACTTAACAAAGAAAAGTGCGAGGTCATCCACATGGGTAACAAAAGAAATTCGATAAATTTTGGGTATACGATAAATCGCACAAATCTAAGGGCTGTCAATTCGACTAAATACCTAGGAATTACAATTAGAAGCAACATAAATTGGAAAGACCACATAGATAATATTGTGGGGAAGGCGAAATAAAGACTGCGCTTTGTTGGCAGAACACTTAGAAGATGCAACAAACCCACTTACAATTGTCCGTCCTCTGCTGGAATATTGCTGCGCGGTGTGGGATCCTTACCAGGTAGGATTGACGGAGGACATCAAAAAAGTACAAAGAAGGGCAGCTCGTTTCGTGTTATCGCACAATAGGTGTGAGAGTGTCACTGATATGATACGCGAGTTGAGGTGGCAGTCACTGAACCAAGGTGGTTTTCTTTGCGGCGAGATCTATTTACGAAATTTCAATCACCAGCTTTCTCTTCCGAATACGAAAATATTTTGTTGACACGCACCTACGTAGGGAGAAATGATCATCATAATAAAATAAGAGAAATCAGAGCTCGAACGGAAAGATTTAGGTGTTCCTTTTTCCCACGCGCCATTAGAGACTGGAATGGTAGAGAAGTAGTATGAAAATGGTTCGATGAACCCTCTGCCAGGCACTTAAGTGTGAATTGCAGAGTAACCATGTAGATGTACAGATCCAACCTGCCCTGCTTTTACACATTTGTTAGTGATTGCAGTGACGAAGACTGTCTTTGTTACAGATCCAAAGCGACACATGTTAGATTAGTGGTTCAAATGGTTCAAATGGCTCTGAGCACTATGGGACTCAACTGCTGAGGTCATTAGTCCCCTAGAACTTAGAACTAGTTAAACCTAACTAACCTAAGGACATCACACACATCCATGCCCGAGGCAGGATTCGAACCTGCGACCGTAGCGGTCTCGCGGTTCCAGACTGCAGCGCCAGAACCGCGCGGCCACTTCGGCCGGCTGTTAGATTAGTGTAAGTTACTTCTCATAGTCAAGTACCACGAAGGTTTAATTCTAGTTACGGTATCAGAAAAGAGGCGCGTTAGATGTTGATTAGTGCCGAGACATTTTATGGTAAAGAGTTAATATCGTGGGATAATTTATACGACTGGCCATATATTTACGACGCAAGTACTAAATTAATTCTGGTAGTGTGGAAGCGTGCCAACAGTCTACCTGTTGTATGTACACACTTTTAGAGATTTTTCACCACGACAGAGTCACAGTGGTGGTGGTGGGGGGGAGGGGGGGAGGAGGGGGGGGAGATGCCTAAGACAGTCTCATCAGTCGCTTCGGTTTCGGCGTCAACAATTAATAGTGAAAGTTTCGGGCGTCGTGTGTTAAGCGAGCCTAAACTGTACCTAGGTGTGTTTAATTGTTTAACAGTCACGTTTGAAAAATTGTGAAACAGCCAGCTCAGATAACCCGTTTGGGTTTTATTCTAAAAAGAAAAACCCGAATCCTCAAGAACTTATCTCAAAAGACAGTGGCACATCTCCGCCTGATGCAGAATCCCATCATGAAAAAGGGCCGGTACCGTGCCCGTCCAGCATTGTGAAGCGAGTTATTTTCTACTGAACCGCAGACTCGTTAAACATGCTTCTTTTACCATTACTTCTTCATCCTGATCTGTATATCACAGGTTTTACTAGTTGCAATGACTAATTATTAGAATAGATTCGTTTGTTTTATGTAGGTAGTTTGGTTGCAGAAAGAAGGTGGCTTATCACCTACGTTTATATTACGGATATGGACAGACTAGTTTAGGCTTTAATTACAAGCGAACCAATAGCCCTTCCGTCAAATGAGTTATATATCAATATTTTTCTTGTTTGATCCTGCGTTAGTCTATACAAGATTATTTGATTTTAACGTTCAATAACTATTTTTTATTTATGATTACAGTACGATTTGTCCGGGTTTCGGGTGTCTTTGTGAGGAACCGCGCACTATAAAGCTCTTGAAGAGTATTAGTCCGATGTTTGCGAAAATTTAATAGGTTATAGGGACGTGTGTTGGTAGTATAAATCTCAATTTACTGAAATTTTCAGTTATCCGACAAAAGTTTTTTTTTCATTTTTCTAGAGTAACATTTTCTCAGCCCAGTATAAATGTGTAACAGAAAACGTAGCTTTGTTCTGAAGCTCTCTTTCGCGGTAATCTGAAACCGCAACCACCGAGACGGTACAGTGAGACAGATTTTACAAACAGTAAAATTCAAGACTGGCTGTGTGAACATTGGGCCTTGTTGAAGTAGCTTCGTGTTTTCTCCACCAGAAGTGCTCCACAAAAGTGCTGACTGTCTATTGGTTGAAATGTGACAGTTAACAGGAAGTTAAGTTACAGTCAGTCCAAGTTTTCGTGGCACATGAGGTGGGCGGATTGCGGAGAGGGAAGGGTAAGCCTTTTTGGAGCCGTGGGCTGTCGAATATTACGGTGGGCTGTAGGGGAAGATCTCCTTCAGCGCTGACAACATTTGCAAGTGTTGATACGTTCTGACAATTTCTTGTGACAGAAACAGTGCACGGGAATAGCAGAGATTCGTGACAGAGCGTTACAACAATGTTCATCTTAACACTTCATATTTATCTAATGAATGTGAAATATAATTAAGGTCAGAGCACAGGATCAAACAACAAGTAGTTAATTGCATAATGGCAACCGCAGCGCCACTAGGTATAGATGGCAGCAGTAGCATTCATCACGAAAACTTCCGAATTCTGTCGACGACATCCGAGGAGGCTCCAAGAAAAGATGGACAGACTATATGTAGACGATACCACGGTGTTTAACACAGTTTAATTTCAAGCAATATAGAAAGAAATCTTACAGAGTTCACGTCCGTTCTGCAACCACATTCTCTCTAAAACGTGTGTTTTAAGGTATATGATTTTACAACTTTGGCAAGGCTAACCTAAAAAAAATGAAATTTATGTAAAAGTACGAAAGTTGGATTTCGATTTAATTCGCACAGTATAAACGTCAGATATTAAAAAATTTTAAAGCCAGTGTTACCAAAATTTAAATTTGCCCTTTCACAGTCTTATTGTACTCCTTCATCCTTGTACATAAGACACAAAACAGTTGAACTGGGAAATATAAACAACTCATAGTAATCATTTAAACAAATTACTCAGATTCTTATACAGAAGAATGAATACAAATTATATACAGATGTCATTAATTTATTTATTATAGTACCACCATTGTTATTTCTTTAAGAAGAGCTATACAACTTCTTGTATTATAATTTTTGTGGAAGCTTTCTGACGATGAAACAGAAATTTCACTTATGTTGGATGTTAAAGGAGGACCTGTATGACTATCACATTAAAAAAAGGCGTGTGACGAGGGCCTCCCGTCAGGTAGACCGCTCGCCAGGTGCAAGTCTTTCGATTTGACGCCAATTCGGCGACTTGCGCGTCGATGGGGATGAGAAGATGATGATTAGGACAACACAACACCCAGTCCCTGAGCGGAGAAAATCTCCATCTCAGCCGGGAATCGAACCCGGGCCCTTAGGATTGACAGTCCATCGCGCTGACCACTCAGCTACCGGAGGCGGACACTATCAGATTGACAGTCTGTCACATATCAGTCACAGGCATTACTTCCGACAAATAAAAGCAAGTCTTCCAATCGAGATTTTACACCAGTTAGAGTATTCTGATGCAATAGCTACATGCTTAATCACATACAATCGCTCGTTCGACGAAAGATCCGTACCCAAAGACTGGAAAGTTGAGCAGGTCACACCAATATTCAAGAAAGGTAATAGGAGTAATCCACTAAATTAGCGGTTCATATCATTAACGTCGATATGTAGTACGATTTTGGAACGTATATTGTTTTCTAAGAGGACGGTCTATTGCCACACAATCAACACAGATTTGGAAAACATCGATCATGTGAGACACAACTAGGTCTTTACTCACACGAAGTGCTGATTGGTTTCTAGATTTCCAGAAGGCTTGACACCGTACCTGACAAGCGGCTTGTAATCAAATTGCGTGTTTACGGAATATCGCCTCACTTGTGCAACTGGATTCGTGATTTCCCGTCAGAGGGGTCACAGTTCATAGTAACTGACGGAAAGTCATCGAGTAAGGCAGAAGTGATTTCTGGCGTTCCCATAGGTAGTGTTATCTACATCTACAACCATACTCCGCAAGCCACCTGACAGCGTGTGGCGGAGGGTACCTTGAGTACCTCTATCGGTTCTCCCTTCTATTCCAGTCTCGTATTGTTCGTGGAAAGAAGGATTGTCGGTATGCTTCTGTGTGGGCTCTAATCTCTCTGACTTTATCCTCATGGTCTCTTCGCGATATATACGTAGGAGGGAGCAACATACTGCTTGACTCTTCGGTGAAGGTATGTTCTCGAAACTTTAACAAAAGCCCGTACCGAGCTACTGAGCGTCTCTCCTGCAGAGTCTTCCACTGGAGTTTATCTATCATCTCCGTAACGCTTTCGCGATTACTAAATGATCCTGTAACGAAGCGCGCTGCTCTCCGTTGGATCTTCTCTATATCTTCTATCAACCCTATCTGGTACGGATCCCACACTGCTGAGCAGTATTCAAGCAGTGGGCGAACAAGCGTACTGTAACCTACTTCCTTTGTTTTCGGATTGCATTTCCAATGTTTAATGTTGTTTGCAGATGATGCTGTCGTTTATCGTCTAGTAAAGTTATCGCACGATCAAAACCAATTGCAAAACTCTGGATCTGATATCTTTATGGTGCGAGATTTGGCCATTGACCTTAAATAATGAAATGTGTGAGGTCATCTACATAGTGGTAAACGGAATCCGTTAAAATTCGGTTACACTATAAGTCAATCAATTGTAAAGACCATAAATTCTACTAAATATCTAGGAAATATAATTGAAAAGAACACATAGAAAATGTTGTGCGGGAGACGAACCAAAGATTGCGATTTATTGGCAGAACACTTAGAAGTTGCAACAGATCTACTATAGGGACCGATGACCTCACCAGTTTCGTCCCATAAGACCTTACCACAAATTTCCAATTTACGACCAGTCCTGTCGGAAATACTCCCTGCGTAAGGCGACAGTGCCTCTGTATTATAGTCACTCTCTGGTGCACTGTTGGTCGACAGCGCAACGCGCGACTAATCTTTCAGTGTAATCATTCTGACGAAAGGTGACACCAAGATGGGCTAACTCAGCTGGCAACCTCTCAGGGTCCGAGATGACATGGCTCTGTGAACGTAGACAAGAAGAATCCTTTCATGTTGTGCCGGGTTGTGAAAACTACCAGCCTGTAGCAACAAGTCATGGCGAGTAGGCTTCCTATAACCGGCATGTCCAAAGGTACCATCAACCTTCCTCCTCAGCAGCACATCAAGGAATGCAAGACCGCCATCCTTTTCCACCTCCATCGTGAAACTTATGCTCCCTGGATTGAGTTCAGGTGTTCTAAAACGTCGTTTAGATTCTAACCACCATGATGGGAACGGGGGAGGGGCGGACCTCTTCCTCGTTTCTTTTGCGACCACGTGGGTACGCAAGTTCACCGTCTGCAAGACGCCACACAATGGCTGCGTCCACTGTTTAGTTACACGAGGACTCATAAATATTTGATACATCTCACAATGCCACGAGTAGTATTTTATGGCGAATGACTCTTCAAGATTACAGGATAAGAACTTGTGCAGCACACGATGCTGATTAAATCTCACCAAATGCTCAGAGAGATATTTCTCTTATTTTGTGTGTGCAGATGTCTTCATGCATTTTAATGTTCATAATCTGTCCAGCCTTAATTCCAGTCATTCTCTCTATAGCACTAACCAATCATTTCTTAGGGGGACACAAGAGACTGCCCTGGTCCGAAAAAACCGAATCGAAAGTTGTAAGCAAAAACTGTTCTGATACCTCTGACAGAGGACTATGTTCGTTTAGGCCTGTAAGATGTATGAATACAGAATTTTTTTTTTTAATTTGTGATAAGTTCCTATGGGACCAAACTGCTGAGGTCATCAGTCTCTAAGCTTACACACCACTTAAATTAACTTTCTCTAAGGATAACACACACACACACACACACACACACACACACACACCAAGGGGCCTCAGACTGCGCGGCAGAGAAAAATACTATTATACTTTGTCTTAGGCAGACTATTAATCATATTGGTTTCCGTCTTATACCCATTTTGACCTAGACCTTGGGCAGCATTACAACCTAAGGCTTATTTTCTGTCATTATGACGAAAAATTCTCTATCGTTATTTCGACCTCACTTATGGTTCATAATCTTGTATGTGAACGATGTTCCTTATGCTTTGGTTTCTGTTTCAAGATATTTAAGCTGTGGCTAAGGCCGGTAAATCTTTCTAAACTGCCGGCTTGGTAGGATATTACATGATTTGGATTGTTCGGTTTATATTACTTGAGTAGGTTCTTATCATCGTAGTACGTTATCAGTTGATGATGAACTGTACTGATGTTAATAATTTAGTTTTAAATACATTTATATCCTGTGGTGCTACAGAAGAGTGCTGAAGATTATATGGGTAGATTACATAACTAATGAGGAGGTAATGAATAGAATTGGGGAGAAGAGGAGTTTTTGGCACAACTTGACAAGAAGAAGGGATCGGTTGGGTTGGTAGGACATGTTCTGAAGCATCAAGGGATCACAAATTTAGCATTGGAGAGCAGCGTGGAGGGTAAATATCGTAGAGGGAGACCAAGAGAGGAATACGCCGAGCAGATTCAGAAGGATGTAGGTTGCAGTAAGTACTGGGAGATGAAGAAGCTTGCACAGGATAGAGTAGCATGGAGAACTCCATCAAACCAGTCTCAGGACTGAAGACCACAACAACAACATCTCTTTTAAATTTTGTTAGAATACAGCGACTTTACTAAAGTTACATGTAAGTAGGCTGTTTATGTTTTCGTATTGGCAACGTTACGTAGCGCTCTGTATGAAAATCACTGGCTGTGCTGTGTGCGTGCAGTCTGTGGCTAGTTTGCATTGTTGTCTGCCATTGTAGTGTTGGGCAGCGGCAGCTGGATGTAAACAGCGCGTAGCGTTGCGCAGTTGGAGGTGAGCCGCCAGCAGTGGTGGATGTGGGGAGAGAGATGGCGGAGTTTGGAAATTTGTAAAAATGGATGTCATGAACATGTATATTATGACTGTTAAGGTAAATACATTGTTTGTTCTCTATTAAAATCTTTCATTTGCTAACTATCCCTATCAGTAGTTAGTGCCTTCCGTAGTTTGAATCCTTTTTTTAGCTGGCAGTAGTGGCGATCGCTGTATTGCAGTAGTTCGAGTAACCAAGATTTTTGTGAGGTAAGTGATTTGTGAAAGGTACAGGTTAATGTTAATCAGGGCCATTCCTTTGTACGGATTTCTGAAAGTCAGATTGCGTTGCGCTAAAAATATTGTGTGTCAGTTTAAGCACAGTCGTGTACAATTGTTGAAAGGGGACGTTTCATACATACTGGACTGCGAACGCCATCTAGCGAACATCAGCTCAAAAAGTGACCACACGTGTTTACACGTTGTATATTTCAAATGTTGTATTCCTTGCCGGCCGGGGTGGCCGAGCGGTTCTAGGCGCTTCAGTCTGGAACCGCGCGACCGCTACAGTCGCAGGTTCGAATCCTGCCTCGGGCGTGGATGTGTGTGATGTCCTTAGGTTGTTCTAAGTTCTAGGGGACTGATGACCTCAGATGTTAAGTTCCATAGTGCTCAGAGCCATTTGAACCATTTGTATTCCTTGATCATTGTAATTGCCATCAACTGTAATGCTACTCTCCAGTACCACGTTGTAACAACGTACTCGTAGTGACCTCCGCTATGAGATAATGGAAATACTGATTAAGTTGTCAGTTACCAAAGTTTTGCCGCGCGGGGTAGCCGTGCGGTCTAGGACGCCTTGGAAAGGTTCGCGCGGCTCCCCCCGTCGCAGGTTCGAGTCCTCCCTCGGGCGTGTGTGTGTACATTTAGTAATTAGTGTGTGTACATTTAGTAATTAGTATAGTGTAGCAAGAGAAAAAAGTAAACACAGAGTACATTCCTTGATGGGAAGTACAACAATAGGCACTTGGTACAGTAACACACATTTAATGTGCGCAGGCTAGCAATAGGGAATTTCATGCTGCGCAGTGTGTGTGTGTGTGACCTCAGCAGTTTGATCCCATAGAACTGACCACCACTCAAGTTTTAAAGGCATAACGCCTCAGGTTATATATATATATAGTGGGTATTTTTGGCTTACGTAAATATGTTCTCACGTTTTTATTGCTTCTTTCGTAGCTTAATGTTCATTTTTCAGTTTTATGACCTCTTGTCTACTTGATTGGTTATGAACGGTATAAGGTTATTTTAGCTATTCGTTCTTTGTAGATGTTGTCATGTTAAAAAAAATTTTAACGATGTTTGAGCCGTTATGTCAATCACACTAATCAAGAATGTTTTTATGGCATGTATCCTGCAAATACTTCTTAATGTACACTTTTGAACTTTGCTATAATTTTATGTACAGTTTGTACTCTGGACCTGTAATTTTGATTCCTGTAAGCTGTAGTACGTTGGTATATTCTTATGTGCAATTTTACATCTTATGTCTGAAGATTGCTCGTGTGTTGCTTGAACAAGTAATAAAAATAAAAACTTCTTCGCTTTTTTTACTTCGACGATTTTCGATCCTAAATACACACACTGCGACAGAGCGCTTGGTTCCAGCGTTGACAATGTCAACAAACATGGCTTTTCTCTATGGTTTTAATGATTATATTTTATTTAGCGCACAGCTAGTATTACATCACACAAGAATATATTCTGTTTATTTAATAACAGACACCGACATCAACACAAAAAAATCAGAATAATAAGTTAATTACTTTACAGTATTTACAAAGCACAGAAGGTCACAGATTTAAATCCAACTCTTGAATACATTGAATTGATGATTTTCTTGCCATCAGGAACGACTCTGGATCACAAGGAGAGGATTGTTTTGAGCGTGGACGTGTGATACGCTAAACAGTTTGTCGTTCTGCACCACAGTCACAGCTGGGCCATGTTGCTGATCCCCATCCGTACATTGAGTCAGCACGTCTTCAACAATTTGTCCTGATGCCCAGACCATACCCTGCAGTACTCTTCAAAACCTGGTGGCCATGACGAGAAGTAGGGCATTGTCAGCTGTTCTGGGGGTAGGGTTGTTCTGCCACATTTCTGCTGATCGGTCAGTTACTGTTACTCGGAATCAATGACAATTTTAGTGGATGTGTTGTACATTGCGGAGAGGAAGCTTTTAGTCTACTGTTTCATTATCTCCTTTTCTTGGGAAGTAGGTCAACTGCAGCGTTTTGAATTGCATTTTTTTTTCTTATTAATCTGTTTAATCTGACAAGATGAAGGCCAATAAGGCCTCTCTCACATTTAACCAGGCATTCTACACATTTTACATTATATCTGGTATCGCACATGGTAAAACATTTAGTAATTAGTATAGTGTAGCAACAGAAAAAAGTAAACACAGAGTACATTCCTTGATGAGAAGTACAACAATAGGCACTTGGTACAGTAACACACATTTAATGTGCGCAGGCTAGCAATAGGGAATTTCATGCTGCGCAGAGTGGAGGGGAAACTGTTCCATAGGCAGAAAGCAACAGAAAAGGAGTTTGCGAATGTTTTTTATTTTATCGACACAGCTATGATAGTAGCCAAGTGAGATCTTGTGTTTCGAGTACAGTGAGACGATGGGCACTTTATCTATGATTGATGGTACTGGGTGTATTCGCACTGAGGAGCCAATTAAGCAGATGAAGCATATGTGGTGGTCAAGTATCTTGTCTGGCCGCAACCAACCTACGAGGGGTGCTCGACAAGCAATGCAACACATATTTGTTCTTGGACGATTTCGACGAAGAAATGCGGAATTTGTTGTGGAACATCGTGGAATATTCCTGCTTGGGCCCCTATAGTTTCATGAAGTTGCGATAGGTGGCGGCGCCATATGCGGCCTTCTAAATGGCTTCTATAATGGAAGTCCGTTACAGACAAAAAGCTGTCACTGAGTTTCTTTCGGTGGAAAGCCAAAGAAATGCAGATATTCATAAGCGCTTGCATAATGTCCACGGAGACCTCTGGCAGTCAACAAAAGTAAGGTGAGTCGTTGGGCGAGGCATCTGTCATCATCGCGAAAAGGTCCGATCCCCCGCGCTCCAGCAGGTCGCACACACCTGTGGCTCCTGCAATGTTGTAACGTGCGGGCACACTCATTCGTATTGATCGACCCAACACAATCAAACACCTCGCTGCTCAAAAATGGACGTCTCTGTTGCTAGTGCTGGCAAAACTTCATTGGATTGTTCTTCCTCATCTACACTACATTCCAGACCTCGCACCTTCCGACTTCCATCTGTTTGACCCTATGAAGGATGCACTCAGACACTCAGAGGGAAGCAGTACGTGGATGGTGGGGAGGTGATTGAGTCAGCAAGATGTTGGTTCCGACATCGACCAGTAGAGTAGTACCGTGCGGGCATACAGGCCCTGCTAATAAGATGGTGTAAGTTCGTCGCATTGAACAGAGATTGCGTTGAAAAACAGGGTTTTATAGCCAAAAGAGTGGGCAATCATATGGTGTACTGGAATGCTGAATCAAACTAACTTGATTTCAGAAAAAAGTCTGTTGCATTACTTAATTAAAGACCCCACGTAACTAGCTTGTAAATCAATGACATGTTCATACAAGCGGATATTGCGGATGTAAAGCACAGAAGCGTTCATCGTTAGTTCTGTCTGTCTAGTGTTCTCTGTACTAGTACCGTGCTGGATTGCATCGCAATAGCGGAGGTTCGGTGGAACGTGTGGTCGCAAGAGTTTACGTTTCACATCCTGTGAAAATATGGCCCGAAACTTTTTAAGGGCACAGGTGCCAATGAAAGGCTTCCTGGATGTGGCGACAGTATTTTCTGGCTGTTAAAGTGTTCATCATTCACTGTATTGTGACCACCACGGCTTATTTCCTTAATTTAGAACATTTCCTTTCCAGAGAGGAAACTTTCCTGAAAGCTACACTTACTGGTCTATTTATCTCTTGTTATAGAATCTCTGAAAACTGCATTTATATTGCCCACCGAATGACAGTGCCAGACACAAGATTACTTATCTTAGTCACTGTTTAGTGGAATATGTAAACGTAACTGGACCATGTAGAACCCCCAATAACAGCCTGCGTATACACTCAATACGCATCTTTGTGTCATCGAATCCGCTGGTAGTTAGTAGTCACTTACATGTGCGAAACTTCATCAGCGTCTTCGCAGGCTGCGGAGAAACTAGTTCCTGTTACTCTGGAGGCCTGTCGTGACGTAATACGTAACACTGCAGCTATACGTCAGGGTCCAATAAACAATCCCCCACCTCACGTGGATAGAAAGTTGGAAAATATAAAAAGGCAGAGCACGTAATACGGGGTGCGGTAGCGACGCGCTCTGCTCCACAGCTATTTGCGTGGCACGCAGCAGCGACTGGGAAAACTAGTCGGCTTCAGTTCGTACACGACTTTCACAGTAATTCATCTTGATCTTCGCGTACCGGCACTCTAACCGGTGCACTCTGCAGCAGACTACTGTGCACATGTCTGACTTAATAGTCCATGTGCAGACCCTTTCAGTAACAGTGGTTTCTGTCTGAACCACCATATTATTATTATTATTATTTTATTATTATTATTATTATTACCGAGGGCATCCAGCTTTACTGTATGGTTAAATGATGATGGCGTCCTCTTGGGTAAAATATTCCAGAGGTAAAATAGTCTGCTATTTGGATTTCCGGGACAGGACTACTCAAGAGGACGTCGTTATCAGGAGAAAGAAAACTGGCGTTCTACGAGTCGGAGCGTGGAATGTCAGATCACTTAATCGGGCAGGTAGGTTAGAAAATTTAAAAAGGGAAATGGATAAATTAAAGTTAGGTATAGTGGGGATTAGTGAAGTTCGGTGGCAGGAGGAACAAGACTTTTGGTCAGGTGAATACAGGGTTAGAAATACAAAATCAAATAGGGGTAATGCAGGAGTAGGTTTAATAATGAATAAAAAAATAGGAGTGGGGGTAAGCTACTACAAACAGCATAGTGACCGCAATATTGTGGCCAAGATAGACACGAAGCCCATGCCTACTACAGTAGTACAAGTTCATATGCCAACTAGCTCTGCATTTGATGAAGAAATTGATGAACTGTATGATGAAATAAAAGAAATTATTCAGGTAGCGAAGGAAGACGAAAATTTAATAGTCATCGGTGACTGGAATTCGAGAGTAGGAAAAGGGAGAGAAGGAAACATAGCGGATGAATATGGATTGGGGGTGAGAAATGAAAGAGGAAGCCGTCTGGTAGATTTTTGCACAGAGCATAACTTAATCATAGCTAACACTTGGTTCAAGAATCATAAAAGAAGGTTGTATACATGGAAGAATCCTGGAGATACTAGAAGGTATCAGATTATATAATGGTACGACAGAGATTTAGGAACCAGGTTTTAAATTGTAAGACATTTCCAGGGGCAGATGTGGATTCTGACCACAATCTATCGGTTATGAACTGTAGATTAAAACTGAAGAAACTGCAAAAAGGTGGGAATTTAAGGAGATGGGACCTGGATAAACTGAAAGAACCAGAGGTTGTACAGAGTTTCAGGGAGAGCATAAGGGAACAACTGAAAGGAATGAGGGAAAGAAATACAGTAGAAGAAGAATGGGTAGCTCTGAGGGATGAAGTAGTGAAGGTAGCAGAGGATCAAGTACTTAAAAAGACGAAGGATAGTAGAAATCCTTGGGTAACAGAAGAAATATTGAATTTAATTGATGAAAGGAGAAAATATAAAAATGCAGTAAATGAAGCAGGCATAAAGGAATACAAACGTCTCAAAAATGAGATTGATAGGAAGTGCAAAACGGTTAAGCAGGTATGGTAGACGACAAATGTAAGGATGTAGAGGCTTATCTCACTAGAGGTAAGATAGATACTGCCTACAGGAAATTAAAGAGACCTTTGGAGAAAAGAGAGCCACTTGTGTGAATATCAAGAGCTCAGATGGAAACCCAGTTCTAAGCAAAGAAGGGAAAGCAGAAAGGTGGAAGGAGTATACAGAGGGTCTATACAAGGGCGATGTACTTGAGGACAATATTATGGAAATGGAAGAGGATGTAGACGAAGATGAAATGGGAGGTACGATACTGCGTGAAGAGTTTGACAGAGCACTGAAAGACAAGGCCCCGGGAGTAGACAACATGCCATTAGAACTACTGACGGCCTTGGGAGAGCCAGTCCTGACAAAAATCTACCATCTGGTAAGCAAGATGCATGAGACAGGCGAAATACCCTCAGACTTCAAGAAGAATATAATAATTCCAATCCCAAAGAAAGCAGGTGTTGACAAATGTGAAAATTACCGAGCTGCAAAATAGTATCGCGAGTTCTTTACAGACGAATAGAAAAACTGGTAGAAGCCGACCTCGGGGAAGATCCGTTTCGATTCCGTAGAAATGTTGGGACACGTGAAGCAATACTGACCTTACGACTAATCTTAGAAGAAAGATTGAGGTAAGGCAAACCTACGTTTCTAGCATTTGTAGACTTACAGAAAGCTTTTGACAATATTGACTGGAATACTCTCTTTCAAATTGTGAAGGTTGCAGGGTTAAAATACAGGGAGCGAAAGGCTATTTACAATTTGTACAGAAACCAGATGGCAGTTGTAAGAGTCGAGGGACATGAAAGGGAGGCAGTGGTTGGGAAGGAAGTGAGACAGGGTTGTAGCCTCTCCTCGATGTTATTCAATATCAGCAAAGCAAAGGACTTGGAAGAGCAGTTGAACGGAATGGACAGTGTCTTGAAAGGAAGATATAAGATGAACATGAACAAAAGCAAAACGAGGATAATGGAATGTAGTCGAGTTAACTCGGTTGATGCCGAGGGAATTAGATTACGAAATGAGATACTTAAAGGAGTTTTGCTATATGGGGAGCAAAATAACTGATGATGGTCGAAGTAGAGAGGATATAAAATGTAGACTGGCAATGGCAAGAAAAGCGTTTCTGAAGAAGAGAAATTTGTTAACATCGAGTATAGATTTAAGTGTCAGGAAGTCGTTTCTTAAAGTATTTGTGTGGAGTGTAGCCATGTATGGAAGTGAAACATGGACGATAAATGGTTTAGACAAGAAGAGAATAGAAACATTCGAAATGTGGTGCTACAGAAGAATGCTGAAGAATAGGTGGGTAGATCACATAACTAATGAGGAGGCATTGAATAGAATTGGGGAGGAGTTTGTGGCACAACTTGACAAGAAGAAGGGACCGGTTGGTAGGACATGTTCTGAGGTATCAAGGGATCACAAATTTAGCATTGGAGGGCAGCTTGGAGGGTAAAAATCGTAGAGGGAGACACTAAGCAGATTCAGGTGGATGTAGGTTGCAGTAGGTATTGGGAGATGAAGAAGCTTGCACAGGATAGAGCAGCATGAAGAACTGCATCAAACCAGTCTCAGGACTGAAGACCACAACAACAACAACAACAACATTATTATTATTATTATTATTATTTTAAAGAATGAGCGCCTATATCGGGTAACCACCGTTGCTACTGTAATTCAGAGACATCTAGTGGTACACTGAGGTACTTTTACAAATATAGTGCATTGTAGCAGCCACTCATAGCGTTCGAACAAAAGACAGTGAAGAGATTGTGCTACGTGATTTTAAACGATTGTGATATGCGTTTATTTATATAGTGGTCATATTGATTAGATGACTGACAGTGAAGGTAATTTTATCCAAAGCTAGTGGAAGGTAGCAGTGAGTCTGCTCTACTGACTTTGTAAGTGGTTTCGAAACGAAATTACTGTTGCAGTATGAAGTTTTGATACAAAATTTATTTGATTTTAGGCCAATTTCGTTATTAATGACTATAACTTCTTCTAGGTATTATGAATTGATGGAAGTTTTCGAGATGTACGACTGCGTCTAAGAAAAACGTGAATTTACTTCCAAATAAACCGCATGAAATGACGGATGGTTGAAAACTTTGTGCCCTAGTGGTTCCAAAGTGAAACAACCTCTTTAAAAATTGATTGCTTACTTTTATCCAATTTCTCCTATTAGTTGCTTACCAGGATCATTAAGGTTAATTTTGTAAAAAAATTTGAATTTCGTTCCAAAATGGAAACCAATAGAATGTTTACTTTTTGCCAATTTCTTTTTATATTCGTTGCTTACCATGACCATAAAGGTTACTTTTGTGAAAATTTTAAAATTATATTTGTCTTTATATTATTGGGACCCGAAGGATTAACGGAATACATATGCGTGCTAATGGGTCAATCGATCTACTACTGCTGTGCACAACAGCAGAGGACCGTACGTCTCTCTGGCTTAACAGTGCATACAAGTATGTGGACTTAATGGTGCACATGTGGACTTAACGAAACCATGCGGATGTTGGTGGTTCATTACGATGTACTCCCACGTACTGTTTACCTATCTTGAGTCACATTACGTCTCCTGAATCAGACAGAAGAGCGTTTTACAAAGTTAATATCGGAAGACTAATATTCCCGTATTGAATGATGTATTCTGTGGAAAGAAAAAGATTCAGTTCAAGACACCCCACCCTCATCACAGCCAGGATTCCTGCTGAGGAAGAATTCAGTGCCATCGCTATATGGCAACGCAGCTTCATTTGATCACGCTCGGGCAATTTGGACTACTCTGAAACGCATCCGAACGCTCTGTCGGAGAGGGCAGACATTCTCCACAAGTGAGGGAAACCTTAATTACCACGTCTTTTGACTATGGTGTTGAATGACAGACAGTTGCTCATGTTGTACCAACGTGGCTCTGAGCACTATGGGACTTAACATCTGTGGTCGCAGTCCCCTAGAACTTAGAACTACTTAAACCTAACTAACCTAAGGACATCACACACATCCATGCCCGAGGCAGGATTCGAACCTGCGACCGTAGCGGTCACGCGGCTCCAGACTGAAGCGCCTAGAAACGCACGGCCACACCGACCGGCGTACCAACGTGTCCTACACTTGTAGACAAGGAGCCATTCGAAGATTTCCTGACGGTGACGACGGGACTGATAAAGTATACAAAAGGCCATGATATTCCCCTACGACTATTGTCACTTGTGTTATAGTGGGTAGCCGTGATGCTGATATGTGGTAGTTTGGTAATCTTTGTATACATATAGTGGCTATTCATGCGAATGAAAAAACTCTTAATATGTGCCATACGATAAATAAAGCAATCTGGATCTAGTGCAGCGTAAGGAATTCATATAGTTAGAATATTTCTAACAATTCGCCGTAGCTCTAAGATGAACTTTACTTGGACGAATAAATTTATTTTTAGTTAAAATTACAATGGTAGAGATGCACTTTGCAAAGCATAATAACTCCATCTTTTGGTTTTATCTTCCAATGTGTTTCAACACATTTGCCTCGTCTTCAGTTGGTGCTCTTTAATTACCGGATTTTCGTTGGCAGTTATAATGTAAGCGAGGCTCTATGTAGTGACTGCGCAGAGATTTTATTTTTATTATTACAAATTGTAATCAGTGTACTGTCTGAATCATTTGTGAACGTACATTCGAAGACAAAAAAAGTAACGCACCACGAAGGAATTATCCGAATGGTCCGAAATCGGTAAATGCGCTGTACATGTACAGACAGACAAATGATTACAACTTCAGAAAAATTTTATGATTTATTGAAGAGAAAGAGCTACGCAAATTGAGCTGGCCAATAAGGCTTTGATCAACTTCTGGCCCTTATGCAAACAGTTATTGACTGACAGAGTTGTTGGATGTCGTTGTGGGAGATATCGTATAAAATTCTGTCCAATTGGCGCGTTGTATCGTCAAAATCCCGAGCTGGTTCGAGGATCCTGTCCGTAACGCTCTCAGCTGGGGAGAGATTCAGCGACCTTGCTGGCTGAAACAGGGTGATACACCATCAGATTTTCGGAAAAACATCACCCACACAATTCCGAAGAAAGCAAGGGTCGGCAAGTGTGAGAATTTTCACACAATCATCTTAATAGCTTAGTAGCGTTCCAAAGGATTGGAAAAGGGCACAGGTCATCCCCGTTTTCAAGAATGGACGTCGAACAGATGTGCAGAACTATAGACCTATATCTCTAACGCCGATCAGTTGTAGAATTTTGGAACACGTATTGTGTTCCAGTATAATGACTTTTCTGGAGACTAGAAATCTACTCTGTAGGAATCAGCATGGGTTTCGAAAAAGACGGTCATGTGAAACCCAGCTCGCGCTATTCGTCCACGAGACTCAGACGGCCGTAGACACGGGTTCACAGGTAGATGCCGTGTTTCTTGAGTTCCGCAAGGCGTTCGATACAGTTCCCCACAGTCGTTTAATGAACAAAGTAAGAGCATATGGACTATCAGACCAATTGTGTGATTGGATTGAGGAGTTCCTAGATAACAGGACGCAGCATGTTATTCTCAATGGAGAGAAGTCTTCCGAAGTAAGAGTGATTTCAGGTGTGCCGCAGGGGAGTGTTATAGGACCGTTGCTATTCACAATATACAAAAATGACCTGGTGGATGACATCGGAAGTTCACTGAGGCTTTTTACGGATGATGCTGTGGCATTTCGAGATGTTGTAACATTGGAAAATTGTACTGAAATGCAGGAGGATCTGCAGCGAATTGACGCATGGTGCAGGGAATGGCAATTGAATCTCAATGTAGACAAGTGTAATGTGCTGCGAATACACAGAAAGATAGATGCTTTATGATTTAGCTACAAAATAGCAGGTCAGCAACTGGAAGCAGTTAATACCATAAATTATCTGGGAGTACGCATTAGGAGTGATTTAAAATGGAATGATCATATAATGTTGATCGTCGGTAAAGCAGATGCCAGACTGATATTCATTGGAAGAATCCTAAGGAAATGCAATCCGAAAACAAAGGAAATATGTTACAGTACGCTTGTTCGCCCACTGCTTGAATACTGCTCAGCAGTGTGGGATCCGTACCAGATAGGATTGATTGAAGAGATAGAGAAGATCCAACGGAGAGCAGCGCGCTTCGTTACAGGATCATTTAGTAATCGCGAAAGCGTTACGGAGATGATAGATAAACTCCAGTGGAAGACTCTGCAGGAGAGACGCTCAGTAGCTCGGTACGGGCTTTTGTCAAAGTTTCGAGAACATACCTTCACCGAAGAGTCAAGCAGTATATTGCTCGCTCCTACGTATATCTCGCGAAGAGACCATGAGGAAAAAATCAGAGAGATTAGAGCCCACACAGAGGCATATCGACAATCCTTCTTTCCACGAACAATACGAGACTGGAATAGAAGGGAGAACCGATAGAGGTACCGAAGGTACCCCCCGCCACACACCGTCAGGTGGCTTGCGGAGTATGGATGTAGATGTAATAGCTCATGCATCCAAGGTGCTGACAAAAATAATATAAGAAGAACGGTAAAGAAAATTGAGGATGTGTTAGATGACAATCAGTTTAGCTTTAGGAAAGGTTAAGTCACCACGAAGGCAGTTCTGGCGTTGTGTTTATAATGAACGCTAAGACAAACGAAAAATCAAGACAAAGTTCATTGGATTTGTCGACCAGGAAAAGCATTCGACAATGTAAGATGATGCAAGGTGTTCGAAAGTCCGAGATAAATGCCCGAGGGAGGACTCGAACCTCCGGCGGGAGTCGCCGCGCAATCCGTGATATGACGCCTCAAACCGCGCGGCGACTCCGCGCGGCGGAAAAATATGAGTCGAAAACCAAGAATGAAGTGCTCGGATTAGAAAGGGTGTAAGACAGGGGTGTAGTCTTCCATCCGTACTGATCAATCTACGCATCGAAGAATCAATGATGGAAAGAAAGAGAGGTTCAAGTGTGGGACTCAAATTCAAGAAGAAAGGGTTTTGCTGATGACAATGCTGTCCTGAGTGAAAATGAAGAAAAATTACAAGATCTGTCGCATGGAAAGAACAGTTTAATGAGCACACCATATGGATTGAGAGTAAATCGCAGAAAAACGAATGTAATGAGAAATAGCAGAAATGAGAGCAGTGAAAAACTTTACAAGATGGTGGATCACGAAGTAGACAAAGTAATTGTGGTATCCAGGAAGCAAAGCAACCCGTGATGGACGGAAATGAGATGAAGAGGTTGGCACAGGAGAGGAATTAGTGGTGGGCCGCATCAAACCAGTCAGTCTGATGACTTTAAAAACAAATCTGTTTTCACTAGACAAAAACTGACTATGAGCTCATCAAACAGTATACCCGTATATTCACAGTTTCATTAATAAAATGGGTATATGCTATTTTTTGTCGGCAGAATAGCTGATCTTGATGAGACATTCAGCAGTACAACATTTTTTTTGCTGGTTTAACAAAAAATCACGAAGTTGAAATTCACTGAAAACAGGTGTTTTTGTGCTGGTGTGGCCGCTGGATGGTCCGCCACTCGGAAGTTTACGTAACTCTCCGAGGAAACCTGCGCCGCCGGGTTAAGATGCAATATCATGCATGAGCGTTAGACTTTGCAAAGGTTTAAACATGTTCTGTACCAAATAACTCTTCTAACGCTAGAAAGACATTCAGCTGGCAATAAGATAAGGCATTTAATTTCTTTTATCTCTCATAATGTTCAACAAATCGTTAGATATCCACGAGAGCATCTGATGCTCGCTGACAAATGTTTGCTAGCGACAAAATTCTTAGAATTTGCAGCAAAACGGTAAAAATTGTATATGTATTTATTTACTTATTTAGTTTACTCCAACATTGGAGCAATAAAATCAAACTTTATACAACAGATTATACAATGCATAAGTTTAGATCTTAGCAGTCAAAAATTTCTTTCTTTCCCAAAGCTTCTTCATTCGGAGTGATCTGTAGGCTTTTTCTTCTGCCGGTACGATGTAATTCTTCCACCATGACAGTTTGAATGTCCGTAGTACGTATTTGTTCTCCAGAAGCAGCTTCTCTATCTTCTATAATGACTGAAACTGAAGAAATGGATTAAAATTTGTGGCACAACCAGGACCTGAACCCACGTCTTCTGGGTACTAGGCAGACGTGCCAGCCATAACAGCACAGTAGCAATATAGCTACCGCTGCATGGAGTACGTTAGTCGAGTGCCCTCTGCAACACAAACTTCAGTTCACTCCTTCAGCCCTTTTTCCAAAAGTAATCAAACAGTTGTTTCAGGAGTTACGTATTGCCAAGGCTCTCTGATATTGGAATAGAACCCCAGTTTTGTATGTAATGGGGAAATTATGCCTGTACCTTAGGCGTATATAATCTAGTGATCTTGTGGAACTAAATTTTCCTTGAAACATGTGCGCCTCAACTTTATCTTACACTGCTACAATGCTGTAATGGATAGCACATCTGCCTAGTAACCAGGAGAACCAGGTTCAAGTCCCATCTATGGCACCAATTTTTATCCACTTCTTCAGTTTCTATCATTATCAAAGATAAAGTTGAAACTTAATATCTCAAGGAAAATTTAACTCCATTACATTAATAGATCTCTTCTCTGTGATCATTTTGATATTTGGTAATGTTTAATTCATGCACATGCATTTGTACTTGTTGTTTTTGTCATACTGTTCCAAAAGTAATCAAACAGTTGTTTCAGGATTTAAGTATTCCGTAAGTGAGAAATGTGGCTAAAAAAGCGTCTTTAAATACAGATAGCATCTAGAATTGTAAATGACCCGCGGCGGCGCTAATATAGGGGGGTATGGCTTTCCGATGGAGTCACTAACTGCTTAAGTAGACAATGTCGATCGCGTGTCGCGGGCTAAGGTCTTTGGTCGAGGTGCGTGTGCTGTTGGTTTGGCAGGGCCTAGAGAGGCCAGTTGGCTGAGGGACACGTGGCTGGCAAGTTGTGACCTTCCCGCCGGCCGTTGTTGCCGTGCGGTTAAAGGCGTTTCAGTCTGGAACCGCGTGACCGCTACGGTCGCAGGTTCGAATCCTGCCTCGGGCATGGATGTGTGTGATGTCCTTAGGTTAGTTAGGTTTAATTAGTTCTAAGTTCTAGGCGACTGATGACCTCAGAAGTTAAGTCGCATAGTGCTCAGAGCCATTTGAACCATTTTTTGTGACCTTCCGGGGACTCCAGCTGTCCCCTTAAATCTGTCGGCGACAAGTCTGGTCGCCTCGCTTAAGAATTGGTAGCGTTCGGAGGCGCGAAGAGAGACGGACGTAGCGGGCAACGTGGTCTGCAAGTTCCCGGCTCACTCTGCAAACTTAAGGTGTACGACAGCTCGACGATCGCCTGTGTGGGTTGAACGCAATAACGCCCTGGCTGGAATCCTGCGAGTGGCGGGTCGTCCTCATCTAAGTGGAGATGTGTGTTGTTCTCTTATTTTGAGTACCTGTGTTATACAGGGTGGGGTTTGTTATACTAACGCGCCTACCAGGGTTTGAGAGCATGACCATCAGTCAGTGTTACTAATTCTAATATGTGTTCTAAGCCATAACTCGTGCAAGTGCAAGAGTATTCCCTGTGATAGCTTTCGCGAACACAAAATTATGCCTCGATCTGTGTGGAAGGCAGGGCGGTATATGCGTATGTTTTTGTTATCGAATCAGCAGCGGCTGATCCAATCGGTAGTGAATACTAGTAATTTTAAAGAGTGTGAAATTTAACCTATGGGTACCCCCACTTGCCATTAATCTGTATATATTCAGGGTGGTCCATTGATAGTGACCGGGCCAAATATCTGACGAAATAAGCATCAAACGAAAAAACTAAAAAGAACGAAACTCGTCTAGCTTAAAGAGGGAAACCAGATGGCGCTATGGTTGGCCCGCTAGATGGCGCTGCCATAGGTCAAACGGATATCATTTTTTACACATTTATTACACATTCGTGTAGTTCATAAAGAAATATGAATGTTTTAGTTGGACCACTTTTTTTCGCTTTGTGGTAGATGGTGCAGAAAAATTCACAAACGTATAAGTACGTGGTATCACGTAACATTCCCCCAGTACGGACGGTATTTGCTTCGTGATACATTACTCATATTAAAATGGACCGTTCACCAATTGCGGAAAAGGTCGATATCGTATTGATGTATGGCTATTGTGATCAAAATGCCCAACGGGCGTGTGCTCTGTATGCTGCTCGGTATCCTGGACGATATGATCCAAGTGTCCGTACCGTTCGCCGGATCGTCCCGCTATTTAGAGAAACAGGAATTGTTCAGCCACATGTGAAACGTCAACCACGACCTGCAACAAATGATGATGCCTAAGTCGGTGTTTTAGCTACTGTCGCGGCTAATCCGCACGTCAGTAGGAGACAAATTGCGCGAGAAGCGGGAGTCTCAAAGGGCGTTGGTGTTGAGAATGCTACATCAACATCGATTGCACCCGTACCATATTTCCATGCACCAGGAATTCCATGGCGACGACTTTGAACGTCGTGTACAGTTCTGCCACTGGGCACAAGAGAAATTACGGGACGATGACAGATTTTTTGCACGCGTTCTGTTTAGCGACGAAGCGTCATTCACTAACAGCGGTAACGTAAACCGGCATAATATGCACTATTGGACAACGGAAAATCCACGATGGCTGCAACAAGTGGAACATGAGCGACCTTGCGGGTTAATGTATGGTGCGGCATTATAGGAGGAAGGATAATAGGCCCCTATTTTATCGATGGCAATCTAAATGGTGCAATGTATGCTGATGTTACTACAAGATGTTCTACCGATGTTACTACACGATGTTTCACTGCATGACACAATAGCGATGTACTTCCAACATGATGGATGTGCGGCACGTAGCTCGCGTGTGGTTGAAGCGGTACTGAATAGCATATTTCATGACAGATGGATTGGTCGTCGAAGCACCATACCTTGGCCCGCACGTTCTCCGGATCTGACGTCCCCGGATTTCTTTCTGTGGCGAAAGTTGAAGGATATTTGCTATCGTGATCCACCGACAGCGCCTGACAACATGCGTCAGCGCATTGTGAATGCATGTGCGAACATTACGGAAGGCGAACTACTCGCTGTTGAGAGGAATGTCGTTACACGTATTGCCAAATGCATTGAGGTTGACGGACATCATTTTGACCATTTATTGCATTAATGTATTTATAGGTAATCACGCTGTAGCAGCATGCATTCTCAGAAATGATAAGTTAACAAAGGTACACGTACCGCATTGGAACAACCGTAATAAAATGTTCAAACGTACCTACGCTCTGTTTTTTCATTTAAAAAACCTACCTGTTACCAAATGTTCGTCTAAAATTGTGAGCCATATGTTTGTGACTATTACAGAGCCATCTATCGTAAAGCGAGAAAAGTGGAGCAACTAAAACAGTCATTTCTTTACGTACTACACGAATATGTAATAAAAAATGGGGCTTCCTATTTTAAAAAAAAACGTAGTTGATATACGTTTGACCTATGGCAGCGCCATCTAGCGGGCCAACCATAGCGCCATCTGGTTCCCCCTTCAAGCTAGACAAGTTTCATTCTTTGTAGTTTTTTCGTTTGACGCTATTTCGTGACATACAGGGTGATTCAAAAAGAATACCACAACTTTAGGAATTTAAAACTCTGCAACGACAAAAGGCAGAGCTAAGCACTATCTGTCGGCGAATTAAGGGAGCTATAAAGTTTCATTTAGTTGTACATTTGTTCGCTTGAGGCGCTGTTGACTAGGCGTAAGCGTCAGTTGATGCTAAGATGGCGACCGCTCAACAGAAAGCTTTTTGTGTTATTGAGTACGGCAGAAAAGAATCGACGACAGTTGTTCAGCGTGCATTTCGAACGAAGTATGGTGTTAAACCTCCTGATAGGTGGTGTATTAAACGTTGGTATAAACAGTTTACAGAGAATGGGTGTTTGTGCAAAGGGAAAAGTTCTGGACGGCCGAGAACGAGTGATGAAAATGTAGCACGCATCCAGCAAGCATTTGTTCGCAGCCCAGGAAAATCGACTCGCAGAGCTAGCAGAGAGCTGCAAATTCCACAATCAACTGTATGGAGAGTCCTACGAAAAAGGTTAGTTATGAAACCTGAACGTCAACTACCCGAGGCGATGGATCGGCCGCCAGGCAGCCCGTGACAGAGCACTTCATCACTGGCCTCCAAGAAGCCCTGATCTTACCCCCTGCGATTTTTTCTTGTGGGGGTATGTTAAGGATATGGTGTTTCGGCCACCTCTCCCAGCCACCATTGATGATTTGAAACGAGAAATAACAGCAGCTATCCAAACTGTTACGCCTGATATGCTACAGAGAGTGTGGAACGAGTTGGAGTATCGGGTTGATATTGCTCGAGTGTCTGGAGGGGGCCATATTGAACATCTCTGAGCTTGTTTTTGAGTGAAAAAAAAACCTTTTTAAATACTCTTTGTAATGATGTATAACAGAAGGTTATATTATGTTTCTTTCATTAAATACACATTTTTAAAGTTGTGGTATTCTTTTTGAATCACCCTGTATTTGGCACGGTCACGACCAATGGACCACCCTGTAAATATATATACACTCCTGGAAATGGAAAAAAGAACACATTGACACCGGTGTGTCAGACCCACCATACTTGCTCCGGACACTGCGAGAGGGCTGTACAAGCAATGATCACACGCACGGCACAGCGGACACACCAGGAACCGCGGTGTTGGCCGTCGAATGGCGCTAGCTGCGCAGCATTTGTGCACCGCCGCCGTCAGTGTCAGCCAGTTTGCCGTGGCATACGGAGCTCCATCGCAGTCTTTAACACTGGTAGCATGCCGCGACAGCGTGGACGTGAACCGTATGTGCAGTTGACGGACTTTGAGCGAGGGCGTATAGTGGGCATGCGGGAGGCCGGGTGGACGTACCGCCGAATTGCTCAACACGTGGGGCGTGAGGTCTCCACAGTACATCGATGTTGTCGCCAGTGGTCGGCGGAAGGTGCACGTGCCCGTCGACCTGGGACCGGACCGCAGCGACGCACGGATGCACGCCAAGACCGTAGGATCCTACGCAGTGCCGTAGGGGACCGCACCGCCACTTCCCAGCAAATTAGGGACACTGTTGCTCCTGGGGTATCGGAGGACCATTCGCAGCCGTCTCCATGAAACTGGGCTACGGTCCCGCACACCGTTAGGACGTCTTCCGCTCACGCCCCAACATCGTGCAGCCCGCCTCCAGTGGTGTCGCGACAGGCGTGAATGGAGGGACGAATGGAGACGTGTCGTCTTCAGCGATGAGAGTCGCTTCTGCCTTGGTGCCAATGATGGTCGTATGCGTGTTTGGCGCCGTGCAGGTGAGCGCCACAATCAGGACTGCATACGACCGAGGCACACAGGGCCAACACCCGGCATCATGGTGTGGGGAGCGATCTCCTACACTGGCCGTACACCACTGGTGATCGTCGAGGGGACACTGAATAGTGCACGGTACATCCAAACCGTCATCGAACCCATCGGTCTACCATTCCTAGACCGGCAAGGGAACTTGCTGTTCCAACAGGACAATGCACGTCCGCATGTATCCCGTGCCACCCAACGTGCTCTAGAAGGTGTAAGTCAACTACCCTGGCCAGCAAGATCTCCGGATCTGTCCCCTATTGAGCATATTTGGTTGAAGCGTCGTCTCACGGGGTCTGCACGTCCAGCACGAACGCTGGTCCAACTGAGGCGCCAGTTGGAAATGGCATGGCAAGCCGTTCCACAGGACTACATCCAGCATCTCTACGATCGTCTCCATGGGAGATTAGCAGCCTGCATTGCTGCGTAAGGTGGATATACACTGTACTAGTGCCGACATTGTGCATGCTCTGTTGCCTGTGTCTATGTGCCTGTGGTTCTGTCAGTGTGATCATGTGATGTATCTGACCCCAGGAATGTGTCAATAAAGTTTCTCCTTCCTGGGACAATGAATTCACGGTGTTCTTATTTCAATTTCCAGGAGTGTATTACTCACCGGTCATTCCTGTATGAAAGCTTTATTTGTGCAGACTACTGGTCCCTTTCCATGTGTGTTGGCAGGGTACCTTTGGCGGCAAACGGCCAATTCCCGTTCCCTGGGCGCGGAGCAGAGGCGTGTTTGTGGGCGCGGGGGCACTCCGGTCGTCGCACGGAGTCCGGGTTGACCGGCGGTGTGCCGCCCCCACCAGTAGCGTCGTCGCGGCTCGAGTTAAGTTGATCGCTTCGTGTGTGCCACGGCGGAGCGTCGCCGTTTATGCGGTAAACTGTAGTTGGACCTATTTGGTGAATTTACAGAGCGCAGTATGTTAAGGCGTGTTTGCCAAGCCTGAGATTTTTCCTCATTATACATCTGTAACTGCTCTTTTACAGCTGGCACCCCTTGTTACTACGTCCCAGCGTGTTAGGTTTAAGACCTGTCACTCATCAGTCTAAGCTGCCGAACCTTACCTTGCTCCACAGCCATTAGCTACTACACTTCCTATGATATTTGGCTGCTCGTTTCTTGTTCGCTATGATAGCCGTCTGCTGTAGCTCTCAGCTTACTTAGAATTTTGGGCAATTGTATAGTTAGTAAAGGCTGTGTCAAAGTTTCTGTTGGTCTGTACCAGTGGAATTACTTCAATTTATCTTGAAACCTGGGCGATTGTATATTTATTAAGCGTTGTTGTTATTGTTTTGGTGCAGTATATGGGTGGCCAGTTATGTTTAAATTTTATAGACTTCCAGTTGGTGTGTTTGAGGGACTGTGTATTTTATTGTTTAGGAGATTTTTTATTAAGGGTTATGCATTGCTAAGCGGCCTTCCAACACTTTTAATCACTGGCGTCTCTTCTGAGCACCCCGATATTTGGATGAATGTTGTCCAACTGTTTAACGGTCACCCACGCTTGCAATTTGTTAGTACATTCAACAGCTGTTATTATAATTCATTTGGCTGATAAAACTGTTTGCTCAATCTACTTGCAGCCACGCTCAGTTGCTGTAAGTTTTCTTGTTTTTGGGAAGTCTGTCCTTCTGATTTTGATGTCCTGCTCTATATAGTGTAATTGTTAAAAAAATTAAATTATTTTAGACTGTTCAACTTTTGCTCAGATGTCTGATTCTTTTAATAAGTTTTTAAATTGTAATGTTAATATTGTCATTAAATAATAAAGTGGAAACAACAAATGATAAATGTGTGGGACCACCTTCCATGTTTTTCCCTTAAGCTACCCCAAACCTAATTGTGAGGTATTAGTAAACACTGACCTTGGTCAGACATTCGATCATTGATCAAAAAAAAAATCGTACATTAAAATAATACATGAAATTCGTTGAACCAAAAATTGTGAACAAAAAATAATGAATACAATATTATAGAGTTTCACATCTCTGTTAGTAAAGCTTTTAAAGAACATGTTCAGAGGGAGAACTACGACACTTTCATACAAGCTTCATCACAGATGTACTCACTCCTGGAGTAACCGTTTGGAATTTCCTTGTAGGCTACATCTTTTACATCTCCGCAGAGGATGAACGGCGTCGAAAATCACCTACACGTAGGTCTTGATGTAGAGGATTATGGAACGTATGGTAATTATGGCTGTGAAAAATAACATAACGATCCTGTGGCTGCTAACATCCTCTCTCTGTATTTGACACTGGCATGCGGATTTACTGCAGCAAATGCAAGAAATGGTAATGTAGCTTGGTCGCTTTGCTCCCCAAATTGCAAAGTGTAAATTCAGGCAGTCATTTCTTTTGAACTGCCAGCTACACAGCTAAGCTATGTCGCCTCCACTGGCGACGCATGAAGAATACAGAAAGTTGCACATTTATAGTTGTGTCGGCCTAAGGTGAACTCTGACAGTTGCAGTGGGTCGCACGGATCAGCTTTGTGGGCCTGCTTCAACCAGTAACATAACACGATTTTGTTCAAAATGTTCAAATGTTTACGAATTCCTAAGGGATGAAACTGCTGAGGTCACGATTTTGTAAGCGACTCTGCGAGAACGCCTCAGTGTTGTCACAGCTCTGTAGACGGCTCCTGTTTGCGCCTGCAGATGGTAGCACTACATTGTTGAAAACTGGCAACAGCACTGCGAGCTGCCGATTACAGGTATCTCTGAGTGCTTTTAGTTTACTTCTTTAGTTAGTCCTGCTGGGATAGACAGGGTGTGTGCATGCTATGTGCGGATACAGGAGGAGCTGGCCGTAGTTCGTGAACAGCTGAATGCACTTTCGACTACAACCAGCCTCGGGGAGCAGAGTTGGGAATAACGTGGGACACCTCAGGCGTCGCTTTGTGTCGTCCTCGGGCTCTGTAGCCGAGGCACCCGCAAGCTGAGTGGCGGGTGATAACGCGTTCACATCGCGCGAGCCGCATTCACCCTGTGAGTGGGCAGGTGACCGCTCCTCCAGCAGCTTCCCAGCACCTCCTACACCAGGCACTTTATACAGCCTGCGACCGAACCGCCGAATCTTTCCATCAGTAAATGGGGTATGTTCTCAACTGACTCGGTTGTTTTAGCCCCCTCCACTGACGGAATGACCCGCTTCCTAATGTATAAAACCAATACGGACTTGTAGCTGTCACGCCTTTGCGCTTACTGCTACGTATTTTAACTGTAAATAGCTCAGTCCTAATGGTAAGAGGTAGTAGTGAATTCACGTTGTTAATATTTGAATACTGGCTCAGCTCACTTTTACTCCACTCCTACCCTCGCCATTGCACCACATTAACTAGGTGCTACGTGGACCTTGCTAAATTCACTTGCGTATACATTTTTGACCGTTACTCGCCAGTATTTACCTAATGATTAGTACACTCCTAACCGGACTATTTCCCTAAGAGCTGTGATGATTGAACGGGTTCGATCCACGGCCTACAGTGCCCTACAGTTCACACAGTAACACTGCCTACCTGACCCACTTAACTTGGTAGTGAGCTTATGTATCCAATCACCACTGCTAGCAGCAGTGGATAATCCTATCAGCACGACGAGAGCAGCAGACTTACCGTCGAATCCTCCTGAAAATACTTATAACTACAGTCGCCAGCTCTGAAGGAGCAAAAGAATAAATAAATTTTTGGCTCGTTTCAAAGTGAAATGGCTTGAGTTGAATTTAAACTTAATTCTGAATATTACTATTTCTGATCATTCTAGATGATTCTACAAAGCAAATACTCTCTCAATTTCTGTGAGTTGGCTTGGTAATTACTACCAAGACAGTTTATGCAACTTGGGTTAACAAAATTCTATCCTTCAACTTATTTAATGATTTTGGATATTACTCTTTGGACAATTGATACACAATTAGTTAAGTGACTTTACTTGAAAGGTTACTCAGAAAAATTTAAGTAACTATAAATAGGCGACTCATTCTGGTGTGACCATTGCTCTTTTCAACATTCTTATACGCTAAAGTATTCTACAACCAAAAGAATTGTAAATGAAAGAGGCGATGGTGGCCTCAGTCTGATTTCACTATACTATGTTTGAGGTTACTACACTTTACAATGAACAACATGCGTCGTAATTTTACTCATTACTATATTCTGTCCTCTGCACTTGCATAAAAGAAAACTGGTATTCTCCTTTTACATTTATACAAAGTTCGAATTAACAATTGCAAGCAGTCTTGCCTTGGGTAGACTTGTCGGTGCTGGTGGTGAGATGCATGTGGCTAACGCACGCCTGATGCCCTTAATGGCGGCTGGAACTACGAGCCGTAGCACTTGTATAAGCTACTGCACGTCCGCCATAAAATCTGGGCGCAGGAACTCTTACAATCAGCCCCAGTGGCATAGAGGCGGCTTCAACAACCATTCATCGCGTTTTACTCCAAAAACGGCGACGATATTCGCCTCTTCTCTGTTGCACAATCACTTTTGCGTGAGCACAGTTACGCACGTCTGATCACGTCAACACTCCCCAGGCCATTCCATTGTTCAGTCCCTGTGTCTCCAGCTACCTCTAGCTACGCTCGTATCACCAAGAGTGGGGGCGTTCCCCTACCACCTTTTCACCGAAATCATTTAGTATTTAAGAATATTTATATTTATTACCCTGGAGTTCATACCAGTCATAATGATTTACTACTAGCGCTTTACAACATTAAATTATACAGTAATAACTTATAATTACCAAGAAAAAGAATACATTTGACTCCGAGAGCTTAGTGCATTGTCTGACAGGTAGCGCAAATTCCCAGTTTCGCCAATAGATGGCATCAGGGTGCACTCCCTGGCAGTCTCACACAAGCGCGCCCGTTTCCGACGTGCGGGCTCCAAATTACTGTCAGCCCACCATAATTTCAGATCCGTTACAAGCCCCTTAGCGTAATAGTGTCCAGGGCCGGAAAGAAAGCCAATGTCTGCTCGATATGTCTGCTGGCGGGAGGGGCTCATCCGAAAGATGGAGGAGGCCTTGCATGTGGCTATCGAGCGTGCTGGCTGCAGTCGTCTGCAAGGTGTCTCTCACGTCGGCATCAGTGATGCCCATCGCTTGGGTCTGAGGCCATCCTCAGTTCATATGGACGACTGGCGGAAGGGGTGAAACCTATGCAAGTAGGGTGCAAGTAGACCCCTTGATAGGTCGGGGATGGTCTAAACAAGGTAAGCAGCCACTCGAGTAGCAGAGACCTCGTGGAACGTACATTTTTTTTTCTATTTTTGGTAGGAGGTAGTCTGAGGTACTCTGATGAACATTCGCCAGTCGACACGCTGAATGTGAAATCAGACCACGTTAAGAATAAAGTTACTGCGACTGCCAAAATTTTATCAGTAAATTGGCAAAGTATCCGTAACAAGGTTCCCAAATTTACAGCCCTCCTGAAAATTTGTTGGTCTCAAATTATTCTCCTGTATTGATGACAGTAGTGACGTCTAGAAAGTTAATGATTGTGATTTATATTTCCATGATTGTCACTGTAAAGTCTGTCCTATTTAGGTTTATTCCATTACGCAAAGAGCTGCCATGCGCCCGTGTTTCCCCTGATTTGTCCTAGTTTGAGGGCGTCCTCAGGGGTTTCTATACAACTGTCAGGGGGAAACACTGACTTTTTTGTGTCTGCAGAAATTAGATTGATTGGGAATAAATACATTTTAACAAATCGCAATTAAAATGCACTAAATGAGGACTGTCACGTAGGTAGTTTCATTAGATTTATGTTAGAAAGCCATCGACGGGCAGTCTTAGGCGCTCTGCTTCACACACATTTTCCACACTTCTTTACTGAGAGAAACGAGAAGCCGCAGACAATCTACGATCCCTTTCTGCTCAGAGTCCTGCCTCGCCGTCGACCAGCTTGTCGTCAACATACTCTGTGTATGTCCGTGAAAATAATGCGAACTGACCCAAATGTCCGGCATTTTCTAAGTCCTTGTCGGGACTCGGCAATTAAAGTGATGGCAGGTCTAATTGCGCACAACAATATCTTTTCAAGAATTGCTAGACAGTGCGTTATTAATCCGAAGCCGCGGCAAAAACAGATGATTAGTGACACAAGGGGCAAATAAGTATTTTTGTCACGTACTATTATTTCACCAAGTACTCACTGTGAAATCTGAAGGCAGCGTTAGTTCATACTCTGTGGCCCCTGTGCGTTTAAGATATGTACTAAGATACTTCGAAGAGATGAAGTGATTTAACTGAGACATGTTGTTGTCATTGTTGTTGTTATGGCCTTCAGTCCGAAGATTGGTTTGATGAGCTCTCCATGTTACTCTGTCCGACCAAGCCTCTGCATCTCCGTATAAAAATGGTTCAAATGGCTCTGAGCACTATGGGACTTAACTTCTGAGGTCCCCTACAACTTAGAACTACTTAAACCTAACTAACCTAAGGACATCACACACATCCATGCCCGAAGCAGGAGGAGGAGGAGGATATTAGTGTTTAACGTCCCGTCGACAACGAGGTCATTAGAGACGGAGCGCAAGCTCGGGTGAGGGAAGGATGGGGAAGGAAATCGGCCGTGCCCTTTCAAAGGAACCATCCCGGCATTTGCCTGAAGCGATTTAGGGAAATCACGGAAAACCTAAATCAGGATAGCTGGAGACGGGATTGAACCGTCGTCCTCCCGAATGCGAGTCCAGTGTGCTAACCACTGCGCCACCTCGCTCGGTCCGAGGCAGGATTCGAATCTGCGACCGTAGCGGTCGCGCGGTTCCAGACTATAGCGCCTAGAACCGCTCGGCCACTCCGGCCGGCCATCTCCATATAAGCAATGCAACCTACATCCTTCTAAATCTACTTCCTGTATTCACCTCTTGGTCTCCCTCTACGATTTTAACCTCCCGCACTTCCCCCCAGTACTACACTTGTGAACCCTTGATGTTCTAACATCCGATTCCTTCTTCTAGTCAGGTTGCGCCACAAATTTATTTTCTCTCTAATTCGATTCATTACCTCCTCATAAGTTACATGATGTACCCACCTAATTTTCAGCATTCTTCTGTAGCACCGCATTTCCAGACTTTCTATTCTCTTTTTGTCCAAGCTATTTATCGTCCATGTGCACGTCCATACATGGCTACACTCCATACAAATACTTTCAGAAAAGATACTCGATGTTAACAAATTCCTCTTCTTCAGAAACACCTTTGTTGACGTTGTCAGTCTACATTTTATATGCTCCCCACATCGGACATCATCAGTTATTTTGCCGCCCTAATAGTAAAACTCACCTACTACTTTAAGTGCCTCGCTTCCCATTCTAATACCCTCAGGTTCACCTGATTTAATTCGACTACATTCCATTTTCCTCGTTTTGATTTTGTTTATGTTCATGTTATATCCTCCTTCCAACACGCCGCCCTTTCCGTTCAAATGCTCTTCCAAGTCCTCTGCAGTCTCTGACAGAATTACAGTGTTATCGGTAGACCTCAAAGTTTTTGTTTCTTCTCCCTACTCCCTACTCCAAAATTTTCTTTGGTTTCCTTCAGTGCTTGCTCAACGTATAGTTTGAATAACATGAAGGGTAGGCTACAACCCTCTCTCACACCCTTCTCAACCATTGCTTCCCTTTTATGCCCCTCGATTCTTATAACGGGTCTGGTTTCTGTACAAGTTGTAAGTAGCCTTTCGCTCCCTGTGTTTTACCCCTGCTACCTTCAGAATTTCAAAGAGAATACTCCAGTCAAGATTGTCAAAACGTTTGTTTAAGTCTACATATGCTGCAAACGTAGGTTTGCATTTCCTTAACCTATCTTCTAAGATAAGTCGAAGGGTCAGTACTGCGCCGTGTGTTCCTACATTTGACCGGAATCCAAACTGATCTTCCCCGACATCAGCTTCTACACGTTTTTTTCATTTGTCGATAAAGAATTCGTGTTAGTATTTCGCAATCATAATAGTTCGGTAATATTCACACCTCTCAGCACCTGTTTTCTATGGAATTGGAAAATACAATCGTCCTGAAGTCTTACGCTATTTCAGCTCTCTCATTTCTTCCACAGCAGATGGAAGAATTTTGTCTTGGCTAGCTCTCCCAAAGGTATCAGTAGTTCTGACAATATCGTCTACTCCCTGGGCTTTGTTTCGATATAGATCTTTCAGTGTTCTGTGAAATTCTTCTCGCAGTATCATATCTCATCTTCTTCCTCAAATACACCTCCCTTGCATAGACCTCCTGTATACTCCTTCTATCTTTCAGCTTCCCTTTCTTTGCTTAGGACTGGTTTTCTGTCAGATCTTTATATTCACACAGCTGCTTCTATTTCCTTAAAATGTCTCTTCAGTTTTCCTTTCCCCTAGTGATATATGCTTCTAATCCTTACATTTGTCCTCTGGCCATTCCGGCTTACCCATTTTGCGCTTCCTGTCAATCTCATTTTTAGACACTTGTATTCCTTTTCCCCTCCTTCATACGCTGCATTTTTATATTTTCTCTTTTCACCAATGAAGCTCAATTATCCAAGGATTTCTACTACGACCTGTCTTTTTATCTGATCCTCTGCCATCTTCACTATTTCGCCTCTCGAAACTACCAGTTCGTCTTCTCCTATATTTCTTTCCCCTGTTCTTGTGAATCGCTCCCTAATGCTACCTCAAACTCTCAAAAACCTATGGTTCTGTCAGTTTATCCTGGTCCCACCTCCTTAAATTCCTACTTTTTTGCACCTTCTTCAGTTTTAATCTACTGTTCGTAAAAATATATTGTCGTCAGATTCCAGATCTGCCCCTGGAAATGTCTTAGAATTTAAAACCGTGCTCTGAAACCTCTGTCTTACCTTTATATAATCAGTCTGAAACCTTCCGGTGTCTCCTGGTCTCTTCCACGTATACAACCTTCTTTGATAATTCTTAAGGCAAGTGCTAGCCATGACTAAATTATGCTCTTTGCAAGATTCTTTCAGGTAGCTTCCTCTTTCATTCGATTCCCCCATTTCATATTCACCTACCATTTTTCCTTCTCTTCATTTTCCAACTATCTAATTCCTTTCCCCCATCAAAATTAAAGTTTCGCCTCCCTTAACTTTCTGAGTATTTTTTTTTATCTCATAATATGGTGGGTGTGGGCTTCGAGTCTATCTTGACAACGATAACGGGTGCACTATGCACATCATAGTAGCTTACTCGCATTTATATTTTCTTACTCATTATTAAATCTACTCCTGTGTAACACCCATTTGATTTTGTATTTATAATCGTGTATTCGCCTGACCAGGTGTACTGTGTCTCCTGCCACTGTACTTCACTGATTTCCATTATATCTAACTTCAACCCATGGATTTTCGTTTTTAAATTCTCTAACCTACCTGCCCGAGTAATGGATCTGACATTCAACGCTGTGATCCGTAGAGCGCCAGTTTTATTTCTCCTGATGACGACATCCTCCTGAGTAGACCCAGCCCGGAGATCCGAATGGAGCACTATTCTACCTCCGAAATATTTTACCCAAGATGGTGCCATCATTTAACCATACAGTCAAGTTGCATGCCCTCGGTAAAAAATCCTCTTACTTTCAGCCATTCGTAGTACCAGCAGACCAAGTCCGGTTCGGTTGATGTTACAAGGCCAGATCAGTCAATCATTCACTCTGTTGCCGCTGTATCTACTGAAAAGGCTACTGTCCCTTTTCAGGAACCGCACGTTTGTCTGGTCTTTAAACAGATACCTCTTTGTTGTGGCTGCAACTACGGTACGGCTATCTGCATCGCTGAGGCATGCAAGCCACCACACCAAAGGCAAGGTCTGCGGTTCATGGAGAGCAAGACCAAAATAATCTGGGACCTGGAAGATCACGTATTGATCGTGTTTTCTTTATAAGCCAGATACTCTAAAAACACTGCGAATTTAATCCACAACGTGGACTTTTAAAAGGTGTTCGAAAGGGTGGTGAGAAATAAGACATGAAATATTAGTAGACTATAGCATTCCTCGGCATTCAATAACGTCAGTTCAGAGTCTGTATGAGATACGGCACCGCTCAACCATTAGTACCGGAACGAGAAGAATTACAGGAGGAGTCAGACGAGGGTGTCCTGCTTGGCACACAGTATTTAAAATACACAGAAATGACACTGTCAGGAAGTGCCAAAAGAAAATGGGAGGTTCATACCCATAGAGATGTACGGTATGTAACTCACTGCGTTTTGTTTTGTTTTGTTTTGTGAAGTGGCAGATACTGAAAACAACTTTCAACAAGCTTTATGGTTCTTACATATAACGGTAAAACAATATTATTTAATCATATCCATAAAGGAAAGTAAATATATGGCGGTCTGGTTAGAAAAGAACAGATTAGTGTTAAATCATAATCGAAAATATCGCACTAGCACAAGTCCATATACTCAGTTACCTGCTCTGCGATATCTCTTAACCGTATGACAACGATCCTGAAAAGCAACCATAAAGGTGCTTACAAAGGTTAGGTAAGATTAAGAGAACGCTCCTGAACAAAACCAAGAAAGAGACAATGCTTCTATAACACTATGACTGTACCTTTACTGCTCTGTGGAACGGAAGCATAGATTTTTACGACCAAACAATTATAGACAATTGAAGCGGCAGAAATAACACTATTACGAACTTTGGCAGAATGTTGTTGTTGTTGTTGTGGTCTTCAGTCCTGAGACTGGTTTGATGCACCTCTCCATGCTACTCTATCCTGTGCAAGCTTCTTCATCTCCCAGTACCTAATGCAACCTACATCCTTCAGAATCTGCATAGTGTATTCATCTCTTGGTCTCCCCCTACGATTTTTACCCTCCACGCTGCCCTCCAGTACTAAATTGGTGATCCCTTCATGCCTCAGAACATGTCGTATCAACCGATCCCTTCTTCTGGTCAAGTTGTGCCACAAACTTCTCTTCTCCCCAATCTTATTCAATACTTCCTCATTAGTTATGTGATCTACCCATCTAATCTTCAGCATTCTTCTGTAGCACCACATTTCGAAAGCTTCTATTCTCTTCTTGTCCAAACTATTTACCGTCCATGTTTCACTTCCATACATGGCTACACTCCATACAAATACTTTCAGAAATGACTTCCTGACACTTAAATCTATACTCGATGTTAACAAATTTCTCTTCTTCAGAAACGCTTTCCTTGCCATTGCCAGTCTACAGTTTATATCCTCTCTACTTCGACCATCGTCAGTTATTTTGCTCCCCAAATAGCAAAACTCCTTTACTACTTTAAGTGTCTCATTTCCTAATCTAATTCCCTCAGCATCACCCGACTTAATCTGCCGACTTTGGCAGAATATAAATTACAAAATCGTAAGAGGAAGAGTGACGTAAGGGCGGAGCTCGATGTTATAAGAAGAGTACAATATTTCCAAGAGTATAGAAACGAATGGCATGACCACCTACTATGTATGGATAAAAGCTGAATATCAAGGAAAACCTATGACCACAGATAAAACAGTAAGACGGAGGATAGGACGACCAGGAAGAAGATAATGTGATCAGCTTTAAAGTTCTTGGTTTCGGAACAGACAAAGATATCTAAGAAATTCTGTTACTCGCTCCTGTGAACGCGACCGCGTTATGCACACCTTGGTATCTCTCGCGTCCATCTTGAAAAGATAATCTAAAGATGCCTAAATAAGGCGAAACGCGTCGTTGAAAAATAAAAAAAACTAAAATTGCAACCAAGACTGTTTTTAACCAATAATGATGTCTAACCCGGAAATGTACATGTACATGTAGACTGGCGTAACAGCCGTGGCTGAAGTGCTTAGCTAACTTCGACTTTTCATTTTCAAACACATGTGTAATATTACGTATTACAAGTCGTAATGGTCAAATCATTTTTCGCAGACACAGTCCCTTTGACTGTTCAGAGATGTCACTAAAGCCACCCAAAGATGTAAACAACCAGGCATGAGCAGCGTCTGTTAGACGGAGGGGGTCCGACAGCCGATCATTTCCATTCATTCCACCAGGAAGCAGGTACACGGCTCATATTGTCTGCAGTTCAACCATGCCTAGACGGTCAATACCGCGGTTCGATCGCGTCCGCATTGTTACTTTGTGCTAGGAAGGGCTCTCAACAAGGGAAGTGTCCAGGCGTCTCTGAGTGAACCAAACCGATGTTGTTCGGACATGAAGGAGATACAGAGAGACAAGAACTTTTTATAACATGTCTCGTTCAGGCCGTCCGAGGGATACTACTGCAGTGGATGACCGCTGCCTACGGATTATGGCTCGGAGGAACCCTGACAGCAACGCCACCATGTTTAATAATGCTTTCCGAGCAGGCACAGGACGTCGTGTTACGATTCAAACTGTGCGCAATAGGCTGCATGATGCGCAACTTCACTCCCGACGTTCATGGCGAGGTCCATCTTTGTAACCACGGCACCATACAGCGCGGTACAGACGGGCCCAACAACATGCCGAATGGACCGCTCATTATTGGCATCACGTTCTCTTCACCAATGTGTGTCGCATATGCCTTCAACCAGACAATCGTCGGACACGTGTCTGGAGGCAACCAGGTGCGCCTGAAAGTCTTACACACATTTTCCAGCGAGTGCAGCATGGTGGGCGTTCCCTGCAGTTTTAGGGTGGCATTATGTGGGGCCGACGTACGCCGCTGGTGGTCATGGAAGGCGCCGTAACGACCCTACGATACATGAATGCCGTCCTCCGACCGATAGTGCAACCAATCGGCAACATATTGGCGAGGCATTCGCCTTCATGGACGACAATTCGCGCCCCATCGTGCACATCTTGTAAATGACTTCCTTCAGAATAACGACATCAAATGGTTCAAATGGCTCTGAGAACTATGGGACTTAACATCTGAGGTCATCAGTCCCCTAGAACTTAGAACTACGTAAACCTAACTAACCTAAGGACATCACACACATCCATGCCCGAGGCAGGATTCGAACCTGCGACGGTAGCAGTCTCGTGGTTCCGGACTGAAGCGCCTAGAACCGCTCGGCACACCGGCCGGCGATAACGACATCGCTCGACTAGAGTGGCCAGTATGTTCTCCAGACATGAACGTTATCGAACATGCCTGGGATAGATTGAAAAGGGCTGTTTATGGACGACGTGACCCACCAACCACTCTGAGCTATCTACGTCGAACCGCCGTTGAGGAATGGGACAATCTGGACCAACAGTGCCTTGATGAACTTGTGGATTACTAGAGGTAACGGTGTGTACAACAATCTGGACCACCACCTCTGAAGGTCTCGCGGTGTGGTGGTAGAACATGGAACTCTCTGAACCGAGTTGGTACAAAACTGTTTTTGATGTGTTAAACATGTGTTTGAAAATCACAAGTCGTCGAAATCGGCTAATCGCACCTTTATTTAAATAAAGGTCATTTACATTACAGTTTACTAATGACCATCTTTTCTTTTCTTAAGAGTGATTTGTGTAGGTCTGGTGTTACGAGCTGCAGTGAATGGCACTCTCTTACCTGAGAGAGCTCGAAGAGCCGCGTATGGTCGTCACTGCAACAAAAAGAGAAAGACCCGTCAATAATTTGTTTAAGACAGCTGGAATCGCAATGTAAGATTACATAGTTTAACAATGGCTACTATTAATGTACAATTGTACATAACAGGTTTCAATGTTTTACTCTTCTTTGAAATGCTTACCAGCATTGTGTATAACCCGCTGCCAGCAGTGTTAAAGTCCATTAGTACTGTCACTTGTTGATAGTTGAAGTGGAGCAGTCTACTGCTCGACTGATCTCTAAAGAACCTCTGAAGTGAATGCCGCGAAGCGTTCCCCTCATCTTAGCAATCAAGCATAGGACCTAAGTCAGGGGAATACAGTGGCTGGTACAGCAACTCACCTCAGAGTCCCACCGATCGATCACGTCGTTCACAGCATGCGCTGTTTGCTGGCGAGCATTGTCATGCAAAATGATGGATGGGCTCAGCAGAAACTGTCACCGCTTCTTTCTCAATGCTGGTCGCAGGTTGTGTACAAAAAAAAAAGTTGTAAAGTAAATGGAAAGTATTAACGGTAACAGCACGCTGTAGGACAACAACGTCAGAGTCGTACAAGAGAATCATGACAACTTTCACATTGTTGCGGTCCTTTTCTTTCCATCACGCTCCCGACTAGTTTAACGCTGCATGTCGCCAATTCCTCTCCTATGGCAACCTGTTCATCTTAGAGTAGCACTTGCTCCCAACATCCTCAATTATTTGTTGGATATATTCTAATCTCCGCCTTCGCTTACAGTTTTTCCCCTCTGCAGCTCCCTCTAATACCGCGGGCGATATTTCCTGATGCTTTAACCCACTTCCTATCATCCTGCCCCTTTCGTCGCCGATTCTGCAGAGAAACTCACTTCTCATCTATCCACCTTGTTATCAACATCCTTGCACAGCACCACATCTAAAGCGCTCCGATTCTCTTCTGTTCCGGTTTTCACACAGTTCATGATTCACTACCATTCAATAAGGTAACAAAAGTCTTGCGTTAGCGATATGCACACATACAGATGGCGGCAGTATCGCGTACACAAGGTAGAAAATGGCAGTGCGTTGGCGGAACTATGATTTGTACGCAGGTCATTCATGTCAAAAGGTTTCCAATGTGACCAGGGCCGCACGGCTGGGATTAATAAACTTTGAACGCGGAATGGTAGTTGGAGCTATACTCAAGGGTCATTCCATTTCGGAAATCCATTTTGGAATTCGTTAGGGAATTCAATATTTCGAGATGCGCAGTGTCAAGACAATACCTCTCACCATGGGTAACGTAGTGGCTGACGGCCTTCGCTTTAACACGGAGAGCAGCGCCGTTTTGCGGAGAAGCAACACTACGTGAGATAACCAAAGAAATCAATGTGGCACCTACATCTACATCCACATCCATACTCCGCCAACCACCTGACGGTGTGTGGCGGAGGGTACCTTGAGTACCTCTATCGGTTCTCCCTTCTATTCCACTCTCGTATTGTTCGTGGAAAGAAGGATTGTCGGTATGCCTCTGTGTGGGCTCTAATCTCTCTGATTTTATCCTCATGGTCTCTTCGCGAGATATACGTAGGAGGGAGCAATATACTGCTTGACTCTTCGGTGAAGGTATGTTCTCGAAACTTTGACAAAAGCCCGTACCGAGCTACTGAGCGTCTCTCCTGCAGAGTCTTCCACTGGAGTTTATCTGTCATCTCCGTAACGCTTTCGCGATTACTAAATGATCCTGTAACGAAGCGCGCTGCTCTCCGTTGGATCTTCTCTATGTCTTCTATCAACCCTATCTGGTACGGATCCCACACTGCTGAGCAGTATTCAAGCAATGGGCGAACAAGCGTACTGTAACCTACTTCCTTTGTTTTCCGATTGCATTTCCTTAGGATTCTTCCAATGAATCTCAGTCTGGCATCTGCTTTACCGACGATCAACATTATATGATCATTCCATTTTAAATCACTCCTAATGCGTACTCCCAGATAATTTATGGTATTAACTGCTTCCAGTTGCTGACCTGCTATTTTGTAGCTAAATGATAAAGGATCTATCTTTCTGTGTATTCGCAGCACATTACACTTGTCTACATTGAGATTCAATTGCCATCCCCTGCACCATGCGTCAATTCGCTGTAGATCCTCCTGCATTTCAGTACAATTTTCCAATGTTACAACCTCTCGAAATGCCACAGCATCATCCGCAAAAAGCCTCAGTGAACTTCCGATGTCATCCACCAGGTCATTTATGTATAATGTGAATAGCAACGGTCCTATGACACTCCCCTGCGGCACACCTGAAATCACTCTTACTTCGGAAGACTTCTCACCATTGAGAATGACATGCTGCGTCCTGTTATCTAGGAACTCCTCAATCCAATCACACAATTGGTCTGATAGTCCATATGCTCTTACTTTGTTCATTAAACGACTGTGGGGAACTGTATCGAACGCCTTGCGGAAGTCAAGAAACACGGCATCTACCTGTGAACCCGTGTCTATGGCCCTCTGAGTCTCATGGACGAATAGCGCGAGCTGGGTTTCACATGACCGTCTTTTACGAAACCCATGCTGATTCCTACAGAGTAGATTTCTAGTCTCCAGAAAAGTCATTATACTCGAACACAATACGTGTTCCAAAATTCTACAACTGATCGACGTTAGAGATATAGGTCTATAGTTCTGCACATCTGTTCGACGTCCCTTCTTGAAAACGGGGATGACCTGTGCCTTTTTCCAATCCTTTGGAACGCTACGCTCTTCTAGAGACCTACGGTACACCGCTACGATGAGAGGCGAAATTTGGCAGCGGACTACCGACGCGAGGGCCTTTGCTAGCAGCACGACTTCGCCTGCATTGCCTCTCCTGGGCTCGTGACCATACCCGTTGGACCCTAGACGACTGGAAAACCGTGGCCTGGTCAGACGAGCATCGATTTCAGTTGGTAAGCGTTGATGGTAGGGTTTTAGTGTGGCGCAAACCCCACGAAGCCATGGAGCTAATTGTCAGCAAGGCACTCCGCAAGATGGTGGTAGCTCGATAAAGGTGTGGGCTGTGTTTACATGGAATGGACTGGGTCCTGTGGTCTAACTGAACCTATCATTGAATGAAAATGGTTATGTTCGGTTACATTCAGACTATTTGCAGCCAATCAGTGGCTTCATGTTCCCAAACAACGATGTCGTGTCAGTGGGCCACAATGTTCTCGATTGATTTGAAGAAAATTCTGGACTGTTCGGGGGAATTATTTGGCCACCCAGATCGCTCGACATTTATGGGATATAATAGAGATACCAGTTCGTGCACAACATCTTGCACCGGTAACACTTTCGCAGTTACGGACGCTTATAGATTTAGCATGGCTCAATATTTCTGCAGGCGAGTGCCAACGACTTGTCCAGTCCATGCCACGTCGAGGTCTTGCACTCCTCTGAGCAATTGGAGGTGCGACATCACATTAGGAGGTATACCATGACTTTTCACCTCACTGGACAGTGCTGTGCTCCAAACGTACACTGACCGAAAGTTGTTCTTCAAATTAAGCCGACGTTTGATACCACTAGACTTCTCTTGGTCAGACTTCTCTCCCCTCTTTGCCTGTGCTAGTTTCATTTTTATGTCCTCGTCGCTTCGTCCGCCATAAATAATTTTGCTTTTAATGTAGCAGAATTGCTTCGTTTTATCTATTTCTTGGTCACCAATTTTAATGATACGTTTATTGCTAATCTCATATCTGTCACTATTCCGTACTTTCGTTTTTCTTCGGTTTACTCTGTCTATATTCTGCATTCGTGTACCGTACGTTCAGTTCTACAGGTACTGTAATTTTCTTCATTTGGGATAGTAACGTCATCAGCTAATCTTATCACTACTATCCTTTCACCCCGAATTTTAATCCCACTCCCCAAACTTTTGTTTCGTTGCTTCTTCCATGTTTACATTGAACGGTAGTGGCGGAACAACATACCTTTGCCGGCCGAAGTGGCCGAGCGGTTCTAGGCGCTACAGTCTGGAACCGCGCGACCGCTACGGTCGCAGGTTCGATTCCTGCCTCGGGCATGGATTTGTGTGATGTCCTTAGGTTAGTTAGCTGAAAGTAGTTCTAAGTTCTAGGGGGCTGATGACCTCAGAAGTTAAGTCCCATAGTGCTGCCCGCATCTCGTGGTCGTGCGGTAGAGTTCTCGCTTCCCACGCCCGGGTTCCCGGGTTCGATTCCCGGCGGGGTCAGGGATTTTCTCTGCCTCGTGATGGCTGGGTGTTGTGTGCTGTCCTTAGGTTAGTTAGGTTTAAGTAGTTCTAAGTTCTATGGGACTGATGACCATAGATGTTTAGTCCCATAGTGCTCAGAGCCATTTGAACCAACTATCCCATAGTGCTCAGAGCCATTTTTTTAACCATACCTTTCTTACATCCTTTTTAATTCGAGCAATTCGTTCTTAGTCTTCCATTCTTGTTGTTACCACTTGGTTTTTGTAATCTTTTACATTTCCCGTCTTTCTCTCTAGCTTATACCTTCTTCTCTACATTTTTCACAATTGTATACTGTCGAACTTTTATTTTTAGATCGATAAATCCTATGAACGTGTCTCGGTTCTTCTTAAGTCTTGCTTCCATTATCAAGTGGAACGTCACAACTGCCTCTCTGGTGCTTTACCTTTCCTAAAGCGGCTCTAATCGTCATCTAACAGATCCTCAATTCTCTCTTCCACTTCCGTGTATTCTTCTTGTCAACAACTTGGATGCATGAGCTGCTAAGCTGATTGCATTAGAAATTCCCAAGGCATGTTATGTATCCCTTCTGTCTTATTTAATCCATATCTCAGTTCAACTCTAATTATGGATCTCCTATATTTTCCACATTGACTTTCATTTTTCCTATCATCATCGAATAGTTCCCCCCTTGTAGAGGACTTTAGCGTGCTCTTTCCACATGTCCGCTCTCTCCTCGGCGTTTAACAATTGAATTCCTTTTTCAATCTTTAATTCACTTTTAAATTCATAGAAAGCTGCTTTAACCTTTCTTGTTCCATTTCCTTAGACCTTTTCCTGCAACCGTTTCGTCTTAGCTTTCCTGCAATTTGTACTTTTTTATTCCATCGTGACTTATATTCCTGTATTTCTGCCTTTCTCTGAGCATTTTTGTACTTTCTTCTTTCATCGACCATTTAAGAGTATTCCGCCTGTTACACATCGTTGCTTCACAGTTACCTTCCTTAGATCTATACTCTGCATGTTAGCTTTTGTGATTGCTCTTTATAAATGTGACCATTAGTTTTCAACTGAGTCACCTCCTGAGGTATTCACTAACGCAGTATCTACAAGCTTACAGAACTTCAAATTTACGTAATCGTTTCTCAGTAGGTAAGCCTCTCTAAGACCTTGATGAAACCGTCGTTCTGTAAGGATTCTGGCACAGTCAACCTTTATCGGATTTTATTGTTTTTGTTTCTAAAACATCGTGACATTTTTATACATCCAGTTACTTAAAATTTTGTGCAGCATAGACTTTCAACAGTTAGTGTCAAATCATTTTACACTATGTCCAATAGAATGCCGACATAGTAAATTATACAAACATGTAACATACGAGGGACATTTCATAAATAATACACAAGCTTGGTATTACTGTGGATTGTTTGATGCAACAACAATGAAAATTACGTTCAAGTGTTTTTGTTTCTTCTCTATGTACTGAAAAAAAGTTGGAGAGAGGTAGAAATGGGCCATGCAGGGGTCTCTGACACTGTGAACGTTGAAGACTTAAGATCGCACAACATCGAAACTTTACGCGGCAAAAGCCCGACAGAAATCCACAGTGCCTTAAATGAAGCTTGTGGTGAGTTTACAGTGGACCATAGTACAGTTTCAGGTTGCGTTAATCTTTTTTTTTTTTTTTGTGGTGGTCGTGTGAGCATAGACGATAATCCAAGAGCCGAAAGGCCAAAAAACGTCGACACATGAACGAAGTGTGAAACTTGTGGCAGATGCTTTTGACGATAGCAGTGTGACTTGTGAGGAACACTCTAAAGCCACGGGAATTCCCCAACATCAGTATTCAGTATTCTGACAAATTATCTGAAGAAGAGAAAAAATTCTGCGGGATGTGTCCCACTTTGTCTGGCGAAGAGAAGCAGAAACGCTTGGACATTGCAACCTTGCTCAAACAACGATCCGACCGTGAAGATCAAGGATTCCTGTGTTGAATTATCGCTGGTGACGAAACATGTATTAGAGACTTTTGAACTTTAGTTGAAATGACAGTCCAGTGAGTGGAGAGCTTCAGATTCACCACGTCCAAAAAAATTTCGACGTGCTCAATCAAAGCTCAAGCAAATGATGATTTTTGGTTATGATCACCAAGGAATCATCATGACAGATAGAGTCCCATGTGGAACAAGTGCCGCAGCAGTGTCGTATCGTAACTTCACGCAAAACCCGCGCAGAGAAATTCACAAAACCTCATTGCAGTTGTCTTGAGGCTCCGACACCCGTTCTCTACGACAACGCACGCCCGCATATCGGCAATGTTGTAGGCCAAAAACTGCTCCCTACACCCCGAATATGAGTCAGCCAGACTTCGAGTTGTACTCGAATTTGAAAAACTCTATGTCTGGATGTCGTCACCTTTCTCTGTAAGAACTTTCCACCACAGTTACCCGAGCCATTCGATAGATGAACAAAAATGGCATCTCAAAGAGAAGCAAGGATACTATATTGAAGGACAATAAAGAGAGATAAAAAAAAGGTGTACGTCAAAAAATGTGTGCAGTATTTATGGAATGCTCCTTGTAAGGAATATCGTATCAACAGATTTAATTTGTGTGTACGTTTTCCCAGTATGCGTGCAATATGTGTTGCATATGCGTGAGTAAGTGAACAAATGAACTTTTTGTCCAGTCACAGGATCAGGTAGCAGGATTCAGCTTCGTCAGGTACAGGAGGTGGATTGGAGAGTCACATACTGCTGGTCAGCGGTCTGCGAATATTTGTTGGAATGAATAAACAAGCAGCGACATCAACCGAAAACATAACGTGAACTTGTACGAATAAGGAACGCAGAACTGAAACTGTAACAGTCATAAGGATCGACAGAATTCAGCAATGACGTTGATAATTCCGGAATACCGAGGAGAAACAAAATCACGACAACAGGTGCTCAGTAGAGCTGCGCAGTGCTGAAGTGACAAGCTGATAGGGGTGAGTGGGAAGCCCTGCTGGCCCGCGAGCTCTGCTTATCGTTTCCTCTTCCTCCTGCGTCGCCTCGTTACCCTCCTGTCTGCAGAAGACATGCGACCACTGCCCGCTTAGCTTATTCACTTTCTCATCACACAAAGTGTCTACACTAACTAGGGACGTGCGGCGTTGGCATACCATTGTTGCTGATTTCTACATCTACATCTACATGGATACTCTGCAAATCACATTTAAGTGCCTGGCAGAGGGTTCATCGAACCACCTGCAATTCTCTATAATTCCAATCTCGTACAGCACGCGTAAAGAATGAACACCTATATATCTTTCCGTACGAGCTCTATTTCCCTTATTTTATCGTGGTGATCGTTTTTCCCTATGTAGGTTGGTGTCAACGAAATATTTTCGCATTCGGAGGAGAAAGTTGGTGACTAGAATTTCGTGAGAAGATTCCGTCGCAACGAAAAACGCCTTTCTTTTAATGATGTCCAGCCCAAATTCTGTATCATTTCTGTGACACTCTCTCCCATATTTCGCGATAATAAAAAACGTGCTGCCTTTCTTTGAACTTTTTCGATGTACTCCGTCAGTCCTATTTGTTAAGGATCCCACACCGCGCAGCAGTATTCTAAAAAAGGGGACCGACAATCGTAGTGTAGGCAGTCTCCTTAGTAGGTCTGTTACATTGTCTAAGTGTCCTGCCAATAAAACGCAGTCTTTGGTTAGCCTTCCCCACAACATTTTCTGTGTGTCCCTTCCAATTTTAGTTGTTCGTTATTGTAATACCTAGGTATTTAGTTGAATTTACGGCTTTTAGATTAGACTGATTTATCGTGTAACTGAAGTTTAACGAGTTCCTTTTAGCACTCATGCGGATGACCTCACACTTTTCGTTATTTAGGATCAACTGCCAATTTTCGCACCATTCAGATATTTTTTCTAAATCGTTTTGCAGCTTGTCTTGATCTTCTGATGACTATATTAGTCGATAAACGACAGCGTCATCTGCAAACAATCGAAGACGGCTGCTCAGATTGTCTCCCAAATCGTTT